>NC_091460.1:135893929-136199383 GCF_027789765.1 Dendropsophus ebraccatus | reverse complement strand
TGCAAATGTATTGTTTTCACTAGTGAAAAATACGGCCGTTGTTAACTAAATTAATACATTGTGTGAACATGGACAAAAGGTCAAATATTATGGACCTGCTAAGAAATCAGTTTTGCATGTGTATATGCCTAGGTTTATAATATTCTATTAGTATGTCTATAATATGGCTCTGATCAAATGCATTCAGGGTCTTCAAATCTTCAGTATGCATCAGCGATACCATTAATCACCAATGGAAGGCTGTGGGATACAGTGGGGGGAAAAAGTTTGTGCAGAATAGTGATTTTCTTTTTCTTTTTAATGAATACCTCTGTATACACCTTCCAATACTTATCAGCTGCTGTATGTTCTGCATGAAGTGGTGTATTCTTTACCATCTGACACAGTGTTCTCTTCTGCCACCTCTGTCCATGTCAGGAACTGTCCAGAGCAGAAGCAAATCCCTATAGAAAACCTCTGCTCTTCAGACTGAAAAGAATGCACCACTTCCTGCAAGACATACAGTAGCTGATAAGTACTGGAAGATTGAAATTTTGTAATAGAAGTAAATTACAAATCTCTGGCCCTTTCTGGCACTAGTTAATTTAAATATGAGGAGTTTCTAGGTCAGGTGTGGGGAAGCTTGGCTCTCCAGCTGTTGCAAAACTACAACTCCCAGCATGCCTGGACTGCTAACTTTTTACAGAACTAAGCAATTTTGATGAAGAAACATATCGAGCACTTCCTCTCCTTTGGCTCCTTCTCACCACATATGCTGCTGTAAGCAATGCAAGCAAAGACTATAGATAAACAGACGGGAGAATATGCAAATATGTATAGTGTGAATGGAACAGTGGAAATAAGCACGCACACAGTTCAAGAGTCTCAGAGCAAGAAATAGAAACATAAAACTCAAGTATTCATGTAAGTAAAAGGAATTATGCATAGAACGAATTAAAAACAGATTTTGCAGCATGGAGGCATAAAGTGAGAAATAGATAATAGATATAGATATAATATAGATAATATAGATAACACTAGAACAAAAAGGGTTACAGAGGAGAATAGGAAAGATAAATCGTGAAATGGACTAAAATACTAAAATGTTACATTGTTCAACATATTTGCCATATATCCAACTCCATTTCTACTTAAAAGGGTTGTTCACAACCCAAAAAGAAAAATCTTTCAAATTAACTGATGTAAAAAAGTGGCAAAGATTTTTAATTTACTTCTATTAAAAAAATCTCAAGTCTTCCAGTACTTATCAGCTGCTGTATGACCTGCAGGAAGTGGTGTATTCTTTCCAGTCTAGAGAGAAGGAGAGGTTTTATATGGGGATTTACTACTGCTCTGGACAGTTCCTGACATGGACAGAGGTGGCAGCAGAGGGTACTGTGTCTACTGGGAGAACTTTCTCAGGATTGGATCCAGCTTTTCCCAGCATCCTGGGAGGAGAGGCAGGGAACGGAGCAGCGATGAAAGGCCAGCGGCACGATGAGCGGAGCACAAATAAAAAGAAGAGTTTTGGTCATCTCTAATCTTGTGTAAGCAGGGGATGTTTCTTTAAATGAGCTCTGAGCCACGCTTATTTTGGACATGCACCGACCCATCTTAAGTCGGGGTTCACACTATGTATAACACCAGCCGTTCTGTGGTACTGAAGATCATCCTGGCCGGTACTGCAGTACCAGACGGATGATCTTCAATCCTGGTGAATTCGGGTGCAGACACACCCGTGTGTGGCCGCATCCCAATTCACTGCTGCACACAATGGAGCGTGCGCCGGAGCTGCACGCTTAATTGTGTGAACTGACAGGTTTTCTGCGACCGCTATTCAATTAATAGTGGCCACAGAAAACTGTCATGTCAGTCTTTCGTGCGGCCAGAGGGAGTCCCGGCCAGAGCGTGTACTATGTGTATATGCTCCGGCCGGGATTCCATTCATTCCAATATAACGTTTGTTTTGTATAAGTCACGGCCGTTGTAGAAAATTGCAACAATGGATGTGATTTATGCAAAACATACGTTGTGTAATCATGGCCTTAAACTAGCATTAAAATCTATGTTTGAGGTTCCATTAGGAGCCTCCATCACAAACTCTGCAGAAAACCGTGGACAAACTGTTGTAGCATGCAGCTAAATACCAGGGGTAGGCCGGTGGTTCGAAAAAAGGACTGCGGCATCAGCATTCCCGCATTTATGCTGATCCATTAATGTAAAAAAAAAAAACAAAAAAAAACATGTAACTGATGGTACCTTCACTTTAAAGAGTCACTGTTGTATTTTTTTTTTTTGCAGAAATCAATAGTACAGGAGATTTTAATAAACTTTGTTATTAGGTTTATTAGGCAAATATGCCATTATCTGCATTCAAAAAGACTTTTCCCAGCCCCCCCCCCCTCCCTCCTCTTTTCCATCCACTGCAAAATATCAGGAAATTGTGCATCGGACACAACCCTGTCTGTTCTATAGAGAGGGGAGGGAGAGGAGGAAAGAGGGAGTTAGCCGGCAACAGAGAGCAGAGAACAAAGGATTACACAGCGGGGAGCTGGGTGAAAGCTGTATTCAGAGGTCAGAGAGTCCAGTGTTGACTGTCAGAGGAGATAGCCAGGTGATGTAGCTGTAAATTAACTCTTTGTTGTCCTGTTTTGGTGCCTCATCTCCCTCCACCCCTCCCCTCTCCATACACAATGATGAAGACAGGGGGGAGAGCTTCAAGCTGCTTTTTCATAATAAAAATACTTTTTTCGGCTAATAAACCCAATTGCAAATTTTCTTAAAATCGCCTGTACTATTGATTTTTTGGGGGGAAATTTGAACAACAGTGACACTTTAAATATCTTTATAATGAGTGAGGGAAAAACATGCAGCTTATAGTCAGATGATACCCAATAGTTATACATAAGTCAAACCTAGAATTATTACGCTGTAACTTGGGAGTCAATAATCTACTGACTGATGCTCTGTAGGTATTTTTATACAACTGAAGTTAAAGTGTTACTACATAAAATCAAACAGATGGCCAAGTGGCCATGCCGTTAGTATAATACTGCACATTATTTCAGGGACTTTTATAATTCTTTATATACAGTAGTAAAAATATAGTTGCTGAAAATCAATCAATTTAATCCCATCAGTTGTGGAGCACAATACTGCTCATTGTTACTGTCCATTGTTTAGCACCTGTCTCCGCCAATGACTCAGTCCTCAACATTTCAATGGAAAGAACGTTCAATAAACTTTACTGTCTTGAAAAATGGGGATGAATCATTTGGTTTTAGCCGTGAAGCTCAGGTAAATGGCAGTATTCCTCTTTTACGGCCCCATCTTCATTGCTTAGTTCCTCTTTCCTCTATAGTTTTTGTATTGTTTTGCATTTTGTTATTGAGCTTTCTGTGTTTATTGCTGCGTTATCAATCATACTTCAGAGTTTATAAGAGTTTACTTTTATTAAGAGTAGAAAGAGTTTGAAATGAACATTTTACGATAGAAGTTTTATATATTGGTAAAAAACAAACAAAAAAAAACAACACTTTGTTGTTTTGATGTGGTGTGTGGCCAATGTAGGCTCTGTATATAATATTGTGTGTACTCCACATGTCTAAAGGACCCCATGTATTCAGCCCTTGCTAAGTTGGTAAATAGCAATATACATTTTTCTATGGAATAAGAAATCCTAGTGTGCTCTAGTTTACTATACTGTGAGATAAAGTAGAAATAGTATTCAAGATGTTGAATACTATTGTACTATTCTATGGGAATCCCAATAAAAAACCTCTCCTGCTCAGGACAGTTCCTGTCTCGGCCAGAGATGTCAGCAGAGAGCACTGTGTCTGAATGAAAATAAAACATTTCCTGCAGGACATACAGCAGCTTATAGGTACTGGAAGACTTGAGATTTTTTAACCCTTTGAGGACCAGGCCCAAAATGACCCAGTGGACCGCGCAAATTTTGATCTTAGTGTTTTAGTTTTTCCCTCCTCCCCTTCTAAGAGCTCTAGCATTTTCAGTTTTCTATCTACAAGCCATGTAAGTGCTTGTTTGTTACAGGAATAGTTGTACTGTGTAATGGCGTCTTTCATTTTACCATAACATGTACGATGGAATTCCAAATATATTATTTATGAAGATATAAATTGGTGAAATCGTAAAAAAGAATGCAATATGGTAACGTTTGGGGGGTTCCTGTGTCTACGTAATGCACTATATGGTAACAGCGACATGATACTATTATTCTATAGGTTAGTCCGAACACAACCATATGCAGGTTACACAGATTCTCTAATGTTATATATTTTTTTTAAATGAAATCCTTTTTTTTGGCAATTAATTATAAATAAAATTGGCCTATTGTGACGCTTATAACAGTTTTATTTTTTCACCTACGGGGCTGTATGGGGTGTCATTTTTTCCGCCATGATCTCTAGTTTTTATTAATACCATATTTGTGAAGATCGGACGTTTTGATCACTTTTTATGAATTTTTTTATATATATAATGTAACATAAAATCGGTAATCCGCGCACTTTTTTCCCTCTTTTCGTGTACGCCGTTCACCGTTCGCAATGACGCTTGTTTTATTTTAATAGATTGGACAATTACGCACGCTACGGTATATTATATGTTTATTTGTTTATTTATTTTTATATGTTTTATTTATATAATGGGAAAGGAGGGTGATTTCAACTTTTATTGGGGGAGGGGTTTTGGGGTTGTGTGTTAGTGTTTTTAACTTTTTTTTTTTTACACATTTGAAGTCCCTTTGGGGGACTTTTACATCCAGTACTTTGATTTGTACACTGATGATTGCTATGCCATAGGCATAGCATTGATCAGTGTTATCAGCGATCTGCTCATTGAGCCTGTCTGTGCAGGCTTAGTGCAGCAGATCGCCGAGCGGACCGCAGGGAGGCAGGTAAGAGACCTCCGGCGGTCCGTTTTACCGATAAGGACTCCTCCTGTCACTTACACTTAAACGCCGCGGTCGCGGCATTTAAGGAATTAATGACACGCGGCAGCGCGATCGCTGCAGCGTGTCATTACCAGTGAGGTCCCGGCTGCTGATTGCAGCCGGCCCCCACCTCCTATGAAACGCGACGCTCCGGAGCGCGCTTCATAGCGGGAGAAACACCCAGGGCGTACAGTTACGCCCTAGGTCGTCTGGGGACAGACTTCCATGGCGTAACTATACGCCCTGGGTCGTCTAAGGGTTAAATACAAGTAAGTTACAAATCTATGTAACTTTCTGACACCAGTTGATTTCAAAGAAAAAGATTTTCGCTGGACAACCCTTTGAACAGAGACAGTAGGTAGCCGGAGACTATACATCTGGACATGATGCTTTAGCATTTCCAGAAAAGTCTCATGAAATGTACATTACCCATTTTATGTAATTAATAGACATTTATAAATGTGGCATTGGCTGTGAAAATCCAACTGTATTTTAGAAAGGTGAGTATATAGAATTTTTTTTTATTTTTTTTTACATTTAGATAATGATTACGTATTAGTAAATGGCGGCAGACCGAGCTGCTGTTTGTTGTCTCATCTCTTCATTACATTGTCTGTAGTGACTTCAGCTGAGTCTCGTGTGAGTCATGTTGATAAGTTGCTTAGTTATCATGGGCGATATCATGGTTTATGCTGCTTGGATGCTTATTAAATGATCCCTGTGCAAGCAGCTCTATCACATGTCCTTATTAATATGTATTTTACCGCCATCTCTTTTGTGGCCAGTTAATGAGTGGGCGCATTTCCGAGCGTCTCCCACTCACTGTTTACTTTGTGCTTCTAATCTCTGAAAGCTAAACCTTCTGGAACACTGGCTAACACAATCCCATTCGTGACTGTCGTTCAATTTCTCTGACTTTTTTCTGGGGATATATATTTTCTTTGAGGTAGCTCTTCCTTGCTGTGCTACTTTTCCATCCAGCCTTATGTTTCCCCATTAGACTTCATTGACAGATACAACAACCTACATAAGCTCTGCTATCTGCCAACTGGTATTGGTATCTGACCAAGTCAGACAAGACCAATGATGAACGTTATTTGGACTCATTTTAAAGGGAACCAGTCACCCGGGACACAGACACAGAGCCCGTCCGACCCCCCCAGTGCAGCCCCGGATACTTACCCTTTCCTGTAAGTCCCGCTCCTGGACCCGGTCCCGGGACTGGGAGATCTCGGCACCCAAAGCTGAGCGTGCGCTGTATGCTAATCAGCAGATATAAGTCCGATGCCCATAGAGGATGGAGCTGTCATTTTCTATGGGCATCGGACTCATCTGTACAGCAGGCGTGCACCGCTTCCGACGGCGATATCTTCGTCCCGGAACTGGGTCCAGGAGCGGGACTTGCAGGAGAGGGTAAGTATACGGGACTGCACCGTGGGGTTGGGCGGGCTCTGCACCCTACTGCCAGGTGACAGGTTCCCTTTAACATTGGAAACATAGCCTTATAATGTTTTATATGCAACAGTGCCAAGTATCATTTTGCAGGGAAGCCTAAAAAACTCACTGGTCGAAAGTACAAGCTACACGAATGTGGTACCACCCCCTTTTCCAAGGATAGGGAACCTTGGCCCCCCAGCTGTTGCAAAACTACAACTCTCATCATGCCTGGACTGCCAAAGCTTTAGCTTGCCCCACCCCCTCCATAAGCAGTTTCACATCACAATTTTTTCCCCTCTTCCACAGTAAAAGTGAAGATGTTGTTACACAGTGCATTTGGTCCGGCAAACAACAAGTTCTTATATAGTAAGGTAAATGAGAGTTAGGAAAAGAGGAAAAAATGTAAATGCAAAAATGTTAATTTCTAGGGTGCTTGAGGAGTTAAGCGTACCACTGCGAACTGGTGGGTCACAAAAAAGTATGAGTAAGAATAAGTCGAAGTTCACCACTTCGACCTATTACAATATCCAGGTTACATTATTTTTCTGATAAAAAGAAACACGAAAATAGTATCTAATATAAAACATCTTATTAGTTAACTATAAAGATATCCTTGGAACTCTTAATGCACAGGAAAAGATGTGCCACTGCTAGGTGTCTGTGTATTGTCAGTCGGCACTGAGGTTTTTTTGCTAAAATGTTCCTATGCTCCCTTGTATCCTATGTCTCAGACCTATAGTTTTCATTTGTGGCCACAAGATGCCACCAGAGCGTATTTCTATGGTGAAAAGCAGCACACTAAAGGCCCATTGGGGAATATTGTACTGTATGTTCTTGATGTTTATTGGTGCAAGAATATGATTGCCAGCCACATCCCATTGCCCTGGCCTACCAGAGGCCTATTCTAGAAATTTCCCAACAATGGGACGTCGAGTTGCCTCATAGTTCCTCCACCAATGGGGACCAGTTCAGTCGTAGCCCTTATACATAGAGGCCAGTGTTTAGTCCTGTAGCGTGTGGGTTTCCTCAATAGACTGCACAAGAGAGAGTTTACCTCAGGGCCTGGCCCTTATGGCCATGTTCCTGCTCCTGCCAAGGACTATTCTTCTGCCTACAGGAATATGACCTGCTAAAACCCTTAAGAGGGCCAACTACCATTAAGAGGTTTCCACTGCCTTGTCTATGTCCGGGACGACTGAACACTCTCTGTAAGTATTCTGTCAGGAAGTTCTTCAGCTGACCAGAACTGTCCCCAGTGGGTTGGTTAAGTGCACTTAAAGCCGAAGTACCCCACTGATACTGCTAGATCGCCTTGGGTAATCTCAAGGGATTAGGTCTTAGTCTTGTATGGGCCAGGGAGCAGCTATGAGAAACCGGTGGACCTCAATGCTGTTCACTGCTGAATGTCACTTCATGCTAAGAAGAAATGATGACCACCGACAATGTTGGAGACATCAAGGAGAAAGATATGCATCAGCCACTGTTGTTACCAGATGAGCCTTTGGTGGAGGTGATGCTGTTACAGGGTGGTAGGTATGTCATCAAATGAGCATAACAAACTGAAGAGCCTGGTGGAAATGTGAACCCAGTCAGATGTTGCAGTAACAGTTTTGTTATTTTGACTAGATTTCATATACTCATGAAGAAAATAATTAAATATTATACGATTCGATCGAGATGGTATTCAATCAAATATTGCGGCATTCAAAAGATTCAAATTCAATCCAGTAGTGTGACGAAGAGGGACCCTGGGAATACGCACGCAGCGCGAAAACGGCGTCTACCCTCATTGGATAGCTGAACCACATGACCTCGAATATTTAATAATTGACTTCCGCCTCTCGACCGCAGATGCGTTTTCAACCTAGCCAGGGAGAGATCTTGGAGCAGGGAGTGATAGGTTTTAGTAGTGTTTTGGTTAGGCAGGCTTACTACTGAACCCAAAAGTCCTTTTCAGGGCTAAGATCCAGCGAAAAAGTCATCTCTGAATGCAAAGCACTTCTCAGTGCTAAGAAATAGATGATATAACAGCAACAGCAGGTGTATTCATTCCAGTACTATGAGTGTACAAGTGACTTATAGTGTCCCTGGTTTAGCCCACTAAGGGCACATTAACGTTACACCTACTGTGCCAGTTGCCCAGTAAAAGGCAAGTGATACCTATTGTGCCAGTAGCCCAGAAAAAGGCACGTCATACATACTGTTCCAGTAACGTTAATACAGCATGATGCGTGATACGGGCAAATAACATGACGCTCTACGGACGCACATTGGAATCATGTATGTAACGCTGCGCAAGAAATACGAACAAAATGTGTGAACATTGCCGTAAAGCGTTCGCAAATATTTTTCCTTCGCAACTGCGGAGAGTGTCATTATACTGTGATTTTGGGGTGTTAGGTGCACCCAGACATGCTTCCTAATGTCCCAGTGTCATTCTGGAGGTGTTCGCATCGTTGAGGGAGGTTTCATGGTGGACTTGGTGACCTCCAAGTGGTCGAATTTTGATTTCCAAGTGCCGAGAATTTTGTTCCCATAGACTATAATGGGATCGAATATTCGTTCGAATAGTCGAATCTCGGTGCCTATTCAATTCGATTTCTCGAAAGTCGAATATTTCACTACTCGCTCATCTCTATTAAATATACTAAAATACAATATTTTTATCAGTGATTTTGGAGTAATGTTGACAGTAGTTTATAGAATAAAAACATAAATTAAATTCATTAATTGTAAACTAGAGAAACTGATAATTTTTCAGTAATATATATACAGTGGTGCCTTGGATTACCAGCATAATTCGTTCCGGGACGGCGCTTGTAATCCAAATCCACTCTTACACCAAAGCAAATTTTCCCATAAGAAATCATAGAAATGCAGACAATTAGTTCCACGCCCCAAAAATAATTATTTATTATTCTGAATAACATGTAAAACTAATGAAACAAACATCCAGAAACAGCAGAATCTGTGATATTATAAGTTACTGTACAGTAATGGAGAAGATGGGAAACACAAGGGCTGACAGAGACTGCAGGGAGCAGGAAGGAATGAGCAGGGCAGATGTGGGCACATACCTGCAGCGCTCTCTGTCCGGGGAGAGAGGGGTTATGGCTATGGAGAGATTACCTCCACAGTCCTGTCCCCTGATGTAAGCCCCAGCCTTAAGTGGATCTGCTATGATTTGGAAGGTGAGGGAGACTTCCTGGGTCAAAGTACAGTGCTGTAGACCCCGCTATGCAGACCATGCCCCTCCTCCACTCCCCCTCCCACCTAGTACAGGGAGCTCTTACACCAAAGCAATGCGCTCTTAAACCAAGTTACGCTTAAACCAAGGTACCACTGTATATATATATATATATATATATATATATATATATATATATCCACATTGAAGTTTTCTGCAGGTTGCCCCATTTTATGAAATTTTTGACTTCAGTTCTTCCTATCTCACCTTTTCTTCTCCTGCCTCTTTCCTGTTTATACTTTAACATTTTAATTCCCCCCCCCCCCCCCCCTTTTGCTTGAACAGTCCACTTTTTTCCCATTTGTTACCATGCATTGTGATCCCTGATTATTGTTTTTCCATCTGTAACTTTATGGGCATCTTATGTTTGTTTTCTACAATCTTGATAACTTCTATTGTTGTCAACATCAAAGGCATGTGCAGTCGGAATATTTACTATATGCAATCTTTGTACTTTAACATTTTCAATAAAAAGTGATGAAAGATAAGAAAAGCTTATTGCTTCCTCCGGGTGTGAACATGTTCTTCAAAAGTCATTTAAAGTAATTTGAGAGGAAACTGTATAATATAAAAATGCATTACATAAAATATCACACTTAGAAGACTTATTGAAGTATAGAAGCTGAAATTGGAAGACAATTTTAAGACAAGGTTTTTCGCAAATAATCTGTATAAACTCTTTGACACAAAAGTTTAAGGCAATTTAATTCTTAAAGGGGAAGTAAAAAAAAATACTCAGACAGGAAGTGCGGGAACATAATAAAGAATCAATACTTACCCATCCCTGTGCCCCCGCAGCTCCTTCCATATCACAACCCAGCTCAGGAATGCCTCTCAGCCAGTTAATGACTGGGGCAGGACACCGCTGCAGTCACTGACTGAGTGGGTCCTTCTCACCAGGTCATGACAAGACTGAAACCTGAGAGAAACTCGAGCCCGGCAGTGTTCAGGAAGAATGGGGATGGGTAAGTATTGTTTCTTTATTATGTTTCTACACACCCTGCCTGCAATGTATTTTTTGTTTTGTTCGGACCTCTCTTTTAAGTTCTTTCCTTTTGAAAAAATACGAGTAGTGAACTCCAGAAGAAAACTTTTCAAACTTTAAGGCTGTGCAGAAATAACATAAAAGTCAATGATGTTATACTAGATAACTTAAACATATTATTGGCTTTTCTGTAGTACAACACATACGTTTCGGAAGAGGAATGGGCTGAAAGACCTTTTGACTGTCATCTGTTATGAATATGGCCAGCATATTGGGAATCTGTCAGCTCTGTACAAGGTAGGGAGCTTCAGACCCAGCAGATATATGACTATACCATTGTTTACTGTGATCAGTGTTTGTGCAGTTAAAAAACAAACTCTTTTAAAATAAGCAGGCAGGTCAAGCACTTTCTGCATTGCCCCACATAATTGATGTAGGTTTCGTTTAAAGCAGGGATAGGGAACAAGCAGCCCTCCAGCTTTTGCAAAACTACAATTCCCATCATGCCTTAACAGCCAAACCTTTATATCTATGCTGTGGGCCCCATAGCAGTCGCATAGTCTGCCTCCATGGTGGCAACGCCCCTGAATTCCAAATATTTTGTTTTTCAATTGCAGTGTAAAACATAGGGGATTGTGTGGTGGCCTCGGGTTGCCTGGCTACCATCAGGATTATGCAGTCACTTTGTAGAGCCCTGATGGTAAAAAGAAAGAGATTTCACCCTCTATAGCCCTGATAGATGTTGCACTACATTGTTGCACTGACTGCAGCATCTATAGGGGTATTTGTCATGATCAGAGAGTGGTTTCAGTCCCAACAGTTGGGGCAAGTGCTCAGCTATCACTGACAGCTTGGACTTGTCGCAGATGACACAGGCGCTGCTTCTGTGCCCGTGCCATCCTGTGCAATGTCTCTGCAGCTTCAGGCATAGGCTGCAGGGACCTTTCTTAATTGTGCAGCAGTGGGAGGGGGTTAAGTTCGCCCTTACCACAGTCAATATCTTCATGCCTTTGTGCCTATTGCCCACCTTAGAAACCACCTCAGAACACCATTGCATGTGTTACTTACATTGTAAGTGCATATTTCTTTGGTGTGCATTAAATGTAGCCATCTCACACGTTGCATAATGCTGTAGACGACTTTAGATTTGTGAATGAGTCTGTGTTTTTGAGGATGCTGCTAGTTAATATTTGACTTCTATGAAACCTGAGGCTTTCTAACTTGTTGATCCTTGTAACCAGGATGGAGGACAGTTTGCAAATATTTGGGGAAGGTTCATCATTAACCAGCTCAGGATAAAGCTGTGTGTAGTTTTTTTTCTTCTTCTTCTTTTTGCAGATTCACAATTAGAATAGCCATGTCTGTCAAGACCACAGTCCAGAATACTTCCTTTTAGGTGTAGGATCATATAGGTAAATCTGCTGTAGAAAATTTCCAAAGTAAATTCACAACAACGCATAAGAATATCCATTAAAAAAAAAAAGGACGTACTTTTTTTTTCATTCTATTTTATATGATTTTACATGTTTTTATGCTATATATATATATATATATATATATATATATATATATATATATAAATTCGCTTTATTATACCTATCTCACTTCTAGAGAGCCTACTATACAATACATACCCGGTTGCCATAGTCTTTGGGCGCAGGGACAAGTAGTGCACTCGAAGTCATTCCACTATTGCATTCTATTTTATTCTACCATTTTACACTATTGTATATGTTTATATGAATTCATATCTATATAACATGTATTACTCTGGTGTCGCTAGCACATCTCTGCCTCTAAAATAGGATGTGCATTCACAAGACAAATCCCTACTGCATCATGCACAGTCTATTTTGGTATGAATTTTTATTTGGATTTGTCACTGTAGATTTTATTTTAAGATTATACAAAAAAAGGAGGAAATAAGAAAACACGGCAACAAATTAAGTTAAACTTATTAAAATAAAATAAAAAAAACACATTTACATTGCTATCCGAGATGTCAGCAAAGGAAGTGAATGGGGGAGATTTATGAAAAGATGTAAATATACACCTGCTGTAAACTGCCCACAGCAACCAATCACAGCTCAGCTTTCAGCTCTGGTAACATATAAGAGGAGCTGTGATTGGTTGCTGTGGGCAGTTTGCACCAGGTGTATAGTTACACCCTTTCATAAATCTCCCCCAATAAGTTTCATGCGTTAACAGAAAGAAAGTACTCTAGTACGGTCACATCTAAGTGCTCAAGAATGGCACTCCACTTTTCAAAGACGGTCATAGATTCCCCCACGATGCAAGTCCCACATATATAAGTGCAATGTCCCAGAACAGGTGTGCCATTGCCGTTCAGTGTAGGTCGATACTGCTAAGTACAGTGGTACCTTGGTTTAAGACTAACTCGGATTAAGATCGTTTTGTAACTTGGTTCAAGGGCATTGCTTTGGTGTAAGAGCTCCCTGTACTGGGTGGAAGAGGGAGTGGGGGAGGGGCATGGTCTGCATAGCGCGGTCTACAGCCCTGTACTGCTGCTGCTGTATGTGCTGCTGTATATAATGTTTCTGTCACTGTCCTCCTGCACAGCTCTGTGATTCTCACTTCCTTATCGGTCCATGCTGAACATGCCCCCCCCCCTCTTCCCCTTTGCTGTCATGTGACCACACAGACCTCTGACAGCAGCCCTGTTTCTCTATTCTAGCCTGTTGTACTACGCTTCTGCATTATGGGGTTCTGCAATTCCATCCTGTATCTACAAACTGCTGCTGTGTTATCAGGTTTCTGTACTTACTATATATTATACACCACATGCTGATTGTTATACTGTACAGTAACTTATAATATCACATATTCAAAAAAAAATAATCTTTTTTAGGGGGGAAGGGAAACCAATCGTCTGCATTTCAGTTATTTCTTATGGGAAAATTTGCTTTGGTTTAAGAGTGGATTTATGTGCGCCAACAGGTGCCAGGTATTTTACTGCTTTCAATGAAGAGGACAATCAACTACTGCAACAATTACTAACAAAATAGTCCGACACAAGCCTATGCAAGATAATTATAAGCTGTGTGACTCTCTTTCTGTGTCACTATCTGATATGCTACTAGACAGTCTATGCACTTAATGGAGGAAGCAGCTATATGCTCTCTGTGCTGTGCTCTGTGCTAGTAGCCTTGATAGGGGCTTTTATGGTCTCTCCTGCCTACAATCTTCTAAAATACTCACTGTCCCTACTCCAAAAACTATTCACTCAACTACCTGTAGCAAGTACACTGAAGGAGGAAGTAGATACACTGCAGCCTATTCTTTACAGTGAGCAGCTGCTGCTTGCCTGTCTGTAAGAATAAGCTGATGTGCTGGTAGTCAGTTGATTTGCTGATTATCTGCAGATAATTGCTGTGCTGTGTATAGTTGTAGCCCTAAAAAGGCCTTTTGGGGTGTTTCCTGCCTACAATCAGCTAAATCCTCAAAGTCCCTGCACCAATCTTTCTCCCTGACTAGCTGCAAGATGGCATCTGATGATGAGCAGGAAAAGCCAAGTTCTTCTACTCTGGAGGTCACATGAGTAAGCCAGCCAATGAATGTAGATGCTGTTCTCGTGATGCCAGCGTGTTCCTAGGGCCTGTCACACCCCCCTCTAGTTATTTCTATATATTCATGGAATATACAGAAATGATGTTGCAAGACACTTATAGAAGTTACCTGACTTACCTTCGAGAAGGTGTAGATTTGGATCATAATTTACGCCTGTGAGCAGGCATAGATCATGATAAATGAGGCGCGAGAAGAGACCATGCTTACTCCCCCCCCGCTTTGCCGCGAGGGCGAGTGGGGGATACGGCCCCCAGGATACGGATATGCAAGGGAGATAAACAATGATAAATCCCCCCCCCCAGGTGTCAATTTTAAGAAAAGAAGATCCATTCACGATACTTGTAAGAACAATTACAGCTGGAGATGAGCGAATCCCGAGCATGCTAGGTCCAACCCAACAGAAATGATGAGAGTGATGACAATCTGAGTGAGGTGGAATATGGTTTATATAAGTAACATGAAACTATAAACAAACACTAATTAGAATATAGATAGTATATGTATTTTATTAGTTAAAGTGTATTGGTCATTAAATGTCACTTTTCAGAAATTAATAATTATCAATAGTACAAGCGATTTTAAGAAACTCTGTAATAGGTTTTTATAAGCAAAAGAGTTTCCTTCTATGCTCAAAAAGCTGTTTTCCTACCTCCCCCCTCACTTCAGAAGAAGCAGGATTTTTTGTCCATTATGCTCTATGGAGAGGGGAGGGGTCAAGGGGGATGAATGAGCACGGAGAGGAGGAAAGGCAGCCCTGCACAACACAATCTTCAATCTGCAATCTTCTCTCATCAAGCTCCCAGATAAGCACTGACCTTTCTGACCTGTGAATCCAGTGTTTTATGTGCCCAGACAGTCTCCAAGCTGCAGGGCTGCTTCTCTGCTCTCCCTGCTCACTTATCCCCCTCGACCCCATCCATAGGTTATAATGTACTCAGTAAACCTGTTTTCACTTTGCTCCTCTGTAATTAAGACAGCTTTGCCTGATAATAAACCGATAAGAAGTGAAGGGGGGGAGGCTGGGAAACGGCTTTTTTAGTTCAAAAAGAGGCTTTTTTGTCTAATAAAACCTATTACAGAGTTTCTAAAAATCGCTTGTACTATTCATTTCTGCAAAAAGAAAAAAATTAAATCACAGTTACACTTTAACTAGAGCAGTATTTTGGTGGTCTTCACTATAAAGAGTTTTTTTAGTATTATGTGATCCTGAGGTTGTTTTATGATTAATGACAACTAGTCATAGCTTTACATTAAGTTTGAAAACTATCCCAAGTTTTATCCCACAGCAATTGTGTCATTCCATGTACATGCAGGTGTGATTTCTCATATGTCACACACTTAATGTCAGGAATGGGTCACAAAAATGTTTGCGAACAAAAAAAACAGCATCTCCAGATGTACATTAAGGAAAAACGTCAACATGGGAACAATATAAAAACACATGTAAGCATTAAGGTTGCTAAGGAATTGTAATCAGCTTACTGTAACTTTAGACCTATATTCCACTGGACGCTGAAAGGGCAAAAAGAAATACTCCCATAGGTGAGCACAAGCATTAGAGCTTCACTGGCTCGAGGTGAAGAGTTAATCATTCTTGAACAGCTGGGCTGTGGAACCTATTGAAAAAATATTCAGAAATTGTTACAAAGTGGGCAACAAGTATCTTTTAACCCTTTCACAACCATGGGTCATTGATTCCTCAAAGGGGTAGTGCACCAAAAAACTTTTTCTTTCAAATCAGCTGCTGCCATGAAGTGCCAGAGATTTGTAATTTACTTCTATTAAAAAATCTCAAGCCTTCCAGTACTTAACAGCTGCTGTAGGCCCAGCAGGAAGTTGTATTATTTCCAGTCTGGAGAGCAGGAGAGGTTTTCTATGGTGATTTGCTCCTTCTCTGGACAGTTCCTGACATGGACAGAGGAGGCAACAGAGAGCACTGTGTCAGACAGGAAAGAAAACACCACTTCCTGCTGGACACACAGCAGCTGATAAGTACTGGAAGGCTTGAGATTTTTTAATAGAAGTAAATTGCAAATCTCTGGCACTTCATGGCAGCAGTTGATTTGAAAGAAAAAATTTTTTGGTGCACTACCCCTTTAAGGCCCAGGTTGTTTTTGGACACCAGCTTATGGGATCATAATGATCCCAGAAGCTGATGTCCCTATGTTTGCCCCCTCTCCTCTGTCCCCTGCCACTGTCACAATCTTGTGACAGCAGCAGGAGAAAGAGGGAAGGGGGCAGAGAACATGGCCGCACGCCTGGCCTTCCCTCCCCCCGGCGCCCGCCCTGTCTTTCCTCCCCCGCCGGCCTCTGTAGCCAGGAAACCAGAAGCCTGAGGCTTCCATTTTCCATGGTTACTATCGGGGTTCTGCGATCACTTAACAGAGCCCTGATGGACGCCGGACAGAGAATTCTCCCTCTGTAGAGGGAGAATTCTCTGCCAGGAGCCCTATAGATGCTGCGGTCATGCTGACCGCAGTATCTGTAGGGTTAACTCTTAGCACCAGAGTGCGGCTCCAGTGATGAGAGTTGCGGCGGGTCCCCGGCTATCAGTGACACAGCCGCAGCTTCTGCGCCTGTGCCATCCTGCAGCGTAAATTAACGTCGCTGCAGCATCAGGCATAGGCTGCAGTGACGTTTATTTACTGTGTAGCGGCAGAAGAGGGTTAAAATGCGTTTCAGAGGTGATAGAATACGGCAGTATGTTCAGCTGATCGGAAATGTAGTTCAATTTCAAAAAGTTGATAAATTGTAACTTTTGGATAATAGTATGGTAACTGGCACTAAATAACTATGATCTTTCTCAGTGGTTTAGAGCTATGGTGCATGGCTATGTTCACACAATATTCTAAAAACAGAAAAGGCGTCCGCCTTTTTTCTATTTAAAAAGACGTCTGTTCTTGCTGCAATTTTATCGACTTCAATGCAATGGAATGACGGATGTCCAATGCACACAGTGTATTAAATAATAGACGTTGCCTGTGCGGATGTCAAAATAATGTTCATGACAATTATTTTCGGACGTTTTTTGTTTTTAAGTCGTTCACACGCAGTTTTTCTTTTTTCACCGTCCTTTTACTGCTTTCAGTGGACTTTTCAATGAATGACCCAAAGGGCAATCAGTCCACCTGACCTAGAGTAATGTACTAGCAGCCGTCACTGCACTGACAGGCGGCCAAACAGTGAAATGACGGATGTCATTTTTTCTTTTCAAAAACAGAGAGGAAAAAACGTAGTGGGAACATATCTATATCTGGTTCTACACGAGTTCCTTTTGGGGGTCTAGGTCCTGTATGATGTGGATATCTATCTGATGATCCAAATCTTCCCTGAGATCTTAAAGGGGTTATCCAGTGCTGCAAAAATTTGGCCACTTTCTTTTAGAGACAACACGACTCTTGTCTCCAGTTCAGGTGCAATTTTTAATTGAGCTCCATTTACTTAAATGGAACTGAGCAGCAAAGCACTGAGCACAGAAAGGATCTGTTCACACAATGTTAAAATTGAGTGGATGGCCGCCATTTAATGGCAAATATTTGCTGTTATTTTAAAACAACGGCTGTTATATTGAAAAAATGGCCGTTATTTACTGTTATATGGCGGCCATCCACTCAATTTCACCATTGTGTGAACAGAGCCTTTCTGTGTTTTTAATCCACTCCTGGTTTTGGTTGCAATATGAGGACCACAATACTGACTGAAATATACCTAATGTGAACCCAGCCTTACTAATATGTATAGTAAATGTAGCAGTAATGCAATTCAAAATAATCCATGCAAAAAAATCCAAACAACGTGACAAACAGGTATGAATCCAGAGAAGCAGCACGTCACAGTGCTCGATAGTGTCAGCAACTATCCGGATATATAGATAAGAGAACTGTTGGCCAAAACAATGTCCCTCAGACAACTATCCTTCCCAAGTTTGTATCCATTCATTTGCCAAAAGTTTGTGTGTTATGAATTGAATGGGGATATAATCTTATCAGAAATCTAAAGGACCTATTACAAGGAGCGATTATCAGCCATTTTTGGCCGATTAATGCCAACAATCGCTTTGTGTAATAAAAGTCAACAATGTTGGCTGATCGTTGTCATTCAATGTCTCTTAACACGTTGAGAGACTAAGGACTAGGATAGCAGCAATCTGCTGCCATCGCTCCATGTAATAGGAGTGGCAGCAGCAGACCACCACTTTCTCCTATGGGCTCCCCGATCTAAAGATCGTCCAGGGAGCCCCTCCCACAGCTCCCCTCGCCATTGGTGCATGTAATAGCGCCGGCAGCAAGTGGGGAAAAAGGAGCAGCGAGTGTTGACCTAACAGGTCGGCACTAGCTTCCTCCCGCTGAACACCCCGTGTAATAGGGGCTTAAAGTGTCACTGTCATTTTTTTGTTGTTGTTGTTGCAGAAATCAATAGTCCAGGCGATTCTAGGAAACTTTGTAATTGGGTTTATTAGGCAAATATGACATTATCTGCATTCAAAAAGACTTTCCCCCTCCTCCTCTCTCATTCACTGCTCATTATCAGGAAATCTCGACTCTTTTACATCAGTCGGGAGGGGGGGGTGTAAGATTAGTTGCCAGCAGAGAGCAGAGAACAAAGGATTACACAGCGGGACCTGTGTGAAAGCCAGTATTCAGAGGTCAGTGCTGACTTCAGAGGAGATAGCCTGGTAATGTAGCTGTAAATTAACTCTTTATTGTCCTGTTTTGGTGCCTCATCTCCCTCCACCCCTCCCCTCTCCATAGAGAACAATGATGACGGGGGGAGAGTTTCAAACTGCTTTTTCATGATAAAAATGCATTTTTCAGCTAATAAACCCAATTACAAAGTTTCTTAAAATCGCCTTTACTATTGATTTCTGCAAAAAAAAAAAAAAATTAAACGACAGTGACACTTTATTGTCTGAGCCTTTTGTTCCTCAAGATTATCTGCTGACCCCCCCATACACATTAGATGTCTGTCAGTCCCAGACATCTACTGTATGTCTTTGGTCAGATAACAGTCCCCCAATGTATGAACTGTTTCATTATTAGTGGGCACACCAAAAGGCTGCCAAACAAGTGATTGAGAGAAAGACAGAGGGGAACAAAGACTCTCGCATTCTTTTAGTCTTGGGAGACTAAAAACACAGCTAAAAAGTTGTCATCACCCCAAATGCAAAGTCATAATGTGTTTGTGCATTATATGAAATATTGGGATGGTGTTGTAGAAGAGCTCAAATTTGTCTTTTTGCCTGTGTCCCAGATGGGGGGAGTGGCTGCCTCTACTTGGTCATGCACTCCACCTATCCCACCCAGATGGTTAGTATTTTTACCAGTATTGGATGGATCCTGCATGCCCAAAGCATAAGCCATGGAGAGGCCGAAGTACAGTGTAGGTTCCATCCCGGCATGAGGCCACCTTAACGTGGTGGGATGGTTCACACTATTTGCAAATGGTAACCCATTTTTTTATGGAGATTTTTTTTTTAGCAGTGGAGGGGGGGGGGGGGGCTGCGTTGCGTCCGTGTCTTGCCACTGGCGGTGAGCTGTTGCATTTTTTGTGTTTGAGAAATTCAAAACTGTGCGACCCGCTTCAAGGGATTGCGGGAGAAGAGTTCTTTTCTTGAAATATTATTTTCTTCCCTATGTCGCTGACCTTAAAGTGCATGTAGTGACTGGAGGCTCCCTCTAACGTGATATGGATAGTTGTATAAAATGCTTCAGAACAAATGAGAACATTCCAAACAGATATCGAGAATGTGTCTAACGCTCGAGTTTATTCATGAAAAATTATTCAGAGAAATCTCTTCAAGTCATTCTGAAATGCTCCCATTCCTCCAGGCTTCTGTTTCATTTATAAGCAGGATCTCATATTATTTTTTCTGGTGTTATGGCAACAGTCGCTCTCTGTTTACAGAACTATCAAGTACTGACAGGCCGAGCAGTAGATTTTGCATCACTTCGTCACATTAACATGGAGAACAGGGCTTGGTGTGCGTGCAAGTTTATTGTGCATTTAAAGCAGAGTTTAAGGGGGTTATCTGAGACTATTTTTTTTTTTTTTTACTTGCTTATACAGTATAAAGCGAAAAGTTTGCAATGTACTCACAATCATAATGCAACTGATTACACAATTCTGACTGTGGCCACTTAATCGCATTGCAGCACTAGATCACAAGCCTGACATGGATTTATGTGATCTATCCTGACTGATAAACTCTCACAATGTATGGCATGTCAATATTGACGTTACATATGTGGGCAACCTGAAGTGCTCTTGAGTTAGTCCATGTGACATCAGTGCTGATGTGTCATCCGTAATCTAGAGAGACACGGGGCGGACGAGAAAGAGGGGGGAAAAAGGGGTAGTTTATGAGCAGGAACAAAACAAAAAGTAGTGCTTAACTGCATGCCCCACATATCTACCAATCACAGCTTAGTTTTCAAATCTTAAAGAGACTCTATCAGCAGGTTTGGGCTGTCCTATCTCAGGGTAGCATAAACTAGTGACAGAGAAGCTGAACAGAATGATGTATCACTTATATTGCTCTGTGCAGCTGATCCAGAGATCTCCTCCTGAGTAACATGGACAATAAGTAGTCCTCTCCATTATGTGCATGAGCCCAGTAGTCCTGGATATTCATGAGAAGCAGAAAACTCCGCCCACCAGCTGCTGATTGGCAGTTATCTATCCTGCTGTGTATAGGCAATCAACTGCCAATCAGCAGCTGGAGGGCGGGGGTAGGAGTATGGCAACAATCCTATTCTCCTGCATATTAGGAGAGCGGCTAAACGAAATGAAGTAATACATTGATCTGTTCAGCATTTCTATCACTAGTTTATGCTGCCCTCATTTGAGGTGAAATAAACCCAGTAACAGATTTAAAACACTATGGGGGTTTAACATCCTTGCAAAAGTCCCCAAAGTTTTGCACAGACATCCATTCCAAGCCTTGGTGCAAAGGGGGAACGGTGTCACTCACACAAGATTTACTACAATTTACACCTGCAAACAGGCATAAATGTGTAAGATCCCGGTCTTAATAGCCTCCCCACCCCAACGTTTGACCTCAACATTACTGTATCTCTGAGTGAGAATGAACATCTGCAATAATGAGATATTTCCTTTATATGAGAATTCTTAAACAAGAAGTTCAGATAAAAGGGCTACCAATTACATTAAGTAAATAATTATGACCATTCCATGAGTAATACGTCCGAAACAGATTGGGACCATAGCATGTAATGAGCAGGTGTACACATAAATGTTCCCAGCCAGTCTGAGCTCCGGAATGTGGAAAACAAGACCAGTTCAACAACAAAAAGAGGAACAACTATGAATAGATGAGTAATTGATGAACATACAAGTCATGCTTGGTTAGTGGAGTGCTTAAACTACAGGATGTGTAACCCCCGTTCCACTGTCTGTGATTATAAAACTCAACATCTGGCTGTCAGCAAGTTCAGCAGCAGATGTTACTAGAGAATTATTAGAGAAAATCACATTTGTATAGTTCCTAGATGTCAGGACAGCTGGACAGATTTCCATTTTGTTGAACTTTCATGGAATACTTGATAAATAAAATTGCTGCTGTGGAAAATTATAACTAAGGTCGGAATTGTTGCAGCATTTCTTCATATTTTATTGGGAGGAAAAAATGTTCTGAGAAGTAACGATAGCGCTAACTATATGTAGGCTATGCTCACCCACAGTAAAATATTCTTCTATTAACTCTCTATTGGGAGTCCCTAATGGCTGTAACCAAACAAACTCAGCCCCGCGGCCAGTGATTGTCAACCAAAGTTTTTAGAACCTACCGAACCGAACTTTTCAAAAGGTTGCGCATTTCTACTCTCAATCATTGAGAGCAGTCCCTAGTACAGTCTGCTAACCTAGAAAACCTAAACCAGTCTAAAGTAGTCTAAGGGCCGTATTACATGGGACGATTATCGTTCGAAAAATCGTTTTATGTAATAGATGACAACGATTAAACGACCAACGAGAAAACGTTGGTCGTTTGATAGAATTCTGACCTGTTTTTATTGTTTGATCGTTCGCAAATCGTTCACACATCGTTCGTTGTAATAAGAAGTCATAGCTGAAACGTACGCAATAGAGACGTCAAAACAACCGCAAGAACGATTATAAGTAATGATCATCGTTCTGTGTAATTGGGCGAACGATTTCGTTAGCCGTCAAAAAATAGCTTGGTGTAATAGCACCATAAGGGGCCTATTCCACGGAGCGATAATCGGCCGAATCGGCCCGATTCGACCGATTATCGCTCCATGGAATAGAGAGAAAGATCAGCCAATGATGTCATCACCTGATCGTTTATTTAGGTTCAAACCTTAAATCATCGGTCGCCACCTGTGCATTGCTACGTGGGATAGCAGGCGCGGCAGACGACCAACGATTTCACAAACATCATACATTACCTGTCCAGGCTGCAGGTCTTCTCCTTCTCCCGATCCTGCGCCATTGCAGTTTTAGAGCGGCCTGTCTGAGCTGAAAGACCGCTTAGCCAATCACTGGCCAGGACCGTTGCGGCCAGAGATTGGCTTAGCAGTCTGTTCAGACAGGCCGCTCTGAAGCTGTTGTAGCGCGGGACCGGGAGAAGACCTGCTGCCTGGACAGGTAATGTATGAAACAAGGGCTGCAAGGAGATCGGTAATGATTGTCGGGCTGTGGAATAGGCCCAGTAAACGAGCGCCGATCTAGCTCTCCTGGTTCTCCAGGCCTAAGCATTGTTGGATCCTTGCACTTGAAGAGAAGGGAGAAGATTTATCAAACATGGTGCAAAGCGAAACTGGCTCAGTTGCCCCTAGCAACCAATCAGATTCCACCTTTCATTTTCCAAAGAGTCTGTGAGGAATGAAAGGTGGAATCTGATTGGTTGCTAGGGGCGACTGAGCCAGTTTCGCTTTGCACCATGTTTGATAAATCTCCCCCAAGGTGTATACTTGTGCTTCTGCTGATACTCTGTGTATTCAGCCCCATGCCTATTTCTTGGACTACATATGCCTGCCTGAGCCATCCCTGTATTGCTTAACTCTCCTGTTGCCAATTCAGATTGCCTGGCCTTCTTCTGAAGCTGCCTGCTGTCTATGGTGCTAGAAATAAGACAAGAGGAAAAAAGGAGCCGGTAGGATAGAGCTTCATGTAATCCTGTTACGTGAAAATGTGTGAATTAAAATTCTAGGTGGACTCTCACCTTTTATCCCCTTGGGCTTTGTGCTTATAACCCCACTTTGGGGTAGCTTGTGGCGTCAGATGATGGTTGCTGGCCGAAGGATCCAGGAAACGGGACTGTCCCATTATCGGGACCCGTGGTTTCATGCAGTGGAGAGAAGAAAAAACTACCTGGCTAGGTATCCTGGTGCGGCCAAAAATTCCTTCACAACGAGTGGAGTATAAAACATAAAATGGCTGATTTATTGGATAAAATCAGTAAAAATTTACATAAAACAAGCAATTACGCACTTCGGAAGTTGCATCTCCCTTCATCAGATTGCCACTCCCAAAACGCATAATTTTTTGTACATTTTTCTGATTTTATCCAATAAATCAGCCATTTTATGTTTTATACTCCACTCGTGAAGGAATTTTTGGCTGCACCAGGATACCTAGCCAGGTACTTTTTTCTTCTCTCCACTGACTATGATGCTGGTATCCTGCAGACTCTTGAGGATAACCCAGCTTCTCTCCTATGGTTCCTAGCACCAACACTGATTGGTCCGCACTGCTGCTATCTACACTGGGACCTCCCAGGACTCACACTTGGTGTTCTGTAGCTACAGAGGTCCAGCTTCTGCATCCTGGAGTGGAATAAAGGGTGAAGGCACTTCTGCTCCCCGATGTGGTCCAAAGTCAAACCGTGTTGAGTAGCAAAGTGGGCCCATACTTGTGCCAGGTGTCAGTAACAACCCATCCAATCCACACAGGCAAAAAAAAAAAATCAAAAACAAACCATAGATGTCCATAAAATAAGTTATGTACAATAATAAGAAATTACACCAGGAAAATGTACTGAACACGCTTACTGAAATATACAAAATACTTGGTGACGACCTTCACCAATGACCCCTGTATGGAGAAACTACACTGGAACCTTCAGTGGATTAGAAATTTGTCTGTAACCAATGCCATCAATATATTTAGCAACAATAGGTGGCAAAGGTCTTGAGACAGCTCACTGGTTTTACCCATCATGAGATGTTTCTTGTGTGGCACCTTGGTAATGAGACACCATTTAGAGGCCATCAGGTGAACCAGCTAAGTGACCTGATTACATTCCAATTACTGATAGACTTCAGCTGGTGTCAGGACTTTCCATTACTTTTTGCTCTTTCTTAATGTTTTCAATAGTTTTTCCCTGTGTCATGTCTCATTATTACACAAAACTTAATTTATCGACATCTATGGTTTCTTTGCCTGTGTGAATTGGATGGGTTGTGTTACCGACATCTGATAAGAATTTCATGTCAATACATTTTCTTAGAAGACTGGTGACATGTTCTATAGTTATTTCACCCGCTGTATACACTTTTCAGTGATCTTACAAGAAAACCAAATTATATCAACCTCTTCCAGAACCTATACCAGCTCCTATTCAATTTCCTTTCAAATCAGCTAGTTTGAGAAAGTTATATAGATCTGTAATTTACTTCTATTTAAAAAAATCTCCTGTCTTCCAGTACTTATCAGCTGCTGTATGTCCTGCAGGAAGTGGTGTTTTCTTTTCAGTCTGACACAGTGCTCTCTACTGCCACCCCTGTCCAAGGCATGAACTGTCCAGAGTCCCCATAGAGAACAGCTCCTGCTCTAGACAGTTCCGGTTTTGAACAGAGGTGGCAGCAGAGAGTACTGTATCCGACTGGAAAGAAAACACCACTTCCTGCAGGACATACAGCAACTGATAAGTACTGAAAGACTTGAGATTTTTAAGCAGAAGTGAATTACAAATCTGTATAACTTTCTGAAACCAGTTGATTTGAAAGAAAAAGATTTTCGCTGGACAACCCCTTTATTACCTGAATGTTGAAATAATTGCTCCTGAACTAGTCATTTGCACAAACATTGGTGCGAGAACCGAGCTGCTGTTATACAACGGCCTCTCCTGTTAACATTCAGCGCAGTTTGCCAGAGCCTATTATAAACATCTGACTTTGCCGCCTTTAGTTATAGCTCTATTATTCCTACAGGAAAATGCCCTCGAAGAAATCAATAAATAAAACAATGAAAACTAAATGTAAACGTTATTGGCCGGGCACATGGATTGAAGTATAACTTATATTTCATACATAATTGTTTTTCTCATCAAACATATACCATTGATAGGATAATTGAAATAACATGGCTGCCGTCTAGACAGAACTAACGCTCACTGTAACCTCACAGGCAAAAGGATTTTCCGGTTTTACGTTTTATAGGGATAAAATGTAAAATGGATTTTCACTATATGGAGTCGGGTTTTGTAGGACGGAGGATTCATCACAAAAATTTCGATTTCCCCGAGTGCATTTTAATACGCACTAGTTAATTCGACCTATTTTTTTCTTTCCATAGATCACTGATCCTGAACTGCAACACATCACAAGACACTGAGAGCAAAGAAACAGAGAGAGGGGAAGACAGCCCGAGGGACTAAGATTCCTCCAAGATTCCTCCCTGGAAATGAACCAAGATGTGATAGAAACCTAGAAAAGCAAGGTTGTTTTTCAGGATATTGCATTTCTCAACTATTTTGCTAAAAGCTGTGCCAAAATCTTCCCATTTACTGCAATAGTACAGCAGTAACAAACAAAGCAGGTACAGAAGTGTTATTCATATATTATACACCTCACTTAAGATAAGACGTTCATGATTTTCCAATTTTATTTATTATCTTAACCCAGTTAGTTGTTATGATGCAAAAATTTATTTTTGCTAAAAACAATTTAAGGGTAGACCCATTGTTCACCCCTTAGGCTAGATTCATATACTGTAGGCCTTTAAGACTATGATCATGATTATTTGCGTCTGTCTATACTACAAGACTTTACCCACTATGTTCCCAAAGTGGGAACATAGCCATAAACTGTTTAAAGCAATCTGAACCCCCCCCCCCCCCACACACACACACACACACACACACACATAGCTGCTTTTAATCCAAGATCTGTCCTGGGGTCCGTTCGGCAGGTGATGCAGTTATTGTCATTAAAAAAAACAACTTTTAAACTTGCAGCCCTGTGTCAAATCGACGTGGCCTAGAGTGTATACACCCTAGGCCTGCACCGCCTCTCCGTCCCTCCTCCCCACCCTCTTCATCATTAGGAATGCCCCTAGAACAATTTCTCCTATTCATCATCTGTGTGAACAATGCACATGAGCTAGATCGTTAAGGCACCTGTGCAGTGCTCAGGTGATGAATAGGAAAAATCCTGCCCATGGGTATTCCTAGGGATGAGGAGGGGGGAGAGAAGGGATGGAGAGGCGTTGCAATTCTAGGGCATACACACTCTAGGCAACCCCAATTTGACACAGGGCTGCAAGTTTAAAAGTTGTTTTTTATGACAATAACTGCATCACCTGCCGAACGGACCCCAGGACAGATCTTGGATTAAAAGCAGCTAACCAAAGGTACAAGTGGTTTGGGGGGGGTCAGATTGTGGGTACAGAGTCGCTTTAAATGAGAAGTTTGGCCATTTTTAAAATCTGGCAGCCGGCAGGGGCAGGGGGGAATTTGATCAGGAATATGAACTTACCTCTACTGGTGCCCGTGGTGAGTGGCGGGATCATCCTCGGGACCCCCTGTGGGCTCCAGTATCTTCAGCGCTGATACATCATGACCCAGCTGATGGACCCAGTGATTGGGGCGGGAGGCCTCTCAAATCACTGATTGGCTCAGCACCCAGTCCAGCTGGGACAGGCCTCAGACCGCGATCAGACCGTGCCCGCTAATAGCGGCGGTCCCGGGCTACACGCGGCACCCGGGATCGCGGCACTTCAAAGCGGGGCCGCCGCGCGGCCCCGCTTTGAAGTGCAAGTGAGGACATAGGACGTACCGGTACGTCCTATGTCCTTAAGAGGTTAAAGGGGTACTCCAGCGGGGGGGGGGGGCATTTTTTTCCTGGGACCGGGGATGAGGTGGCTGAGGGAAATGACGTCCACTCACCTCCCCGGTTTTGTTTTACTCTAAAGATACTTGTATGCAGCAGATCATACAGCTTTGCATTGATATAATACGTTACACTTGATAAGACACTTGATAGTTTAGGATCCAGATCTGTAGTGAGAGTATAGAGAGCGATACAGTCGTGCTGACTGGGTTGCGTGCTGCGAGGTATAAGAAGAATCAGAAGAGTAGAGAGGAGGATGTCGTGAGAGTCCCAACCCAAGTAGTACTGTGCTCTGACAGGATGTCGGAGGTAGAAATAGAAGAATACTTGAGAAAAGAGAGAGAATACTTGTGCCCGTGTTTTGACTCTCTGGTCTTTGCACCACCTTTTGCCCTACCAGTGTCGGGGGACCTGTCCTAGTGGGTGACACAAGCCCCAGACCTTGTTACCTGGGATGAGCAGAATGCTGAGGGTTCCCTGCTTACCCGGGTTCCCTGCTTGCGAGATAGAGTTCATAGGCTTCTAGCATTTTTGCTCTATCCGGATCAGTTCCTTTACTTGCTTTATGGATGCTGTCCTGGACTGTGTCTCTCCTTGTCCACGGCGTGGGTTCAGATGATCTCTGACTTGTCCTTTCTAGTAAAGGTCTAACACTGCATAGTGTTGAGTGGAGTCACTTGAGAAGAAACTGGAGGTTGCGTCTTGTCTCTACAGAGTCTAGCGAAAAAAGACCCTACACTTCCTCTACCCATGTGACTTCCTATCTACAGCCCTTGTAAGGTGTGCTGTTAGTCAGTGAGGAGTGTATATGTGAGAAGTAAAGAGAGAAATGATAGGATAGAAGAAAAGTGTACTCTGATTGGTCTACAGATCCAAGTGACATATAAACAAACAATAACCCCTTCAATACTACAGCTGTGCAATAACTGAATACACATATTTGCAATAGCGACATCTTGTGATGAAACTTTGTCACTACTACATCACCACTTACAATGGAAAAAGTAGCCTGGCCAGTTCAAGTCAGCAAAATCGTCCCATGCATTCTATGGTTGGACTATTTGAGCTTGGACTATCTGAGATACCTGCTAGCCACAGGTACTTGTGAGTTATTGTGCTAATCTGCTGTTAACCTGACCTCTTGCTTTGCTTTCTGGGTTTCACCTTCTGCCCTATGATTTGTACCTTGACGTACTTTCCTGGCCTTTTAATCTTGGACTGAGGCCAATGACCCCTGTTTGCTGATTCACTGGGCAACCTTCTGGCTTTAGACCTTGGACTACTACTCTCATGATCCTCTGTCTGCTGACTCCAGGTACTGACCTAGCAATTTCAACCAATCTCATATCATTTTAAGTTACCAAATTGATCACGTCTATATTAGTTGCCAGTGTTAGGAGTTCACACTGCGTTTTTGCAAAACTGATAGATTTGTGTGTATCCGTTTTGATCCATTTTTTTTATAATGGAAGTCAAGGGAAAAACGGATGCACACAAATGCATCCATTTTAACATCCATTCTTTGCAAAAACGGATGAAAAAAACGCATTGCAAAAACTCAGTGTGAACCCAGCCTTACTCATCCAAACCTATACATAAGCATTAGAGATGAGCGAATAGGGAAATATTCAATAATTCGAAACTCTATTCAAATAGCTCCCGATATTCGTATATTCAAAAGAATATCGAATATCATTATAGTCTATGGGAGAAAAATACTTGCGACCTGGAAACCAATATTCGACCACTAGGAGGTCACCAAGTGCACAATGACACCTCAGGAAATGATACCAACACCTCTGGATGCATATAGGACAGCAGGGGAAGCATGCCTGGCTGCATCTAACACAAGTGATAAGCAAACATCCCAATTTTCCCAAGTGTACGCAGAAGATTCACGAACAAATTATGAACGTAAAGTAGAAGCTTACGTTTCGGTCTAGCAGTACGCACTTGCATATGTATCAGGTCAGGTGCAGTTTAAAATACATAATAATGAAAATTAACGATAACTTCAAATCAGTAGTAGCAAGACAACAAACAGGTAGTATCCCACACAGAGAGTATACAGCTGTATACCGGATATATAATTGTTTTTACAACAATAAGATTAAAGGGCTGGTCAACGCATTTAAAGGGCGCAGGCTGCGCAAATCAGTAGTAGCAAGATAACAGGTATTATCCCACACTCACATTATACAGCTGTATACACTATCAGTAGATGTCTGAACACACTGCCTATCTCAAAACAGCTTCTAAATAGATGGTTTTTATACTTTTAGCCCTAACAAGGGCTTTTGGGGATCCCTTCCTACCTAACTTCACCTAAAAGCTTTCTCTCCCTGGTATACAGCCTATCTCTCTCTAGCTCCAACCAGCAAGTGACGCAAATGTGAAATCATTATTGTTAATTTATTTTTTTATTCTTATATTCAAGAAATCAAATGGTTTAGCCAGCCAATCACAGTTAGAGCTTTTTTTTTAAAGTTCTGCCTATTCCTAGTGCCTGTCCCTACCCCCTGCATGTTTATTGGCTGGAAAAAAGAGCCAGGGGGGGGTGGAAGGGCGAATCAAGTTTTTACTATGTTATCGTTCAAATATTTGAACACAATCGAAAAGCACGAATAGCGTACTATTCGCTCATCACTAATAAGCATGGGGAAAAGGATCTCTATGAATTCCCCAGAAATGTGGTGCTAAGGGTCTACCATTTTGTTCTTGGAGAGACATATATAAATATAAACTTCCAAACAAAGGCAAACTAAAGTCATTGTAGCACCTGCAGCTGAACCACAGTCATAACTTTTTCTGCCGTTGTACATGTCGCTAGAGACACAACACTACTCTTTCAGCTGCCAAATCTTAAAGATGCAGTGCATGTAGCAGAAGAGAAAACTAGTACAGCCACAGCAAGTTAGATGGGATTTATCACAGCATTGACAGTGCTTAGGGACACTCCAGTTACTGGACCCTCTAAGTAAGCTCACCAGCCAAAAGGAGAACAATGCTGGGCTCACTGTCGAAAGACTCTGGAAAGAGCAGCCAAGTTTTAGGTTCATGTCCTGAGTTAAACTTTCACAGAAAAGGTTTTGTAACTGAGATTTTACATTCTGATTGCTATTAAAAAGACCATACTAAAGATTAGTACAATATCCTAGTTGCCAACAGTCCTGATTTTGCCAGGACTGTGTCTATTATTAAACATAGAAGATTGTCGGCTGTAAAAGACCACTTGGTCCATCTAGTCTGCCCTTTTAGTATTTCCCTTCTTATTGTATTTATATATATATAATATTTTTATCAATATCCTTTTGTAGGTGAGGTCTCCAGAACTGGACACAGTATTCCAGATGTGACTAGAGCTCTATACAGTGGGATCACAATCTCCTTCTCCCTACTGGTTATACCTCTAGTTATACAACCCAGCATATGATTACCTTTACCTACCCCCTGGTTGCACTGGTGACTCATTTTAAGGCTGTCAGAAATCATTGTCCCTAAATCCTTCTCTTCTGAAGTCTTTGCCAACAAAGAACTGCCAATATGATATTAAAAGACATACCCAAAAAATTACTGTCCTGGACACTGTCTTGGCAAGTAGATCTTACACTGAATAGGTTAGATGCATTGCGCCTGGCCCATAAGGTGTAAGGAGTTAAGTGGTGATACAATAGCCTCACCACTTACCTCCCTGGCCAAAGGAGTTAGCAGCTGTCCCTGCTCTTTAGAAAGTTTCCTGCTCAAGAGCAGAAATCTACTGCTTCTGAGCGGGCTCAGCATTGTTACACCAGTGATTGGGCTCAGGCTGAACAGGAAGCATGCATTATATTCCTCCTGCCCAGCCTGCCAGAAAAGAGCATTGCCGCGTAACTATTTTGGGGCTAGACACTAAGCAGCATTGTGTAAGCATTGCTTCTTACTGTGCCACCCCAGCTCTGCCTTGCTGGACTGAGCACACTGTGCCTGGACCAGCAATTAAGGGATTAAATGGGGATGCATAGCATGCTCATTTAACCCCTTTGAGGCCAGACAATAACCCAAAGCTGCCATCAGGGCAGTATGGCAGATACTGCTGTCAGGGGCCCCGCATAAATTTTATCTTCAGTCTTCTTTCTGTATGGAGCTTCAACTGACTGTCATATCAGAGAGGTGGGGAGGGGGAGGATGGCAGACTGCATGGGCCAAAAAGAAGGTCAAGTACTGAAAGCTCTTTTTACAGTTCTGTGTGTCCTGTGCTTCCTTTTCTACATGACCTCTGCACCATTATCCCTGCTCCTGACCTCTATTTTCAGCTGCCCTAGAGGAGAAAGAGAAATACAATCTAACCTGTGAGTTTAGTATATGGTATGAATTTATGTAAGTGTGGATATATGTGTGGATATATATATATATATATATATATATATATATATATATATACAGTGGTGCCTTGGATTACGAGCATAATTCGTTTTGGGACCCTGCTTGTCATCCAAATCCACTCTAAAACCAAAGCACATTTTACCATAAGAAATCATTGAAATGTAGACAATTGATTCCACACCCCAAAAATAATGGTTTTATTTCTGAATAACATGTAAAACAAATAAACCAAACATTTAGAAACAGCTGAATATGTGATTTTATAAGTTACTATAGCAGTTTGTAGATACGGGATGGAACTGTAGATCCCCATAATGCAGTAGCGTAGTACAACAGGCTACAATAGAGAAGCAGGGCTGCTGTCAGAGGTCTGTGTGGTCACATGACAGCAATAAGTAAGGGGGGAGGTTTCAGTGAGGACCAATAAGGAAGTGAGAATCACAGAGCTGTGCAGGAGGACAGTAACAGAAACCTCTCTATACAGCAGTGTGAATGGCGGAGTGTGGGTGCAGGCACATTATGGCAGCAGTGTGTATAGCAGAGTGTAAGTGCAGGCAGATTATAGCAGAAATGGAGAGGATGGGAAACACAAGGGCTGACAGAGACTGCAGGGAGTATAAAGGAAAGAGCAGGGCAGATGTGGGCACAGAATAGCAGCACTCTGTCTGGGAAGAGAGGGGTTCCAGCTCGTGAAAGATTACCTCCACAGTCCTGTCCCCTGATGCAAGCCCCAGCCTGAAATAGATCTGCCATGATTTGGAAGATGAGGGAAAGTTCCTGGGTCAGAGTACCAGGCTGTAGACCCCGCTATGCAGGCCATGCCCCTCCCCAGCTCCCTCTCGCACCCAGTACAGGGAGCTCTTAAACCAAAGCAATGCTCTTACACCAAGTTACAATTTTGAAAAACTGTGAGCTCTTCTTGCAAAACACTCTTAATCCAAGTTACTCTTAAACCGAGGTACCATCGTGTATATATATATATATATTTATATATATATATTTGTGTTTCTTTGTGTTGAGTGAGCACCAAAATGCTCGTTACTTGAGTCAAGCTGATCAAGTGCTCAACTCAAGTAACGAACCCCATTGAAATGGAGTCTCGAATATTTAAACAGATGCCTCCCCCAATGTCTGGTTAACTTATTGCAATTAGAACAAAAAATGCAATAGGTTACTGCAGAGGGCCAATCGGGTTCGATTGAGCACCTTGATGCTCAAGCACTATGCTCGCCCGAACATGCTTGCTCAACGCTAGTCTGTATGCATGTGTATCGTTTGACGAAAATGTGAGAAATAAAAAAATAAAATAAAAAAGTTATGGATCTTGGCATGTGGCAACACTATATATTTTTTAAGTGGGCAAACAGTAAAAAAAAAATATATATATATATATATATATATATATATATATATATATATATATTCTGTTGACAGAGCTACAGAGCTGTTTAAGGTCTTCCATTCCATTTTTTGGTAGCTGAGGTAACCAGAAAACAACAATTCTATCATTTCTTTGTTGACTTTTTACCTTGGTGCCCTCAGTTTTCTTTGTCAGTACTCACATGACTATCATACGGTTGTACACATTACATGGCTGTTCACATGAGGTGTATGTATGGCTTCATAAATCAGGGTTCATTTATCTTTAGGATCATGCTAAGTCCATAATGATTTATATTTTACGCTAATAATGCTGATAACTTGGTGCAGGTGGTCCCATGATACTCAGAGGACATATAGGATATTGTGTAATTTGCTATATGTTATGTGAATGCAAAGAGGAACAATTCTGCACCTAATAGATGTATTAAGAGATAATTTTGCACAAATCATGGTGTTAAAGGGGTTATCCAGAGAAAATCTTTTTCTTTCAAATTAGAAATGTATATAGATTTTCTTCTATTTAAAAATCTCAAGTCTTCCAGTACTTATCAGCTGCTCTATGTCCTGCAGGAAGTGGTGTTTTCTGTTCAGGCTGACACAATGCTCTCTGCTGACATCTCTGTTTGAGACAAGAACTTTCCAGAGCAGGAGAAGTTTTCTATTGGGAATTGCTACTGCTCTGAACAGTTCCTGACATGGACAGAGGTGGCAGCAGAGAGCAGTGTGTCAGACTGAAAAGACTACACTAGTTCCTGCAGGACATACAGCAGTTGATAAGTATGGGAAGACTTGAGATTTTTAAATAGAAGTAATTAGAAATCTAAATAACTTTCTGAAACCAGTTGATTTGAAAGAAAAATATTTCTGCCGGAGTACCCCTTTAACCATGGTATTAAAAATAATAGATGTTAATAATAATGGTATAATGTTTTCTGAAAAGTCTATAGTCTGGTACATAATGTGCTAAGAGCCTATATAGCTAATTTATATACATAATTTGCGATGTGTGATTATTTGTGAGCTGCTCTCTTCCTACTACCTAAGCTTATTACATTAACTGATACTATAAAAACAATGCTGCAATGCTGGGATCTGTAGTGCCACTATTGCCTGAGCGCTAGATGATAGATATGTGTAACAGGAATAACCTGTGAAGACCAATCACTAAGCTGTGTCAGTAATGAAAGGAGCATAACTATTAATTTTTTAATTCTCCGGTAACAGAGTACAAATAAAACAATTTCCAGTTCTGCTCATGTAGGCTTATTTTTTTGGTAATTTTTTATAATTTTTATGCACATCTACTGTATGTTTACTGTGCTTTTATATACAGTGGCAGTGTGGTATACAAGCACATTATTGCAGAAGTGTGTATAGCTGAGTGTGAGTGCAGGCACATTACAGCAGCAGTGTGTATAGCTGAGTGTGAGTGCAGGTGCATTATAGCAGCAGTGCGTATAGCTGAGTGTGAGTGCAGGCATATTACAGCAGCAGTGTGTTTAGCTGAGTGTGAGTGTAGTCACATTACAGCAGTAGTATGTATAGCTGAGTGTACGTGCAGGCACATTATAGCAGCAGTGTGTATAGCTGAGTGTAAGTGCAGGTACATTATAGCAGCAGTGTGTATAGCTGAGTGTAAGTGCAGGGAGATTATAGCAGCAGTGTGTATAGCTGAGTGTAAGTGCAGGCACATTATATAGCAGCAGTGTGTATAGCAGATTGTAAGTGCAGACACATTATAGCAGGAATGTAGAAGATAGGAAACACAAGGACTGACAGAGACTGCAGGAAGCATGAAGGAATGAGCAGGGCAGATGTGGGCACATAAACTCAGTACTCTCTGTCCGGGGAGAGAGGGGTTACAGCTATGAAGATATTACCCCTACAGTCCTGTCCCCTGATGCAAGCCCCAGCCTAAAGTGGATCTGCTATGATTTAGAAGGTGAGTGAGACTTCCAGGGTCAGAGTACAGGGCTGTAGACCCCGCTATGCAGACCATGCCCCTCCCACCCAGTACAGAGAGATCTTAAACCAAAGCAATGGATCTTAATCAAAGTTATAATTTTGAAAAACTGTGCGCTCTTAAACCAAAACGCTCTTAATCCAAGCTACTTCAACCAAGGTACCACTGTATGTGTGTATATATGTTTTAAAGTGACTTTACAAAACATTTTTGACATGTCATAGAGACATGTCAAATACTTTGATTGGTCCGAGTCTGAGTGTTCAGATCTGTACTGATCAGGATAACAAGCCAGGAGAAGACCGTGCTGCAGCACATCCACTCTTCGCTCTGACTTAGAAAAAAAGACTTTTAATGGAGCTCTATGGAGCAAACTCTTTTCTAACTCAGGGTGGGGAGAGGATGCGCTGCAGCGAGGTCTTCTCCCAGCTCGTTCTGCCGATCAGTACAGGTATGAACACCCAGACCCGAACCGATCAAAACATTTGACATGTCTCTATGATGTCTCTATGACTCAAACGTTTTTTGTAATGACAGTCAGTGTCGGATTGGGCCACCGGAGGACCGGAGGATCCTTCGGTGGGCCCCTCCCCCACTCCCACTGCCTGTCCAGCAGCTGGGGCCCCCAGACAGCCATAGGATAACGCTGCCTCTCCTCATTGGGCCCCCAGCTGCAGGAGGATAAATACATGGTTTTGCCAAGTCTGCCCGACTCTGAGGAGACAGCCCCGGCAAAACCATGTCCTGGGTAGTCCCGGGAAGCTCCACCCCCCGCCACGGGAAGCCCCGCCCCTTCCGGCATTCGCAATCTCACTCAAGCAGAGCAGGGAGAGGAGTCGCTGGGGCACTAGAGGAACCCAATGGTGAGGTAAGTATAGCTTTTTTTTGTCTTAAATACAGATGGAGGGGCTGGAGAATGATAAGGGAGGTACTGGTATGCTGATGAGGGGCAAAAGGATGAGAGGGGTACTACTATGATGATGGAAGGGCAGGAGGATGAAGGGGGAAGGAGGATGGTGGAGGGGTAGTAATATGATGGAGGGGCAGGAGGATGAAGGGGGTAGTAGTATGATGATAAAGGGCGTAGTATTATGATGATGAGGGGCAGGAAGATGAATGAGTAGTAGTATGAATATGATGAAGGGGTAGTAGTATGATCTTGGAGGTGCAGAAGGATGATGAAGGAGGTAGTAGTATGATGATGGAGGAGCAGGAGGATGAAGGGGTAGTAGTATGATGATGGAGGAGCAGGAGGATGAAGGGGGTAGTAGTATGATGATGGAGGTGCAGGAAGATGATGAAGGAGGTAGTAGTATGATGATGGAGGAGCAGGAGGATGAAGGGGGTAGTAGTATGATGATGATGGAGGAGCAGGAGGATGAAAGGGGTAGTAGTATGATCTTGGAGGTGCAGAAGGATGATGAAGGAGGTAGTAGTATGATGATGGAGGAGCAGGAGGATGAAGGGGTAGTAGTATTATGATGGAGGAGCAGGAGGATGAAGGGGGTAGTAGTATGATGATGATGATGGAGGAGCAGGAGGATGAGAGGGATAGTAGTATCATGATGGAGGTGCAGGAAGATGATGAAGGAGGTAGTAGTGTGATGATGGAGGAGCAGGAGGATGAAGGGGGTAGTAGTATGATGATGATGGAGGAGCAGGAGGATGAGAGGGGTAGTAGTATGATGATGGAGGTGCAGAAAGATGATGAAGGAGGTAGTAGTATGATGATGGATGATTTGGTCAGTAACAGTATGATGGTATGTTGAGAGGTACAGTATGGTGATAATATATATATATTAGTGCTGTTCTGGGGTCACTTCCACACACTGAGCCCCCACATAACTCTGTATTCTGATCTCCCACAAAGCATTCAGTGTACAATACACCAAGAATCCTCCAGGTACAACAGCTACAAGCACTACAACTCCCAGAATTTACTGATAGTCTGCATCCCTCAGGATATGCTGGGAGTTGTAGTACATATGAGCTGCCACTGTAGAGACATATAGTGCTGGACCTTGAGGGTTGATGGTTGTAACAGATTACGGCCACCAGAAGCTTCTGCACAACAATCAATTATTAAAGGTTTGTTCTTTCTGAAACTATAACTCCCAACATACCTATCATTAAAGCTTCATAAGTGTAGGGTATTCTGAGAGTTATAGTTCGACTGAAAACATGTCATTCACAAGGGAGTTGTCGCAGATCCAGATGAATCCAGGATAGGGCCGGGTCAGTATGTCGCTTTTTATCGATTCTTCTTTGGTGGGCCCCAGGTACCCCAGTCCGACACTGATGACAGTGACACTTTAAATAGAACTTAAACTTTAAATATTGTACTATATACAATATAGCAAATACTAACATATAAGAGTAGCTCAGCCAAAATGGTCACCCACATAGGTTCACTACAGTGTGGACCATTATTCCAGTGTTTTCCATAGATCTACAAAAAATCACAGTCAGGGTTGTGTCGCCTATAAGATGAAATGCTGAAGACTATTGCTCTATCAGCAAAGTGGCGTTTTTTAGAATAAAAGTATAAATGGCAAATCCGTACCCCTGATGAAGGCCACCACAGGATTACCAAAACACGTTGGATACTTACTGGGAATCTATCCCTCGACTTTTTTGTAGTTTGTGACATTATGGACCTATACACCATCAGCCAGTGCACATAAACACTCAGATTGGCAGCTTTACATATATCTATTACCTAGTGCGCAGGCATTGGCAGTACTAAAGATCCCAGCATTGTGCACCATTGTTTCTATACTATCCCTTCCTGCAGTTTTCTTAGCTAGTAGAAAGAGGGCAGGTCACAAATAATCACTTAGCATGTGGTTTATGTTAAGAAGCGTTATGGTCTTTTAACACAGATGTCAACAATATTTGTTAAAATTATTTTAACTTTTTTTCTCAGTTATTCCATTTCTATAATTAAAAATCCCATAATTGCTGTAAAAAATAGTTATTTTTAGGTACAGTTATTTGATTACCTCTTTTCGGATTAAATTCTTCATCCAGCTCCCGATAATCTTGCCATCCGCTTGTGCTGTTTGTCATCTTCTTTCTTCAAGGTACGTTAATATTTCAGCTTACAACAAGCATGTCAGAGCTATGGCTGCATGGGGTCAGAGGTTAAGAATCGCAGCCCCGCGCCATGTAGGACACGTGAATGATGACATAACGTTACATGGGGCTAGCCATGGCCAATGTATAGCACATTATTGCACATAACATCCTTCTTCAAAGTATATACACAGGGTGACCACTCCTGGAATCAGGCGAGAACACATCAGAACTATAAATTAAAGTAACACTGTCATTTAAGTTTTTTTTGCAGAAATCAATAGTACAGGCAATTTAAAGAAACATTGTAATTGGGTTTATTAGCCAAAAAATGCATTTTTATCATGAAAAAGCAGTTTAAAGCTCCCACCCCCCCACCCCCGTCTTCATGGTTCTCTTATGGAGGGGGGAGGGGTGGAGGGAGATGAGGCACCAAAAAAGGACATCAAAGCATTAATTTACAGCTACATCACCGGGATATCTCCTCTGAAGTCAGCACTGACCTCTCTGACCTCTGAATACCAGCTTTCACACAGCTCCCACTGTGTAATGCTTTGTTCTCTGCTCTGCACTAATCTCCCTCCTCCCTCCTCCCCTCTCCATAGGTTACACAGGGCTCGACTGATGTAAAAGAGTTGTGATTTCCTGATAATGAGCAATGAATGATAGTGAGAAGGGGAGGACCTGGGGAAAGTCTTTTTGAATGCAGATAAATGACATATTTGCCTAATAAACCCAATTGCAAAGTTTCTTAAAATCGCCTGGACTATTGATTTCTGCAAGAACAAAAAAGGATGACAGTGATACTTTAAAGGGGTTGTCTAGCAAAAATGTTTTCTCTTAAATCAACTGGTGTCAGAAAGTTATATAGATTTGTAGTTGACTTCATATTTAGAAATCTTAAGTCTTGTTGGGGGGTGATCGGAATATGTGGTGTCTAGTACCTACCAAAATAAGTACAACTGGTGAACCAACAACTCCCAGGGCTCAATAAAGTGGTATTCCAGCGGCCAAAATCTTTTTCTTTCAAATCAACTGGTTTCATAAAGTTATATAGATTTGTAATTTACTTCTATTTAAAAATCTTAAGTCTTCCAGTACTTATCAGCTGCTGTATGTCCTGCAGGATGTGATGTTTTCTTTTCAGTCTGGCACAGTGCCCTCTGCTGCCACCCCTGGAACTGTCCAGAGCAGGAGAAGTTTTCTATGGGACGTTGCTGCTGCTCTAGACAGTTCTTAACATGAACAGAGGTGGCAGCAAAGAGCACTGTGTAAGACTGAAAAGAAAACAATACTTCCTGCAGGACCTACAGCAGCTGATAAGTATGGGAAGACTTGAGATTTTTAAATAGAAGTCAATTGCAAATCTATATACCTTTATGAAACCAGTTGATTTAAAAGAAAAAAAATTCGCTGCAGTACCCCTTTAATTTTATCCACTACGATATACAAGCCAGGACTTGGGCCAATATTATAGGAAGGAAATTTATATACCAGGAACATATTGATTCAAATTTATCAGAATACGAATATGTTTTATACATTGCAATATAACTTGAAATTTTTAGAAAATCGAATGAAATGTTTAGAATAGTAACTAGAGAGTTGACTTCAAGGTTGTCCGTATTATATTGTTATGTTAGACTACTTACTAGAAGTATTCCTTACAGGCCACATGTTATAAAATGCTTACTGACTGTAATATTAGATGAAATGGAGAAGAAAGAGGAAGAATTGCCTTTTTTTCACTCTTTTAATAAGCCTAAGCAGAATTATCGTAATGTCATAAAGTGGTTTTCTTTTTGGTAAGAGAGAGAGGAAGTTACAGAAAACCACTGGCTGAACATATAATACACACTCCACTTCCTGTTACATATTGAGATTTGCGCAGAAGCCAGCTCTTGCGGTCGCAATCTTTGTCTGTTGGCAACTACCGACTATCATTGTTCAACTAGGAATAAGAAAGAAAAATAGACAATTTTTGTGGAATTTTTCAATCTGAACAAATCCTCTTTTTATACTGTATTATAACCATAGGGTGAGATTTATCAAAAAAGGTGTAAAGTGAAACTGGCTCAGTTGCCCCTAGCAACCAATCAGATTCCACCTTTCATTTTCCAAAGAGTCTGTGAGGAATGAAAGGTGGAATCTGATTGGTTGCTAGGGGCAACTGAGCCAGTTTCACTTTACACCATGTTTGATAAATCTCCAATTTGGTCTCTACCTTATGTAGGTTTAGGCTATGTTCACACTACGTAAAAGTACGACCGTTGTTGCCGTTAATTTTACAAAATTAAATCTGGTGAGCAAGTCATCCATTTAGATACACGAGGGGAGATTTATCAAACGTGGTGTAAAGTGAAACTAACTCAGTTGCCCATGGCAACCAATCAGATTCCACCTTTCATTCCTCACAGACTCTTTGGAAAATGAAAGGTGGAATCTGATTGGTTGCTAGGGGCAACTGAGCCAGTTTCACTTTACACCATGTTTGATAAATCTCCCCCACAGAGACTAATCCAAGACAAGATTACTTATATTCCCGTTACTTTGGTACCTTGCATCGGCTTGTATTTGTTGGTACAGCTCATGTTTGCCAAAAAGAAAGAGTGATTATGCTAATACTTGAATGAACTGATCCTTTCAAAGTTAAAACTTCCACTTGGAGTTAATGCCAGTTGTGTGAAGATGTCAATGTTGAGCTTTTAAAGGGGTTGTCCAACAAAATCTTTTTCTTTCAAATCAACTGGTTTCAGAAAGCTATAAATATTTGTAATTTACTTCTATTTAAAAATCTCAAGTCTTCCCATAGTTAGCAGCTGCTGTATGCCCTGCCGAAGTGGTGTTTTCTTTTCTGACACAGAGCTCTCTGCTGCCACCTCTGTCCATGTCAGTAACTGTCCAGAGCAGGAGAGGTTTTCTATGGGGATTTTCTCCTGCTCTGGGACAGTTCCTGACATGGACAGAGGGGGCAGCAGAGAGCACTGTTTCAGGTTGAAAAGAAAACAACATTTCCTGCAGGACACACAGCAGCTGAGAAGTATAGTAAGACTTGAGATTTTTAATTAAATGAGTAAATTAAGTAAATTACAAATCTATATAACTTTTTGAAAACAGTTGATTTGATAACCCCTTTAAGCTATTTGAATATTTGTCAATTCTGATCATTGTAGGCTTAAAAAAAAAAGTTTCAAGATGATAGCCTTTAAAGAGTACCTGTCGTTATAACTTTCAAAATGTAAACCAACAGCAGATGTGATATGAAGCAAGTTTGAAATATAATTTTTTTTTTTTTAGTTATCATAGAAAAAACTGCACTTCCTATGTTCCAAGCCCCAGTCTTCTGCGCTCTCAGAGAAGGCAGTCATGTGACTGACGGACACATTGAGCCGTGACTCTCTGTACTGGCCGGGATTTCATGCGTTTAGTCTCTTTTTTTCAACCAGCACAAGAGTAAAAAGCTTTAGGAGACTGGACCTGGATTTCTGGTAAGTATAGCTGTTATATAGCAGCCTTCAGGAGACTGGACCTGGATTTCTGGTAAGTATAGCTGTTATATAGCTGCCTTCAGGAAACTTGACCTGGATTTCTGGTTAGTATAGCTGTTATATAGCAGCCTTCAGGAGACTGGACCTGGATTTCTGGTAAGTATAGCTGTCATATAGCTGCCTTCAGGAAACTTGACCTGGATTTCTGGTTAGTATAGCTGTTATATAGCAGCCTTCAGGAGACTGAACCTGGATTTCTGGTAAGTACAGCTTTGTTTTACAGCATGATAACAACAAAAAAAATATTGAATGTAAATTGCAAACTTGCTTTATATCACATCTACTGTTGATTTAGATCTTGAAATTTATAATGTCAGTAACACTTTAAGATGTCAAGGCCCATACCTAAAATGTTTTGTTTTTTTTACCAGTGGACGGAGATCTATCTTTTGAGGTCTACCCTTAATTACCATATCCCCCTTTGCTGTATGTGCATAAACTCAATAGACTGATCTATCAGAACTTTAAAGGAGAAGTCCGGCCATTTTAATTTTTGGGCAGCTGGCAGGGGGGAACTTACTACAGAACACTAACTTACCTCTCCACGTGCCTGTGCCGCTACACTAGCTCCAGGATCCCCACTGGAAGGCATTTTCCTCCCTGGTCCTGATGATGTCATGACAAGGGGGAAAATGCCTTCCTGGATGATGGATTGGCCACTCAGCCAATCAGTGACTGCAGCAGCGTCCCGCCCCAGTCACTGATTGGCTGAGTGGACAGTCAATTGAGTCTTGACATCGGCTGGGAGAACATCCCCGAGCCCAGCGGGGGTCCCAGAGCACTAATCTGACACTGGAGAGTCACAGAGAGAGGTAAGTTAAGCTTGTTTAAGGCAGAGATTTGTAATTTACTTCTATTAAAAAACTCAAGCCTTCCAGTATTTATCAGCTGCTGTATGTCCTGCATGAAGTCCAGTCTGACAGTGCTCTCTACTGCCACCTCTGTCCATGTCAGGAACTGTCCAGAGCAGTAGCAAATCCCCATAGAAAACCTGCTCTGGACAGTTCCTGACATGGACAGAGGTGGCAGCAGGGAGCATTGTGTCAGAGTGGAAAGAAAACACCACTTCCTGCAGGACATACAGCAGCCAATAAGTACTCTTGTGTGATATTATCGGAAAATCAAAATAAGGTAATCTATATGTTTCCTCCACCATCGTTTCCTCATAGAATCACATGGATTCTGAAACAAGAAGTGACACGAATTTCAAATCTACTGCAGAAAAACAAAAATTCATGCAACATGAACGACAGTGCAGATTTCTATTTAGGTGAATGGTTAGCAGATTTTAATCATGAGAATCTCATATGGAATCTGCCTTGGAATCCACATGCAAAATAACACATGGGAAAACGATCATAGAACTTTCACCAAAATCTTCCAAAGATAATACTGTATTAGAACAACATATATTAGTAAAAAGCATAATAACCTCGGCCATTTGTGATCAGATATTGACATTTATTTTATTTATCCAAAAATAAATAAATATATACATAATTTTATATATATATATATATATATATATATATATATATATATATATATAAATATATATATATATAATTGTTTTATTAACTAATTAATTATTTATTCATTTACTTTCGAATAAATAAAATAACTGTATAGGTTGGCATAGCAATATATATATATATATATATATATATAATTTATCCAAAAATAAATAAATAATTAATAATTTTAATAAAAAAAAAATTATATATATATATATATATATATATATATATATATACACTTACTATTAATTATTTATTTCTTTATTTATGGATATATATATATATATATATATATATATATATATATATAATTTATCCATAAATAAAAAAAATAAATAATTAATAGTAAGTGTTTATATATATATATATATATATATATATATATATATATATATATATATAATTTTTTTTTTAATTAAAATTATTAATTATTTATTTATTTTTGGATAAATTATATATATATATATATATATATATATATATATATATATATACATATATATATATATATATATATATTGCTATGCCAACCTATACAGTTATTTTATTTATCCAAAAATTTATAAATAAATAATAATTTTAATAAAAAAAAAAAATATATATATATATATATATATAATTAATTATTCACTTATTCTTTTTATTTTTGAATATATATATATATATATATATATATATATACATACACACATAGATAGATATATATATATATATATATATATATATATATATATATATATATATATATATATATATATATATATATATCAAACACAAGCGTTGTTGCTAGCCAGGCAAAAAAGCACAATACCAAAGTCATTCTACATCCTCCATCAAACATTTAGAGTCATCAAACTTAATTTCCCTTTTGTGCAATAAAACCCTAAGAGGAAGCTTTCATAGGCTGTATTATGTAACAGTTCTATAAAAATAGCAGTCTAGCAACTGGAGCACTTCCTTCCGGAGGCCCAATAACCTCCTAGGCTGAGAGCATACACAAGTTACCATGACTCCCATACAAGATGACACTAGGGGGAAACCAGCAACAAAAGAGCCATTTTTTGCTCAGTAAAACGAGTCCTGGTTCTAAAAAGCCAGTAGTGGTGTGAATAAAGAGCGACTCAATGAGGGAACCATTTAGGAATTCCTCGCAGGTCTCTGAAACCTTACAGAATTTTTTTTTTTTTTTTCAGTTCGGTTTCTCTTAAAAGCAGAAAAGATTAATTAAAAGCAATAAATTTGTCTATCGGCAGGAATACATCTAATGCTAGCTATTGCTGGGTGAGGACGCTGTATGATCGGATCTGTACATGGGATTGTTTTGCACAGCGCTGTTTTTGTTTTATCATGCTAATTTTCTTGTGCATTTTGGCATTTGTTAGTCGGAGCTGCAGAGACTCTTTGACTACGCCCCACATGTCCGCAGGTTCCTAGCACTATAAACCAATGATAAAATATGTTACAAACAAAAAGAAAATTGTATCATTTTGTAACCTAGGAAATGAGAACGGTCTATGTAATATATTACATGTAAAGATTTCTAAGTGATCTCCCAGTGCTTTTCTGTAACTTATTTCAGTCCCAGACAGACATTTTCATGATTCACCATGGAACCTGTATAGAATTAAAGGGGTATTCCGCTCAAATATAACTTTTGATATATTGCTGCTCATGATGAGACTAACAATTCCTTCCATACTTGTTATTATCTATTCAGTCTCCTTCCCCCAGTTCTCAGCTGCTGCTTTCTGCTGAAAACACAAAAATCTGAGTTTGAACTTTTCTCTTTGTCTCCCCCTCTCTTCGGAGACAGCTGATGTAAACAAGTCCCTGGCACGCTTTATCTGCAATATTGTAGCTTCTTTGTAATGCTGGGAGGGTTATTCTGAGGTCAGGTTGCTAATGAGCTCACTGTGATTAATCCTCTGAGCATTACAAAGAAGCTGCGATGTTGCAGATAAAGCCTGCCAGGGACTTGCTTACATCAGCTGTCTCAGAAGGGAGAGGGGAGGAGGGAGAAACTGAATGAAGAGCTTACAAACAGATTTTTGTGTCTTCAGCAGAAAGCAGCAATTGAGAACTAGGGGAAGGAGACTGAATAGATAATAGGTATGGAAGGAATTGTTAGTGTCACCATGGACAGCAACATATCAAAAGTTATGTTTGAGGGGAATACCCCTTTAACTTGATAATAATTAACTGCTATATCAAATATCAAAACTATGTTGATTGTCCTTTGAAACAGACGGTAATCTGACAGATTATTAAATTATTTAGCTGTCTATGGATACTATATGGATTGTCCATGGTCCCATATTATAGACTACAGTCAATGTTGTACTTTTAGGGTACAAACCCATTTGCCGGATCCGCAGCAAGTTTCTCGCTGGGAATACGCAGCAAGACTCGCTGTGGATCCCGGCCCTGTTTACTCAATGGCAGACAAACTAGCAGTAGGGATGTACTTCCCTGCTGCGAGTTTGTCCGCAGCCCGCCCCATTAACCCCCCGGCCGCTGGAGACTATAGATCAGCGGGTCCCTGCTCCTGCTTGCTTCGGCGATTCCCGGCATGCCCCGCTCGGCCAATCAGTGTGCTGCCCCACCGCAGCGCACTGATTGGCTGAGCGGGACTTGAAGACACCGGCAGCCCCAAAGCAAGCCGTAGGAAGCCCGAGCCAGGATCAGGTGACGTATAGTCTCCAGTGGCCGGGGGGTTAATGTGGCGGGCTGCGGACAAACTCTGCTGCGAGTTTGTCTGCCATTGAGTAAGCAGGGCCGGGATCCGCAGCGAGTGGGTTTGTTTCCTCCTTAACCCCCTAAAGACAGAGCCAATTTCGATTTTTGCGTTTTCATTTTTTCCTCCTTGTGCTTAAAAGGCCATAGCACTTGCATTTTTCCACCTAGAAACTCAATTCAAAAAAATTCAAAGTGTGGTGAAATTGAAAAAAAACGCATTTTGTTTATTTGGGGGAAATGTGTTTTTACGCCATTCGCCCTGGGGCAAAACTGACTTGTTATATATGTTCCTCAAGTCGTTACGATTACAACGATATATAACATGTATAACTTATATTGTATCTGATGGCCTGAAAAAAATTCAAACCATTGTCAACAAATATATGTCACTTAAAATCGCTCCATTCCCAGGCTTATAGCGCTTTTATCCTTTGGTCTATGGGGCTGTGTGAGGTGTCATTTTTTGCGCCATGATGTGTTCTTTCTATCGGTACCTTGATTGCACATATATGACTTTTTGATCGCTTTTTATTACAATTTTTCTGGATTTGATGCGACCAAAAATGCGCAATTTTGCACTTTGGGATTTTTTTGCGCTGCCGCCGTTTACCGTGCGAAATCAGAAATGTGATTAATTAATAGTTTGGGCGATTACACACGTGGCGATACCAAACATGTTTATTTATTTATTTATTTATTTACTTTTATTTATAACCTGGGAAAAGGGGGGTGATTCAGACTTTTATTAGGGGAGGGGGCTTTTTATTAATAATGACACTTTTTTTTTTACTTTTACACTTATACTAGAAGCCCCCCTGGGGTTAGGGTTATTCCCCCTGGGGTTAGGGTTATTCCCCCTGGGGGACTTCTAGTATAAGTGCATTGATCTCTCATAGAGATCTCTGCAGCATAGATATGCTGCAGAGATCCATGAGATCCAAGCTGCTGCAGCCGGAAGTAAACAAGTGCCGAGCCGGGGACGGCGCCATCTTGGAGCGGTCCCCGGCCGGCTTCAGAAAAGGAGATCGCTCCTCCGGGATAACATCCCGGGGGAGCGATCTCCTCCACTAGACACCAGGAAAGTGCTGCGTCCGGTAATCGGATGTAGCTGTCATGTTTGACAGCTGCATCTGATTACTGTATTAGCGGGCACGGCGATCGGACCGTGTCGGCTAATACCTGCGGTCCTGGGCTACAAGCGGCACTCGGGACCGCCGCGGTTCAGAGCGGGGTCGCCGTGCGGCCCCGCTCTGAACGTCCTTAACGGCCACAGGGCGTAAATATACGCCCTTTGTCGTTAAGGGGTTAAATGGGTTGTTCACCAAAAATGTTTTTCTTTCAAATTAACTGGTGTCAGAAAGTTATATAAATTTGTAATTTACTCCAATAAAAAAAAAATCTCCAGTACTTATCAGCTGCTGTATGTCCCACAAAAAGTGGTTTATTCTTTCCAGTCTGACGCAGCGCTCTCTGCTGCCACCTCTGTCCATGTCAGGAACTGTCCAGAGCAGTAGCAAATCCCCATAGGAAACCTCTCCTGCTCTCCACACTGTAAAGAATACACCACTTCCTGCAGGACATCCAGCACCTGATAAGTAATGGAAGACTTGAGATTTTTTAATATAAGTAAATAATAAATCTCTGACACTTCCTGGCACCAGTTGATTTCAAAGAGAAATCTGTTTGGTGAACTACCTCTACTGCATATAATATCCCATTATATGCAGTAAGCCAGCATTTACCTCCTCATGTTATTGCTTTTGCTACTAATCCAGCTTCTGTGTGATCTCCTCTTCCCTATGCAGACACTTGACAGCCAGACTGTGGTTTCCCATGTTGCCCTGGGTTGCTGTTGAAGGGGCAGCGGTGATGTGACTAGTACATCACCACTCAGGAGCCTGCCCATGGATGCCAGCCCCTTGAACCTTGGACTGGAAAAGACTGCATGTGTAAACCCAGCCATAGGTCTCATTCACACAGAAGAGGTGTGTATCCAAATAGTTCCCTGCAGTTTCAAAGACACTCAATGTACTACCATGTGGTGCCTCGGTATAGTTTACAAAGGAACACTATTGGGGAGATTTATCATTATGTACCCCAGGGGTACACCACAGAGAAGGAGCGGATACACCCCTGGAGTATGCCAGCTGTATGCCACCCTGATTTGCGGGCAGGGGGCACGACAAGGCGGGTAAGAGTCGTGGCCTCCGCTCACAGGCGTAAATCATGATACAAATTTACAAATATATAGAAATGGATGTCAGCTCACCTGCTCCTGTCCCGGACCGATAGTTGAATGAGAGGGGGGTGCACGGATCCCGGGTAGTCAGCCCGCTGATACAAGAAACTTCCAAAAAAAGGGGGTGAATGGATCCAGCACTTCCAAAAAATAACTGTGTATGCTGTTAAAGCATGCGCGAAACGCGTCGTCCAGCCGCTGCACTCCTAGGAGTGCCTCACAGCTTTTAAATCAAGATGAAATAAAGTACAAAGTTTTACACCATTATTTTTTGGAATTGCTGGATCCATTCACCCCTTTTTTTTGGAAGTTTCTTATACAAATTTACACCTGCTCCTGAGCAGGTATGCCTCTTTTACGCCAGGGTAAAGAGGGCGGGGCTTTATTTAAAGTGTAACTGTCATTTAAATGTCATGTTTCAAGCGATTTTGAGAAACTCTGTAATAGGTTTTATTAAGCAAAAGAGTTTCCTTCTGTACTCAAAAACCTGTTTTCCTACCTCCCCCCCTCACTTCATAAGAAGCAGGATATCTGTGTCCATTATGGTCTATAGAGGGGGGAGGGGCCGAGGGGGATGAGTGAGCACAGAGAGGAGAAAAGGCAGCCCTGCACAGCACTACATCCTGCAATCTTCTCTCACCAAGCTCCCAGATAAGCACTGACCTCTCTGACCTGTGAATCCTGTACAGGTGCTTCTCTGCTCTTCCTGCTCACTCATCCCCCTCGACCCCTTCCCCCTCCATAGGTTATAATAGACTCAAAACCCATCTTCACTTTCCTCCTCTGTAATGAAGGTGCCTGATAAGAAGTGGGAAAGGGGCGAGCTTTTTGAGTACTGAAAGAAGTTTTTTTTTGTTTGTTTGTTTTTTGCCTAATAGAACCTATTAGAAAGTTCCTTAAAAATCAATTGTACTATTGATTTCTGGAAAAAAAAATTAAATGGCAGTTACACTTAAAGAACGCCAGTCTTGATAACTGTCCCCCCGTATGTTGCTATACACCATTATGGGTGCCGCAATAATATATATAACATTATTCTCTGCATTTGGATGCATCAATATAATTGTTCATACAATATATATATATTTATATCCTGAACTAGACTGATCCATTATAATAAAATGTTAGTGTTACCATATAGTAGCACCAATACTTACAGTATTATAAAATCTTCAGGTTGCTAAATTATAAACAAGAGTTACAATTCCCTGTAATACAAGATGCTACAAGATCACAACCTTGACGCTCCAATCCAATGTTTTTCTTTGAACATTTTTAGCTTAGAGTTGTCACCCAAGTAAGAAAATGGCACTTTTGATGTTAAATATACACCGGTTTAGCAGTGCAGGCTTCATTGCGTGCGTCTGGCAGAGATCAAAAACCACAGTGATTAATCTTTCCAGGTGACACATGTTGTATCTGTAATCTTTTCGAAGGTAACACTACGTGTCACACCCTGGTGTACCTACCGGCATGATGTTATAGATTCTACAGGAAACACCGGCTCATGAGTATCCTCTAGCAGAATTCCCACTTTATAGTATTAGACCACACAGAGGAGACAACCATTTACAAAAAACATAGACTAAGAAAATAATAGCATCTCTGAAACCTCCATCTGGTATCTTTCTTTTTTTTTTATGCAAAAAACTACTAGGAAAAAGAACACAGCATGGTACCCCCACTAGTAATGAGGAAACACCCTGATGTCGGTTCAGATCCCAAACATAACAAAAAATTATTGTGATCGGTTCGGTTTGTGTTCGACTAATATTCTCGGACAAATAATGAACGTACAGTAGAAGTGTACGTTTCGGTGCGTACAGATTATCAGATGCAAAGCTTAAATACGTAATATACGACATGGAGAGAAAGGAGCTGTTGCACATCCCACCTATGGCTGACACTAATGCCTCTCGGCTACATTTAAAAAACAACGCCAGGATGTTGGTATATAATTTGATCAAACCATATTGCCTCATGTACCACGTGCAGGTCCTCTGGATCACATGAGTTCCTACACTAACTCACCACTGTGTCGGTCAGCGACCACTAACCCCGGAAGTACCTGTGCACACATGTGCGCAAGTACCTCCTATTATTCCCATTCTATCTGCAGGAGCAATGGTGAGTAGTAAGACCATGTTCACACTTGTGTTGCTTGGTGGCAGCTTTTTCCGCCGGCGACGCCTGCTGGGTTTGGAGGGGACGCCTGCTGGGTTTGGTCCTGTAACATTGGGGTTGCAGGGCCATTCTATGGCCTCCCTTCCATGTTTGCACTCGCTTTGCAAGGTTTGCGGTCTCTGACCGACACAGTGTTGAGTTAGTGTAGGGACTCATGTGATCCAGAGGACCTGCACGTGGTACATGAGGCAATATGGTTTGCTCAAATTATATACCAACATCCTGGCGTTGGTTTTTAAATGTAGCCAAGAGGCATTAGTGTCAGCCATAGGTGTGATGTGCAGCAGCTCCTACTCTCCATGTCTATTTTACTTAAATACGTAATAGTGGAGCAATTAGTGTATCTTTTATTCGCCTGTGTGTGTATACGCAATGACATGCATACATGTATCATGTAATATGCGCAAGGAATGCTAGCGTACAGTCAGCTCAGCAAGTCAAGATGTCCCTGGCCTCAGAGAACTCAAATATATGGTGAAAATAATGGACAGGGTGGACGCCTGGTCACTACAGGGTTAAGAAATGAATCCTTAGGCCATGTTCACACAACGTATGTTTTGTATAAATTACGTCCGTTGTTGCAACTTGCAACAACGGCTGTGATTTATACAAAACATATGTTGTATTTGAAAGAATGGAATCCTGGCCGGAGCATATGAACATAGTATACCCTCCAACCGGGATTCTAACCGGCCACATGAGAAACTTACATGTCAGTTTTGTGCGGCCGCTATTAATTGAACAGCAGGTGCACAAAACATGTCAATTCACACAATGGAGCTTATAATTATATCACAGGTGATACAATTATACCCAGTGCATCAGGTAATATCACAGGTGATATAATTATACCCAGTGCATCATGTATTCTCACAGTTGATATATTCAGTGCATCAGGTATTATCACAGGTGGTATAATTATACCCAGTGCATCAGGTATTCTCACAGTTGATATACTCAGTGCATCAGGTATTCTCACAGTTGATACTCAGTGCATCAGGTATTATCACAGGGGATTTAATTATACTTAGTGCATCAGGTATTATCACAGGGGATTTAATTATACTTAGTGCATCAGGTATTATCACAGGTGATATAATTATACCCAGTGCATCAGGTATTCTCACAGTTGATATACTCAGTGCATCAGGTATTATCACAGGGGATTTAATTATACTTAGTGCATCAGGTATTATCACAGGTGATATAATTATACTCAGTGCATCAGGTATTGTCACAGGTGATATAATTATACTCAGTGCATCAGGTATTATCACAGGTGATATAATTATACTTAGTGCATCAGGTATTATCACAGGTGATATAATTATACTCAGTGCATCAGGTATTGTCACAGGTGATATACTCAGTGAATCAGGTATTATCACAGGTGATATAGTTATACTCGGTGCGTCAGGTATTATCACAGCTGTTCTTTGTATGGGATATCCTCAAAGCATGACCTGTCAGTGGGCCATGAGGTCTGGAATTGAGAAGCACTGGTGTAGTGGGAACATAGCCTGAGTGTTTCTCCATATGTGCTGTAAGATAGGGTAATAAGAATATAATAGGGACTGATGTAAATGAAGAGAATTATAAATCAATGTAGAAAGTGATTGTGCTACATAACCAACATGCAATAGATAATGCAGAATGTAAAGCAAAAAGAAATATTTTGTTCAATGTAACTCCCCGGTAATTTATCATGGGAGTGTGTAAAGGTTCTCTAAACCTTAAAAAAAAAAAAGAGTCCCTACACATCATAAATTCTTGTTCACTGAACTGTTGACTCTTCATTCCTAAGAGAACGATTTTCTCTGCAATAAAGTATCTTTACTGTCTACACCAACTTTTCACTTCCCGTGCAAAGCCAATGGGGGACCTTCAGGACACCCACATTTTGTCATAAAGTACAGTATAACCAGCATGTAAACACCCCAGATAAGCAGGCAGTATGGAAAAACAAGTCATCATAGAGTGCACAATGATCTGCTATCTGAAAGCATTCCACCATCACCTGGATCTGATTACTTATAAACGTATTTACCTTTTCCTGCCCGCTACCTGAGGAGGAAAAGGAGGAGAGTACAAGATATACACATTACCTAATGATTCTTGGTGCACAAATTGATACCCAAAATCCATTCATAGTAGGTAATATGTTATCTCATTCTTAAAGGGGTACACACAAGTGTCCTCTCTGGAGCCTCTTGATTTCTGTAAATCCTCAGTACACATGGAGGTCAGTGGTCAGCCACAACCATAGCAAACATAATATATTCAGAAAATGGTAATATATCATACAAATCATCCAAGACCCACAGTTCCAGTTGCAACACTGGCTTATAGGTCACTTGGATACTGCATGATCTGTAGCCATATGTGGTGGAGAATTTACATTATTAGGCCATGTTCACATAGTGTATTAGACCAGCCGTTCCGTGACCTGGCCGGGTCACGGCACGGCCGGTCTCTGAAAAGATGATCTCTTCGGCCGCAGTGTTTTGATGCATCCATACGCGGCCGCAGTAAAACTCTCCATAGCACACTCCATAGCCGGAGCCGCTCACTCAATAGTGTGCACTGACAGTGTTTTCTCCGGACGCTATTCAATAAATAGCGGCCAAAGAAAACTGACATGTCAGTTGTTTGCGGCGCCGCGAGAGATCCCGGACGGAGCGTATACTAAGTGTATACGCTTCAGCCGGGATCCCATAGACTATAGTAATGTATATTTTCATAATAGTCATGGCCATTCTACAACGGCCGTGATTTTACGAAAATATACGTTGTGTGAACATAGCCTAAGGCTTCGTTCCTACTGAGCAAAACTAGCGGAAGTCTTCCCATAATTCTCAGCTGCTGTATGTCCTGCAGGAAGTGGTGTTTTATTTTCAATCTGGTGCGGTGCTCTCTGCTGCTGTCTCTCTGTCCATGTCAGGAACTGTCCAGAGCAGCAGCAAATCCCCATAGAAAACCTCTCCTGCTCTGGACAGTTCCTGACATGGACAGAGGTGGCGGCAGAGAGCGCTGTGTAAGACTGGAAAGAATACATCACTTCATGCAGGATATGCAGCAGCTGATAAGTATGGGAAGACTTGAGATTTTTAAATAGAAGTAAATTACAAATCTATATAACTTTCTGAAACCAGTCAATTTGAAAGAAAAAGATAACCCCTGTAGTGAAAACGAGCACATTTAATCCTATCCCACAGAAGAGCTACTATAGAACACATTGTTAATGCTTGCTACCGCAGCTTATGTGTATAGGCCATTTATATACTATATACAATCATATCACCATCATCAGGTCCGCAGCACACTGTAGCTGCAGCAGCTCTATAATGTCACTGCCTGTGCTGGGCCGGTCTCATCCTTGGTGATCAGTGCTGACAGATCAGGCTCCAGCCACACTAATGGCCATGGTTAGTATCAGGTGTATTGTTTTCTCTCTTCAAGGCTATTACTACTGTGCTTGGGCCAGGTTATTTAAGGCCCTATTCCACGGAACGATTATCGTTCATAAACTCGCTCCAACGACCGCTGGTTAACGATAATCGCTTTGTGGAATTGGTGTAAACGAGCGAACGACAAAGGCGAAATCATTATACTGTCGTTCAAAATTGTCCTTCAGCATGTCGGAAAAAAGTCGTGGTCTTTGAAAGATAATTGGCTAATCGGTTCATAAAATTAGAAATCTTTCAGTCGTTCGTAAAAAGGTTTAAAAAAGTAGGTGTGTCGTATGGTCATGATCACCCCGGCGAACGGTTTAAACGACCGTAAAATAATTGTTACACTACATATATCGTTCATGTTATGTGTTATCGTTTGCTAAAAAAAATCGTTTAGTGATCATTAACGAGCGGTCGTTGGAGCGAGTTTATGAACGATAATCGTTTAAATCCTCGAGTCATGCACTGCCCCCTTAGGCTCAACGTTAGATATAAGGGTACTATTACACCAAGCGATTTTTTGACGACTAACGATTAACGATCAAACAATCGCTATGGCAAACAACCCGAAATCGTTCGCCCAATTACACGGAACATTGATCATTACTTATGACAGTTCTTGCGTACATTTTGCCGTCGCTATTGCATACCTTTCAGCTATGACTTTCACATAGAGTGAATCTTTGAAAGACTGTTTACACAAAGGGATCTGCGAATTTTTAGCGAACGACGAACGATGATTTGAGAACATGTTGAAAGATCAAATTGAACGATTTCTCGCTCGTCGCTTGATCGTTTGCTGTTTACATGGAACGATTATCGCTCAAATGTGATCGTTATTGCGAAAATTCGAATGATAATTGTTTCGCGTAAATGCAGCATTACACAAAACGATTATCGTTGAAATCCGAACGATCTATTGATTATTCGAACGATAATCATCCCGTGTATTACTGCCCTTACATAGTGCAACAAAGTTGACTACAATTGGGTTGACAAACATACTGTAGGAGATATATATATATATATATATATATATATACATATATACACACACACCGAGCACACAGGGGATACGACTGGTGTATGCCACAAGGAAGGGGCAAATCTGTCCCTTTTCCGCGGCATGCGTCAGGGACGCGTCTTAGTAAATGTCCCCCTATATCACTAAAAGAGTGCATGTCATTTAAAATAACATGTGACATGTCATCAGGCATCTCCAAAGTTATTAATTACGCACTGAGAGTTGCATTAAAACCGGCTGCAATCAGGAGATATAGCCGGGTAGAGAGCGCAGCAGCCATGCCATCCACTCCCTGACAGTTTGCTATCAATAACTTTTGACATGCCTGGTGACATGTCAAAAGTTATTTTTAAAGAGATTGTTCACACAGAAAAAGTCTTAGAAAGTACCAGAGATCTGTAATTTACTTCTATTACAAAATCTCAAATCTTCCAATATTTATCAGCTGCTGTATGCTCTGCAGAAAGTGGTGTATTCTTTCCAGTCTGACACAGTGCTCTCTGCTTCCACCTCTGTCTATGCCAGGAACTGTCCAGAGCAGGAGCAAATCCCTATAGAAAACCTCTTTTGCTCTCCAGACTGGAAATAATCCACCACTTCCTGCCGGACATACAGCAGCTGATAAGTACTGGAAGACTTTAGATTTTTTAACAGAGGTAAATTACAAATCTCTGGTATTTTTAGTTGATTTGAAAAAATATTTGGGGAGGAATGAACTACTCCTTTAATGACAGTGACTCTTTAAACTGAAGCACCTTTCCACTGATGCAGGTCCTGTATCTGTCCTGAGGTTTCATTAGAGGAATTAAAACCAGGCCATGATTTTTCATGGAGTTTATAACTTAAATTCCGGCCCGGTGCCACAGATGTTAACTCCGAGCTGCGGCTGTTAATGATTCAGCCAGTGTTTACTCAAACCTTTATGGAACATCAGGGAAATCTCTCAACTTCTTAATGTTATGCGATCGTGTTTTCAGCATGTAAGGAATATGGACAAAAGGGAAATGATTTGTCCAGCTGTTGTTTTTAACGGGAATAAAATTCCATAACTTTACAAATGCTGAGGTAAATAGTTCTCATCCTGGCACCGATTTCTTCTGCCACTTAATTATTATAGTATCCATTATTATTGTATCCATCCAATTGTTGCCTGTCCGGCCCATTGTTTGGGATAATGAACACAAAGCAGCAACCATCCACCTGTCAAAAAATAATTATTAAATCTGACATCACACGAATTGCTATATATGTCCATGATTATGCAGGAAATACCTACAATACTAGGGGTGTCCTGGCAGGAGAGGGGTTACCTACAATACTAGGGGTATCCTGGCAGGAGAGGGGTTACCTACAATACTAGGGGTATCCTGGCAGGAGAGGGGTTACCTACAATACTAGGGGTATCCTGGCAGGAGAGGGGTTACCTACAATACTAGGGGGCATCCTGGCAGGAGAGGGGTTACCTACAATACTAGGGGGCATCCTGGCAGGAGAGGGGTTACCTACAATACTAGGGGGTATCCTGACAGGAGAGGGGTTACCTACAATACTAGGGGTATCCTGGCAGGAGAGGGGTTACCTACAATACTAGGGGTATCCTGGCAGGAGAGGGGTTACCTACAATACTAGGGGGCATCCTGGCAGGAGAGGGGTTACCTACAATACTAGTGGGCATCCTGGCAGGAGAGGGGTTACCTACAATACTAGGGGTATCCTGGCAGTAGAGGGGTTACCTACAATACTAGGGGGTATCTTGGCAGGAGAGGGGTTACCTACAATACTAGGGGTATCCTGGCAGGAGAGGGGTTACCTACAATACTAGGGGTATCCTGGCAGGAGAGGGGTTACCTACAATACTAGGGGTATCCTGGCAGGAGAGGGGTTACCTACATTACTAGGGCGCATCCTGGCAGTACTTATTTAAACATACTGTTTTGAGTCGATCCTCTTATAAAGAAGATATAAGTCAGAGGGCCAATGCCTCGGATGTTTTAGGACCCTAGAAATGCCCCTGGGTGCTATCTCGGAGATCTATCATGCAGTATAACGCACGCCTTTGGCATAAAGAGATGCTTAGATAAGGAACATTATAGTAAGTGAAAAAAGTAATCTGAATATTGACATAGCCCCCTGGCAATTTTTCTTTATTAGGTACAATCCGACCATCCGTCATCCCAGTTATCAAACTAAGGTTGTGCAGGAAAAAGCTATTTTAAAGGCACATAACATTTTTTTATTAATTTGCGTATTTCTTCCTTAGGGCATGGATAAGGGTCTTGATTAAACTTGTTTCCTTTGAAACAGAAATATTAGGAAGCAGGTTCTTCTTGTCTCTGTTTCTTTCCATATATTCAGAATTTTAATTTTAATTTAAACAATCCGATTACAAAATTAGTAAATTGAGGAGTCAATAGTTCTTAAAAACACGTTCTTGTGTCTGTTTGTTGTATTTTAGTAGGTCTTTTCCACATAACCTTCATCTTTGTATTCAGGTTGACAAGGCTGACTTAAAGCGACTCTGTACCCACAATCTGACCCCCCCAAAACCACTTGTACCTTCGAATAGCTGCTTTTAACTCAATATCTGTCCTGGGGTTCGTTCTGCAGGTGATACAGTTATTGTCCTAAAAAACAACTTTTAAACTTGCAGCCCTGTGTCAAATTGGCGTGGCCTAGAGTGTCTGTCTCATAGGCCTGCACCGCCTCTCCGTCTCTTCTCCCCATCCTCTTCATCATTAGGAATGCCCCTGGGTAGGATTTCTTCTATTCATCACTTGTGTGAACACTGCACATGTGCTGAATCATTAAGACACATATGTGTTTAGACCAGTGATGAATAGGAGACCGTGACCGGTGTCAGATAAGATCATCCTGGCTGGCACTACAGTACCGGCTGGATGATCTTTAGCTCCGCTGAATTTTGATGTGGGCGCATCCGTGCATGCCCACATCAGAATTCCCCCGCTGCTCATAATAGAGTGTGCGGCCGGAGCCGTCAGTTTCTCACGGCGCCGCTAGGGATTCCGGCCGGAGTGTATACCATGTGTATACACTCTGTCCGGGATTCCATTGAAGGCAGCCCTATGTGAGCTATGTAGTAATCACAGCCGTTGTTGCAAATCGGCAAAAAACAGCCGTGATTACTACGTAGTTTATGTAGTGTGAACACAGCCTTAAAACGCAAATGGAATAGGCATTGAATTCTCTTCTATGTCCTCTACCTTGGTTTTGCCATCACACACTGATCTCTAGGTGAGAAGCAGTAAGGATCTGTAGAAGGATAGCGCCACTGCTTAAGATTAGCACAGAGTGGCAAAATAGAGAAAGAAGGATGCATATTCTTATCGATAATATAGATTGGCAAAAAAGTCAATAAAGTGCTGCAAACATGAGCAAGAACGCTGTAACACTGAGATCCATGTAGAGATGATATATGCTTAACTGTGTGCAAGTATCTACTTGTCAAGAAGTTGTTAGTGAAGAACAATAATATCAGCAGGAGTGAATGAAATAATCTATAAATTATTGATCTATCGTAATAGGGTGAAAAACATGTGGGGGGGGAGATTTATCAAACATGGCTGGCTCAGTTGCCCCTAGCAACCAATCAGATTCCACCTTTCATTTTCCAAAGAGTCTGTGAGGAATGAAAGGTGGAATCTGATTGGTTGCTAGGGGCAACTGGGCCAGTTTCACTTTACACCATGTTTGATAAATCTCCCCTTTGGTCTCTACCTTATGTAGGTTTAGGCTATGTTCACACTACGTAAAAGTACGATCGTTGTTGCCATCGGCAACAACGGCCGTACTTTGTGAGGTGTGGACATAACCTTATCTTCTGTGGGATCCCAGCCGGAGCATATACACATAGTATACGCTCTGGCCGGGATCCCACAGGGGCCGCAAATAACTGACAATGGGGGAGATTTATCAAACTGGTGTAAAAGTAGGATTGTCTTAGTTGCCCCTAGCAACCAATTAGATTCCACGTTTCATTTTCCGAAGAACCTATGAGGAAAGAAAGGTGGATTCTGATTGGTTGCTAGGGGCAACTAAGACAATTCTACTTTTACACCAGTTTAAATAAGATAAGATAAATCTCCCCCAATAAATCCTCAACATGATCCTGTACTAATACATATAATCAATGGAAAGGTCATCACTGAATAACAATAATAGATTGCTGCTATCAAGTAGAGCCAGGGGTAGGGAACCTTGGCTCTCCAGCTGTGGCAAAACTACAACTCCCATCATGCCTGGACAGCCTTCGGCTGTCCAGGCATGATGGGAGTTGTAGTTTTGCCACAGCTGGAGAGCCAAGGTTCCCTACTAGAGATGAGCGAATCTTGAGCATGCTCAAGTCGATCCGAACCCGAACTTTCGGCATTTGATTAGCGGTGGCTGCTGAAGTTGGATAAAGCCCTAAGGATATGTGGAAATCATGGATATAGTCATTGGCTGTATCCATGTTTTCCAGACAACCTTAGAGCTTTATGCAAGTTCTGCAGCCCCAGCTAATCAAATGCCGATCATTCGGGTTCGGATCGACTCAAACCCGATCCCGGTTCGCTCATCTCTATTTCTTACCCCTGAAGAAGAGGCTTAAACAAGCACATGAGATACTGTATATAACATGAGCAAGCAGGGGAAAAAAGACAGTAGATTCAAAAAGTATTTCTTCACAGCAAGGTCCCATAGCAATCTTCATTCACAACTCAAAATATGACAGGAATCAGGAAATATTACTTCAGGTTGCATGCTTCTGTCCTAGTCTATCAAATACACTGCATAGTAATAGCAAATTACTGGAAACTGCACTTTGAACTTAGCCACTGGCAGGTCTCCCAGTTAAACAAAATATAAAGATTTGCTTCCTCTGTGGGGCCTCCTGCACGGGGTGTCCCTATAGACTCTCCATAGCTAGCTGCAACAGGTTGGAATGAGGCCCCAGGTCAGGAAAGCAAGCTATGACTAGTATTATTTCCTACAGCCCGGCTTGTTTATTAGAGGAGATTTCTTGGCATGTCTGTCTCTAGTTTGCTCATATATATATATCGCAGTCGACTGTCCGTACTGGGAAGCAGGATCGATGAAGCAACTACAGCTTTATTGTGGAAAAGTATAAAGTAAAGACATGTGCATTCAGTTCCTGGCTGTTTCCCCGAAAAAAAGTGCCTTACATTCATTTTTGCTCCCGAAGAAGAGGCACTAAGGGGCCTCCGTGGAATAGAGAGAACGATCGGCCGATGATCGTGTCATCGGATGATCGTTCATTTAGGCTCAGACCTAAAATCATCATTCGCCACCAGCGCATCGCTACGGTGGAATAGCGGGAGCTGCGGCAACCGACGATTTCAGCAGCATCATACATTACCTGTCCGGGCTGCAGGTCTTCTCCTTCTCCCGGTCCCGCGCCGCAGTAGCTTCGGAGCGGGGCTGTCTGAACTGACAGACCGTTTAGCCAATTACTGTCCGGAACCGCCGCGGCCAGTGATTGGCTGAGCGGTCTGTCAGTTCAGACAGCCCTGCTCCGAAGCTGCTGCGTGACGCGGGCCCGGGAGGAAAAAGGAGAAGACCTGCAGCCCGGACAGGTAATGTATGAAACAAGGGCTGCAAGGACATCGGTAACGATGTCCCTGCAGCCCTCGCTTAACGATCATTGGGGCCGTGGAATAGGCCCAGTAAGCGAGCGCCGATCTAGCAGATCAGCACTCGTTTACATTCTTAATCGGGCCCTGGTTGGCCCGTGAAATAGGACCCTAAGTCTTATTTTCGGGGGATGTCTTATTTCTCTGCCCTAGCCTTTCCCCTGGCTCTTCCCCCAGCTTTCCCCCCGGAACCCCCCCGGCATATTCACCAAAGTTCTTTAGGAGTACAGCAGCATGCGACGGGAGGACGTGCAGTGGCAGAACATCAGGGCTGGCAGGACGTTGGGACGTGGGGGCCATGGACCACTATGGGGATTAGGTTAGTCGGGAGGGGTCATGGGGGGACGTTTGTTAAGCGGCCTTAGGGTACTATTACACAAAGCAATTTTTCGACAATCAACGATTAACGAACTCAAACGACCGCTATGGCGAACGACCTGAAATCGTTCACCCAATTATATGGAACAATGATCGTTACTTATGGTCGTTATTGCGCTCGTCCTGTCGCCGCTACTGCGTTCGCCGCTACTGCGAATGACCGAACGACATGCTAACGATTTACAAACGATCAACGATAAAAATAGGTCCAAATTCTATTAAACGGCCAACGATTTCTCGTTGGTTGTTTAATCGTTGTCTGCCATTACACTAAACGATTATCATTCAAATCCGAACGATTTAACAATTTTTCAAACGATAATCGTTCCGTGTAATACCACCCTTACTTTCAGGAAGCACCTTGCTATCGGGGGGGGGGGGGCCTTAGTTTAGGGTGGGGGTGCCTTATTCTCGTGGGCATGCCTTATTTTAGGCTGGTTGGTAGGCTAGTTGGGGTGTCTTATTTTAAGAGGATGTCCTATTTTCGGGGATACACGTTACATTGTTGCTTTGTATGTTTGTGTTTCAAGAGATGTATTGTTGTAATATTATGTGGGTTATCTAAATAAATATGCCGCCTAGGTTTTTTTTCTCTGGGAAGTTGTTTCCGCCATGCAAGGCCTGGCATAAAAATGTTACCCAATCTATAGGGAATATATTGAGCATCAGATCATTTATAAGAGCTATTTGCCATCACACGTTTTCTTTCTGTACTTAAAGAGAACCAATCGCGCCAAAAACAACCCTATGTCTCAACCCAGATGTCTTTACCACACCGCACATGCGTAGAACAGTGGGAGAAGACACTGTTGTCCTGCTCATGTGCGGGGTAGTAAAGACGTTGGCGAGCCGCTTTGTAATGCTGCTGTCACTCTGAAGCTGCAGCGCATGGACCACGGAGAAAGCAGGGCACAAGATGGAGGTTGTGGACAGGTGTTGTAAACTGATTGTTGAATCGTCATCACTATCACACGTAGCGATGTGCGGCAGACAGCCAATGATTTTAGATCACAGCCTAAAGAGACGATCAGCCGATAATCATTATGTCTATTCAGCCGATTATCGCTCTGTGTAATACAACCCTAACTCTTTACACTCTGGGGGCCGGGCGCTCTACACCTGACCCACGGAGTGTAAAAAACAATTAAACACATTTACATTGTTACATACCAATATATAGCACACAGAAATCCACCACACAGGAGCATCAATAAATCACTGTAGTGGGGAAAAAATATTAAGGCCAAATCGTAAAATACTGGGGGCAAAGAATGATAAAAACTGCAAGAAAAAAGAGGCTGCTCTCTGTGGACTACTGCTAATACTGAGCATAAGAATAAATATAAAGTGCAACAACACATAGCAGCATAAACAGTACCTATACAAATACTTAAAGGGGAACTCCAGGTAGAGGTTAAAAAAATGAAACTTCTGCAGAAGCATAACGCATTACTTACCTGTCTATCCCAGTTTTGAAACTACCAAAAATCCACTTGTTTCGTTTTTTTTTTGTTCTGTATTGTTTTTCTGTCCTTCCTGGTTGAGCAGTTCCCAGAATGCAATGCTTTTCCTCAGCTGATCATCACAGTCCCCCACCCATCACAATCAGTAAAATCAGTGCAGCAGCTGGTTCTGGCCATTCAGAGATGGGGAATCACTCGGGATTGAGGGATCCAGCCAAGCCTCCTATGATATCACGCCCTGCCCCCTGTCTCCATCATCAGCCTGTGCTCAGCAAACACACACAATGTGAGACAGAGACCTAGAAAATTTGTCTCCTAAGGTGGGAGAGCAGAAGAAGCAGGAGACAATGTGAATTGGCACAGGGTCATTTTTTTTCACTTCCTGGATTTCTATCAGCTACCAGTGTGGCAGAACTGTACAGATACAGTAATACATTATATAGACACATCTATATAACTTTTAATGTACTTTTAATAGAAAACAAGTTTTTCTTATCCGGAGTTCCCCTTTAACCCCTTAACGACATCGGGCGTAAATTTACGCCCTCGCAGCCTGGTACTTAACGCACCAGGGCGTAAATTTACGCCCGATGTTTCCCCGATTGCTGTGTGTTCACACACAGCGGTCAGGGAAGATGGCCTGCTATAATGTATAGCAGGCCATCTCTGCTCGTCGGCACGGGGGGTGATTAACCCCCCCCCCCCCCCTGTGCCGACGATCGCTGCTATCGGCTGATCAATACAGATCAGCGGATAGCAGCTGAATACAGCTTTCCAGGTCATCGGTGACCCGGTGACCCGGAAAGCAATGGCGAAAGCACCAATCGCCGTTAGTGTCCCCAACAAAGATGGCGCCGGTGCCACCCCCACAATCGCCGTGATAGGCCGGCCAGTACCGGCCGGCCCATCACGGCGATCTAACAGTTAAAAAGTGTCCGGCCGGGTTCTACACCCCTCAGCTAGGTAGCTGAGGGGTGCAGAACAGGTGTGTGTGGTGCAGGTGTACTATACTCACCTGATCCTGGCCTCCGGAACGAAGATTCGCGGTCCCGCGCGTCCTCTTCTCCTCGTCGCTGCCACTTCCGGGTTCGTTCGGTCTTCGTTCGGTCTTCGTCGGGAATCTTCGGCTCTTCGGGCTTTTCCGTCGCCCCCATCTTCGGCCATCTCCGCCAGCTCCATTCTACTGCCCCCTAGCGGCTGATAAGTGTATATTATACACTGATCGTTTGCTTTGGGGTAAAAAGTGTTGTTGTTGTTTTTTTTTTTCAATTTTTTTTTTTTCTTTTTATTCGCCCTAACGCCGCTGAGTGCTGATCAGCATCGCACGTAAGTGCGCCGCTGATCAGCAACTCCTCCTTTTTGGCATAGGGGCGTTTTTCCCCCTATATCCTACCGCCACTGTCTGCTGATAAGTGCCGCACATAAGTGTGGCATTTATCAGCAGCTTCTTTTTTGGCGTAGGTATATTTTTTCTTACTGTCAAAAAAAACGTAAAAAAACACTACTTTACACCACACTACACAAAATAAAGTTTTACACTACACCAGAACACATTTACATACCCCATATACTAGTCCCGGTATAAAGATGGCCCCCAGGGTGTTTTTGGCGTGGGATGCATACGTCATTATTGCCTCCGACACCGAAACAGCCAGTGAGGATGAATGGGGGGATCCTTCTTTCCTCCATTCATCCTCATCCTCCTCATCATCCAGTGACGTGTCTAGGGGTAGCGTAGCGTATGCTGCCCCCCAGACACGTCTTTTCCGCCAGTACCGTCCCAATAAGAGATGACGGTATGGCGTGAAATTCTACAAACTCTGTGACAGTACCTCAGGGTACACTTGCAGATTTAGGGTACGTGCACACTGCGGAATGGCGAAGGATAACCCTTTGTGCATACCGCAGCTGGCACCCACCGGCAGACCGATGCAGGCATGTGTCTCCACACATGTCATAGACTCCATTCTATGCACGGGCAGATTCCATCGTCCATCCAAAGAATGAACACATTGGTCGGAGAGCGGAATCCGCCCGTGCATAGAATGAAGTCTATGACACGGACGGAAACGCACGCCTGCATCAGTCTGCCGGTGAATGCCAGCTGCGGAATGCATGAAGGGATATCTGTCGCGATTCCGCAGTGTGCACGTACCCTTAGAGTGTATGATGGAAGGGACACCCGAATCCAGCCCCCAGATGCCCCCCCCCCTCGGAGTTAGTGGGAAGATCGTTTGGGAACTGATCTTCCCACTGCTGGATAAAGGTTACCACCTGTACGGGGATGACTTTTATACCAGCACCCCCTTCTTCCGGTCCCTCGCTGCCCGAGCTACTGTAGCTTGTGGCACGATCCTAATATTTAGCAGCCATGGAGCGGACCCAGCGCTTATGGATATGAGGGACCCCGTATCGCACCAGGACAACATTTTCCAGGTGACGTCCCCCACACTGGAGAACAGGAGACCCCAGAAGAAGTGCAGAGTGTGGGGTAACAGGGGGATCAGGAAGGAAGCCATTTTCCAGTGTGACACCTGTCCTGATCCCCCCGGCCTCTGCATACTGGATCGCTTCAAGGCGCACCACACGTCACTGGGGTTCTACATTATCTAAATTCTGTCCCTTATTCCTATTTCAGGGGTCACGTTGATCCAGGGACTATTCTGATCCCCATTATGGAGTCGGGAAGGAATTTTTTCCCAGTGATGAGGTTACTGTTGTCTACCTCACGAGGGTTTTTTGTCTTCCTCTGGATCAACACAGGTTGAATTTGATGGACACCTGTCATTTTCAACCTTATAAACTAATAATTGGCCTAATACCCCCAAATAAATTAGAATTGTCCCTTTTCCCCAGCTAAATAGATATGGCCGCCATTCCCATTAGAGGATGCCATGATGAAATTACAAAGCCTCTGTGCGGCAAGGACAGTAGAAACACCCCACAAGTGACCCCATTCTGGAAACTACACCCCATAAGGAATCTAACAAGGGGGGCAGCAGGGATATGGCCCCCTGGTGACGGCCAGATTTGGGACGTGAAAATGAAAAAAATTGTATTTTTTATTTTCCTGGCACATGTTCGACAAATTTGCCCGTCACTAGTGGGGTCCATATGCTCACTGCACCCCTTGTTAGATTCCTTATGGGGTGTAGTTTCCATAATGGGGTCACTTGTGGGGGGTTTCTACTGTTCTGGCAGCACAGGAGATTTGTAATTGCGACATGGCCTCCATCCTCCATTCCAGCCTCTAAATGGCGCTCTGTCCCTTTGGTGGCTTGCCCTGTGCCCATATGGCACATTATGCCCACATGTGGTATATTCCCGTACTCAGGGGAAACTGCCCTACACGTTTTGTGTTCATTTTCTTTTTTAACCTCTTGTGGAAATGGAAAAAATCAAGGCTAGACCAACATTTAGAGTAAAAAATGCTTAATTTTTACACTAAATCATTGAACTTGTCTTGATTTTTTCATTTTCACAAGGGGTTAAAAGATAAAAAAAAACACAAAATGTGTAGAGCAATTTCCCCTGAGTTCGAAAATACCCCACATGTGGACATAAAGCGCCATGCGGGTGCAGGGTAAGCCTCCAAAGGGAAGGAGCGCCATTTGGTTTTTGGAGGCTGGATTTGGAATGGAATGGATTTCGAGGGCCATGTTGCATTTAAAAGGCCCCTGTGTTGCCAAGACCCCCCACAAGTGACCCATTATGGAAACTACACCCCTTAGGGAATGTAACAAGGGGTGTAGTGAGCATATGGACCCCACTGGTGACGGGCACAAATGTGGAACAATGTGGCGTGAAAATGAAATATTACATTTTTTACACTATAATGTTGGTTTAGCCTTAAATTTTTCATTTTCACAAGGGGTTAAAAGAGAAAAAAACACACAAAATGTGTAGAGCAATTTCCCCAGAGTCCGTAAATACCCCACATGTGGACATAAAGCGCCATGTGGGCGCAGGGCAAGCCTCCGAAGGGAAGGAGCGCCATTTGGATTTTGGAGGCTGGATTCGGCCAGAATGGATGATGAACGCCATGTCGCATTTACAGATCCCTCGTGCTGCCAAAACACTGGAAACCCCCCACAAGTGACCCCATTCTGGAAACTACACCCCTCAAGGAATCTAACAAGGGGTGCAGTGAGGATATGGACCCCTTGATGACGGACACATTTGTGCCGTGAAAGTGAAAAAATGAAAAATTTCCCTTTCACGTCACATTGTTCCACATTTGTGCCCGTCACCAGTGGGGTCCATATGCTCACTGAACCCCTTGTTAGATTCCTTGAGGGGTGTAGTTTCCAGAATGGGGTCACTTGTGGGGGGTTTCAAGTGTCTTGGCAGCACGAGGGCTCTGTAAATGCGACATGGCCCTTGAAATCCATCCCAGTAAAACCCAGCTTGCAAAGGCCAATTGGCGCTCCTTCCCTTTGGACGCTCGTGCTGCGCCCGCTTGGCACTTTATCGCCACATGTGGGGTATTTCTGTACTCGGGAGAAACTGTGCTACACGCTTTGTGTTTTTTTTTTCCTTTGATCCCATTGTGAAAATGAAAAATTGAAGGCTAGAACAACGTTATAGTGTAAAAAATATTTTTTTTTTTTTTTTCACGCCACATTGTTCTGAAAATCTGTGAAGCACCTGTGGGGTCCAGATGCTCACCGCACCCCTTGTTACATTCCTTGAGGGGTGTAGTTTTCTAAATGGTGTCCCTTTAGGGGTGTTTTTTAGGTTTTGACACCCCAGAGCCTCTGCCAACCTGAAGTGGTACAGTCAGAAATGACCAAATATAACGGAGCCATTGAAATGCACTAGGCGCTCCTTTGTATCTGAGGCTTGTGGTTCCGCCAAACAATGCATTAGGGCCACATATGGGGTATTTCTATAAACTGCAGAAATGGGGCAATCAATATTGGGGTGAATTTCTCTGGTAATAAGTTTATAAATATGAAAAATATTGGATTACAATAAAATCTCTTCACAGAAAATTAAAATTTTCAAATTTCTTACACACTTAGCTTTTATTTCTGTGACTCTCCTAAAGGGTTAAAACACTTTCTGGATGTGCTTTTGCAGAGTTTGGGGGGTGCAGTTTCTGAAATGGGGGGCTTTGTGGGGCTTTCTAACATACAGTCCACTCAAATAAAACCTGAATAGGTCCCTAAAAATATCTGATTTTGAAATTTTACTGAAAATTTGGAAATTTGCTGCTTATGTTTTAAGCTTTCTATTGTCTAAAAAAATGAAAGATCGTTTAATAAATGCCGCCAACATAAAGTAGACATGTTGCTAATGCTATTTAAAATATAATTTATGTGGTATAACCATTTTCTGTATAAGCAAAAAAGTTTCAAAGTTGGAAAAATGCATTTTTTCACAATTTTTCATGTTATTTGGTTTTTTTTAATAAAGATTCATTATAAGTATCGACTCCAATTTACCAGAAATGTGAAGTACAATATGTCACGAGAAAACAATCTCAGAATCAGCCGGATAGGTAAAAGCATCCCGAAGTTATTAATGCCTAAAGTGACACAGGTCATTTTCATAAAATTTGTCTGTCATTAAGGCCATTTCAGGCTCTGTCCTTAAGGGGTTAATGTAGCAGGAGGGTGCTCAATAGGTAACTAGCATGTGCAGCATAGTAATGTAAATAAATAGCCCAAGAGCATCTACCTACAGTATGTACTGACAAGAGTAATGGTGTCCATTGGCTGCCCCTGCCCAGACGCACTATTCGGCTTGCACCTTTTTCAAGGGGTTATTTATTTAAATTACTATGCTGCACTTGCTAGCTACCTATTAAGCACCCTGCTGCTACATTGTATATTTGTATTGGTACTATTATGTTGCTATGTATTTTGCACTTTTATTTATTGGCATTTTTCAGTATTAGCAGTAGTCCACAGGGAGCAGCCTTTTTTTCTTGCTGGTTTTATCATTTGTTCCAGTCGTGGATCATTGTAGAGTATATACATTTACATTGTTGCCTATGGGAACACACAACTCGGTTCCCGAACTCCTCGGTTCTGGAACGGCCTTCCAGAACCGATTGTGTCCAGAACAGAAGTATTACTGTATAGCTTTGGTACATTCCAATGGAAAAAAGATAAAATAGAAAATTGTCTCCTGTTGGTACATATACACATGATAGAAGTTTATACCGATCAGCAACACAAACATTACCAGACACTTGTAGCTGTTGTGGGACGATCCCTTCATTTGCAGGAGGTAGCTGCTCCTACGCTGGCTCTCCTTAAGAAAACAAAAGGGTCTGCAGAAGACAGATGGAACCAAAGGTTAGACAGCTGAAAAAACAAGGCTTTATTTATGCTGCAACACAGGTGATCCAGAGGAGGAAGCACTAAATCCAGGAATCCAAAGGCCTGTACTGAAGGTGGAGGAGGATAGAGAGGAGGAATGCGCTGGGGGAGAAGGACAGCTGGCTTTGGAATCATCCACCTATTCTTAAGGGATTTTTCTTAAAGAATCTCCGAGGCTTTTTAATGATCATTGAACTTCCTACTACAAATCTTTCTGTGCTTGTTGGTATTCCAGACATGCCTTACCCTTTCACCCCATGGTGATCTTTTAATCCCTTATGTGTATGGAGAGTTTTTCCTGCACTTAAAGTGTTAATTAAGCTTCCATATGTACTCAGTTGTTAAAAGCAACAAGAGCACTGGGTGCCTCACTTTATTGCTCTTGGTAGCATAAAAGAATATTATTTCAGGCCTTGAGAACCTGTCAAAGAAATCTGAACACATTTACAGCGAGAGTCCGAAACTCCGGAAACATAACATGTATTTATACAGTATCATCTAGGAAAACGTTGTCTTATAGAGGGAGTTCTGTGAACTAGACATCTTTCTTATGACGTCATCCAGGCAAATTACAAAGCAATTCTAACTATCATACAAAGGTATCAAGAGACTGGTCAGGGTTGACTCACCAGAGGATTCTCCAATGGGCCCACAAAAAGACTTGCCTTGTACAGCACTGTCCAAAAGGACAGGTTTTTGTTTTGTTTTGTTTTTTCGGGGTGTCATTGTGTCAGTAGGTTTATGCTGTTCTGTAGCATAAACTGGTGACAGACAAGCAGAACAGAATGATGTAACACTTACATTGTTCTGTGCAGCTGATACAGAGATATCCTCCTGAATAACATGTACAGTCGTGGTGTCCTACCACAGGTGTTACTATTGGTTACACCCTTCAGAAAAGTCTGTTCTTATTGTATAAAAGTGGTGATGAAAGTAGTGATAAAGTTTCGCCACTAGATGTCCCTGTATTAGATATGTGTGTTCAGATGCTGCACAGCTGAAGTGTGTAAAGGGTTATTGTTTGTTTGTATGTCACATGGATCTGCAAACCAATGGGAATCTGTACTTCTTTTCTCCTATCACCTCTCTCTTCACCTCTCACCTCTTCTGTTTGCACTCTTCACCCACTCACAGCGCACTTTAGATGCCCTGAAAAAGGAAGTCACGTGGGAGACAGGAAAGGTAGGTCAGTCTTAGTTAGAACCCCATATGGGTAGGAAGCAAGACAGGACACAACTAACAGTTTTCTTCTTAGTGACGCTACACAACACTATGCAGTGTTAAATCCCTTCCAGAAGAGGACAAGTCAAAGACAACCTCAACCCACGCCGCGAATTAGCAGAGTCACAGAGCAGGACAGTATCCACAGACAGCAGTAAGCTAGGAACTGATTCGGATAGAGTAAAGTTGCAGTACGCCTAGGAACTCTATCTCGCAGCGTGATTGTCAGCAGGAAACCCTCTGCATTCTGCTCATTCCAGGTAACAAGGTCTGGGCCTTGTGTCACCCTCTAGGACAGGTCCCCCAAATCTAGTGGGCATAAGGTGGTGTGAAGACTAACAAAAGGTCAATACACAGGCACAAGTGTTCTTCTTCTTCTAAGTATTTTTCTACCTCATCCTCCAACATCCCAGCAGAGCACAGTACTACTTGAGTTGAGACTCTCAGTACATCCTCCTCTCTGCTACTCTGCTTCTTTGTATTGCTTACTTCTAGTAAAAACCGGCTCCCACAATCCTCCCACACAACATCACCGGGGGCTCACACCACAGAATAAGTGGTCCTCTCAATTATGTGCATGAGCCCAGTAGTCCTGGATATTCATGAGAAGCAGAAAACTCCACCCACCAGCTGCTGATTGGCAGTTATCTATCCATGCTGTGTATAGGCAGTCAACTGTCCATAAGCAGCTGGAGGGCGGGGCTGTGGCGTGAATAATATTCTCCTTAATGTAAGGAGAACAGCTGAACAGAATGATGTAAGCAATACACCGATCTGTTCAGCATTTCTGTCACTAGTTTATGCTGCCCTCATTTAGGGTGGAATAAACTTAGAGACAGATTCCCTTTAAGGAGATCATAACAAGTGTGGAGACTCAAAGGCCATTCCTGCGCCACTGGGAATTCTGGGAAAAATGGAAATGCGAATAGCTATCACACCCCCTTGGGAAGGTGACATTCCTTTAAGTCAGTGTTTCACTCCAACTAGGAGTCTTAAAATGTTGACTAGGGATATATGCCCAGCCTAAAACCTCTTATTTTGGCCAGTAGATTTGCCAAACAAGGAGTGGGTCCAAAACTACCAACCAAAGTAAAGCTAGATGCTTAAGACAACCCAATATGAAGCTTACTGAAGCAAGGGATCAAGTCCAATAACTATGGCAAGATGGTCAACAGGAAACAACTGCAACCAACAAAAGTAGTCAGCTAAATTGCTAATGGGTAAAAGATATCAAGCCTGTTTTGAACCATATGTGCTGCTATCATACACTGATCAGCCATTGTATTAACACTACCTTGCAGTTGCAGTATGACAAGGCTCACTATCTTGCTGAAGGTGGTATACACTATGGGGGGATTTATCAAACATGGTGTAAAATGAAACTGGCTCAGTTGCCCCTAGCAACCAATCAGATTCCACCTTTCATTTTCCAACAAGTCTGTGAGGAATTAAAGGTGTAATCTGATTGGTTGCTAGGGGCAACTGGGCCAGTGTCACTTTACAGTATGTTTGATAAATCTCCCCCTATGTCTACATTTACATTCATTTACATGAATACTGTGACGCAAAACTTTCATGCGGAACATTCCCTACAGCATTATTTTTATTATTAATATTATATTTATTGTTAGGATGTCCTTAATTACAAGGCACTGAACATATGTTGAAGTATTAGAGCCAGTTCACATGGAGTAAAACTGGCGGAATTCTGCAGCGGAACTCTCGGCCACGGAATCCCGCCAGCCTCTGTGTCATACAGGCAGTCTACGGGAGGGCTCGCGCCTCCTCTCTCCGCGCGGAAGAATTGACATGCGGAGAGGCACAGAAAGAGGAGACGCGTGAGCCTCCCATAGACAGGGTCGGCCTTAGGATAAATGGCGCCCTGTGCGAAACCTTTTCTCAGCGCACCCCCCCCCCCCCTTCCCCCCTTTTAAGGTAACATAAAGCTCCTTTAGCCCCCCCACCCCTCCAGACACCCATCACCAGCCATAAACACAACTACCCCCCAGTAGTATATAGTCCTTGTATGCTGCTCCCAGTAGTATATACCCCGCGAGTGCTGCCCTATTAGTATATACCCCTTGTGCGCTGCCCCAGTAGTATATACACCTTGTGCGCTGCCCCCAGTAGTATATAGACTCTCTATGTGCTGTCCCCAGTTGTATAAAGACCCTATTGTGCTGCCCCCAGTAGTATATAGACCTCCTGTGTACTTCCTCACTTGTGTATAGACCCCTGTCTGCTCCCCCACTTCTATATAGACCCCTGTGGGCTGCCTCATTTGGATATAGACCCCTGTCTGCTCTACCACTTGTGTATAGACCCTGTCTGCTCCCCCACTTGTAGTGTGCTCCCCCACTGGTATATAGCATGAAAAGAAAACACTTATACTCACCTGGGTTCGGCGTCTCCTCTTCCCTGTACTCTCATGGCCGCAAGCAGTGTTTTGCCTGTGGTCACAAGAGGCTGCTCTCTCCTTGCGGTCCCGGTGCTCCAGTGATGGCCACAAGAGTGACTGACAGGGAGGGAGCCAATGGATGGGTAAGTAGATTAATTAACCATCTCGATGGCGCCCCCTTGACAGGCTGTCAGTCGGCGCTCTGTGCGACCACACTGGTTGCACATAACAAAGGCCGGCCCTGCCCATAGACTGCCTGTATGACACAGAGGCTGGCAGGATTCTGTGGCCGAGAGTTCCGCCGCGGAATTCCACCAGTTTTACTCCGTACGTATCATTTGAGGCCCTGTCCAGACTTAAAGTCAATGTTGACAAATCAGAGACTATTTTTTTCAACACTATCCCCTCATATAGCTGCCACCTTGTCACCATGTTCTCCTTCCTACAACACTTACCTCAACCTATAAATGGTACTGAACAAGGATCAAGAAACAGAGTCTCGCACTCACCGGACTGAAGATGCAAGTGGTTTATTTCCGATACATCAGAGTAGGCTAGGCGGGGAGAGGGGAGATGGTGAAGCAGGTGTGTTCAGCAGGAGCAACAAAATGTTTCACGCCTACAGAGGCGCTTCGTCGGGCTAGGAACGCCCTGTGAGTGCTGGGGAGGTGCTTAAATAGCAATGCAGGTAACAATAAAGTTGTTGAAAGACAATCAATAAAGTTGTTACAAAGGACAAGAATAAAAAAACCATCAATAAAGTTGTTACAAAAGACAAGAATAAAAAAACCTATAACAAAAGCAAATAGACATAGCGGTCAGTTATAACAAAGTATTTAGATCGTTCCTCTCGTTCAGGCCACTTGGCCCGGTAGCATCTAAGCGTAGAATCCATCGGGTTTCTCGCTTAAGGAGAAGTTTTAGTCTATCCTCTCCATTGCTGGGGGGATCTACACGTTCTAGACCTATGAACCGTAATAACTTAGTGTCACTGTTATGAGCAGTACGTATATGATCGATCAACCTGGGGACACCCTTACCCGTGCGGACAGAATACTGATGTTCTTTAAAACGTGTCCACATCGGACTTTTAGTTTTACCGACATAGTATCTGCCGCACGGGCAAAGGATGGCATAGACGACGTGGGTCGTTCTGCAGATTATAAAGTCGCGGACAAAACACTCTCTGCCTCCAAGGTTGACATAGGCTTTGTTCAACAGTTGGGGGCAGTAATGACAAGTGCCACATCGCTTGTTGCCTTCCGGCAGGTTGCGATCTAGCCAGTTCCTATTCGGAGTGGCGCGATTCTCAGTCCCGGGTTTCCCACATTGGGTGTACCTTGTAGTTAGTGCCGGCCGGAACTCTCACCATACGTATACCTATAAATGGTACTACTCCCTCTCTATTCTCGGTTAGCCCATGAGTTCTGTCGCCCTCTGGTCCTCGTCTTCTTTGTCATGGGTTCATTCACGCCAAAATAGTAACCCTCCCGAGACTAAAACGTGTATTACGAGCCCTTCCAGTACCTAAAATTGCTCAGGACCTCAACAAGTTCCAGTCTAAAGTATTCACATTTATATTAAATCATAAAAAAACCATAAAAGCTAAATCCACCATGTACTAAAAGAGTATAAAAGACTCATAGACCAACTTTTAGTAGTTTCCACCCTTTAGAATGCACCAAACTAGGTATCCCTTGTAGGTATTCACTCTTTTAGAACCCTACAGTCTTAATGTTGTACATCCGGCCAATTATCGCTCCATGTAATAAAGACAACAATCAGCCAATGACAACGATCAGCAGCTGATTGTGTCTTTTGATCCTCACCTAAAACAATTGTGTAACCTGTGTACATTACATCAGTCCAGAGACCACTCTGAAGCTACAGTGAGCAGAGGGCAGAAGAACACCGGGAGCGTGGGGAGGTAATTATACAGTTTAGGGCAGGGTCTGCACAGACATCGCTGACGATGTCCATGCAGCCCTTGCTAAACGATTAATGAGACATATAATAGGCTGATCTAGCGGACAGCGCTCGTTAACACTATTGATTGGGCCGTGTAATAGGACCCTAAGTCATCCAAGAAGCCTCCTCCTTTGAGTAGTGGGGAGGTACACACAGTGACAGAATCCTTCTATACAGAGTTATGTTAGTAAATTAATATTTGATTCTATGTTGTTCTGTATATAGATTCTATATATTGTGATGTTATCAGAATAAAACTTGACATTAATGTTAGATAAAGAGTTAAGACTTTTGTACTGAGATCTAAAGGTCCCCATATACCTTCGATAACCGCCGGCCGTCAGTTATCTCTCCTACCCGCCACCCATCTTCCCATACACAGGAACAGTCAGCCGACTAATGTCTAAGATGTATGGGGACCTTAAAGGAGAAGTCCGGTAAAAATTTTTATTAAAGTATTGTATTGCCCCCCAAAAGTGATACAAATCACCAATATACACTTATTACAGGAAATGCTTATAAAGTGCTTTTTTCCCTGCACTTACTACTGCATCAAGGCTTCACTTCCTGGATAAAATGGTGATGTCACGACCCGACACCCACAGCTGTGCGGGCTGTGGCTGCTGGAGAGGATGATGGCAGGGGGACACTGAGGGACACAGGGCACTGGTGGGACACTGAGCATCCCTCTGCCATCCTGCTCTCCAGCAGCCACAGCCCACACAGCTCTGGGAGTCGGGTCGTGACATCACCATTTTATCCAGGAAGTGACATCATCATGTTATCCAGGAAGTGACATAACCATTTTATCCAGGAAGTGACATCACCATGTTATCCAGGAAGTGACATCATCATGTTATCCAGGAAGTGAAGCCTTGATGCAGTAGTAAGTGCAGGGAAAAAAGCAACTTATAAGCATTTCCCGTAATAAGTGTATATTGGTGATTTGTATCAATTTTGGGGGGCAATACAATACGTTAATAAAATTTTTCGACGGATTTCTCCTTTAAGAGGCATTTCTCTATACTGTGTAACGTGTGTGTTCACTTACTTGAAACCTTAGGAAGCAAATTCTAAGAAAGTAGAGAAATAACCTTTATGGACATCATTACAGCTCCCATAAGGCTTGTCAGCCAGTTCCTCAGACTTCTGAAATGGGTCAATGTAATGTAAAGGCTTACATTAACAATATTAGAAGGGAAATGGTTTTTAATAGATATGTTTTATGTGGTACACTCACGTATGAAATTTATCCAGCCCTTTATTCAAACAAGTTTCCTCACTGGGATGAGCCCTTTCCATATGTCCTATCAGGTATATGGACACATTAAAGGTGGAGCAGTCCAACACATATGGTGAGTAGCAACAGAATTTGTATCCTAGAAAGCAACGAAGCGGTGGCCTTTTACAAGCCATCAAAAACTTAAAGGGGTATTCCACTCAAACGCAATTTTTCATATGTTGCTGCCCATGATGAGACTAACAATTCCTTCCATATTTGTTATTATCTATTCAGTCTCCTTCCCCCAGTTCTCAGCTGCTGCTTTCTGCTGAAGACACAAAAATCTGTGTGTGAGCTTTTCTCTCTGCCTCCCCCTCCTTTCTGAGACAGCTGATGTAAACAAGTCCCTGGCAGGCTTTATCTGCAACTTTGTAGCTTCTTTGTAATGCTGGAAGGGTTAATCTGAGGTCAAGTTGTTGATAAATTCACTGTGAGTAACCCTACTGGCATTAAAAAGTTGCAGATAGGGACTTGTTTACATCAGCTGTCTCAGAAGGGAGGAGGGAGGACGGGGACATATACTGTAACAATGTACTGTAGGTTTATGCTAATAAGGTGCTTTGGTGTACTGTGGATAGTCCGGAGCCTTCAAGTGCACCTCTTATCATGGCCACCTCTAGAATATACATACTCTTTCCTCCACTCTCCAAGACATCATAGTGGTGGACATCAAGTTGACATCAGAGAGAGGTGGTAATTATACATAGGGGAGGAGTCATAATGAAGTTATGGAGCGGGAAAGGTGTGTATATTCAAAAGGAGACCGTTCCTTATGGAGCTGCTAAGAATGAGAAATAGTCTCCTTGGGGGCGTGAGGCCAACCCCACAACACCCAAGCACCTCATTAGCATAAACCTAATTTTGGTGTGGATCTACAGAACAAAATGGGATTCCAAAATGGAAATCTGTGATTAAATCACGGTGCCATGGAATACTAGTATGCATGGTAGCAATGCTAGTTTCCTCATCAGTAGGATTATGGCGTCCTATCTCAGTGTAGCATAAACTGGTGACGGAGAAGCTAAACAGAATGACGTATCACTAACATTGTTCTGTGCAGCTGATCCAGAGATCTCCTCCCGAATAACATGGACAATAAGTAGTCCTCTCCATTATGTGCATGAGCCCAGTAGTCCTGGATATTCATGAGAAGAAGAAAACTCCGCCCACCAGCTGCTGATTGGCAGTTATCTATCCATGCTGTGTATAGGCAGTCAACTGTGGGGGGGTGTGGTGAGAATCCTATTCTCCTGCATATTAGGAGAACGGCTGAACAGAATAATGTAAGTGATACCTCATTTAAGGCGGAAAAAACCTAGTAACAGATTCCTTTTAACCTAACAAGGGGAGATTATCTACTTACTAGGGGCAGTGACTGGGGATTACCAACCTACTGGGAGAACTGCTACCTAATGGGGGGGCTTCTACCTTGTGGAGGGATTACTTACCAACTGGTGACGTCTACTTAATAGGGGATATCTATCTACGGGGGGAGGGGGGGGGGCAATCTTAACCTCCCTCCCCAACCCTATTCACTAAAACAATGCAGCAAACCAAGGGGGGCATTATTTGGAGCACAAGCCTTGAGTTTTAATGAAGGTTTCAGAAACAAAACAAAACAGTACCTGCCTCTAAGTCTTTATTCAATGTTACTATACTTTTACCATTAGAAATGCCCTTTTATTAGTTACTTGATACATCACTCTGAGGCCACTGAACATACAACAACTCACAATTCGGATGAAAGAATATTTTTTGTATGCGGAATAAGAGGTTTAATAGAAAACAGCCACATCTGCGTCTCAGTTATTTAGTATTCAGTGCAATGTAAAGGTCAGAAACAATGGATCCATATCTTCGGCTTTCCCCATTAAATTACTTTGGCACTGCTACTTTACTTCTTTTATAGTAAGAGCCGTTTCATGGCTGCAACTACACAGTGGTCTAATTATTTTGGTCAACGGAAGATTGAAAGCATTCAGCGATGGCCCTTCTCCCCTGTACATGACTTGGAAACATATCAAGCTCCGAAGCAAAGCGAAGATGATGCGGGGACAGGAAATAATGATTCGGGATGGGGGTCTTTCTGAGAGTTGAAAGTTTGTATTGGATAATTAGGGAAAAAGTCAGGAAATAATCAGCTAATAGAACCTCAATTAAGGCGGTAACAGAATCCGGCCTCTAGCTACTAACTGGAGAATTCCTGACAATCTTTTTTCCATTGCAGAAGTTTCAGAATAAACAAGGAGATAGTTGAACAGCAGGTAAAGGGTTAAAAAAAAAGCAGGGTTTCTTTTTTTTTTTTTTTTTTTTTCCCCCCAACAAAGCTCTCAATCAGTATTTCTTTGTTCTGAGATGACACTGTGGAAATGCAGACATTCTACTAGACTAAATAACGTCCTGATGAAGCTGGAGTTGTTTGCATAGAAACACGGCGATATGTAATACAGTAGTGGAATGCTTTATGTTTAGGGGCTGGGGACGTTGACTAATGGGCTCATCGTAGAAGAGGGAGAAGGTTTCTCGACTTTTATTTGGATAATTTTTTGGGGTGCTTGGAAATTTTATGACTTAAGATTTAAGTTGTTTTTGTTTTAAAGAAGGATTTAGAAAATCTAGCAGGAGCAGGGGGGAATCTGATCAGGAGTAGGAACTTACCTCTCCCTGTGCCTGCGGTAAGCAGCAGGACCAGCCTTATGACTTCCACCAGGCTCCAGGATCTCTGGTGCTGACACCTCACAATCTGGCTGATGGACTGGCCGCTCAGCCAGTGACAGGGGCGGGACACCGCTCCAGTCACTGATTGGCTGAGCAGCCAGTCCACCAGCCGGGACAGGCATTTTCCCCCAAGTCGTGATGGGGGAAAATGACTTCCGGCAGGGGTCCTGAGGCCAGTCCTGCCACTCACCACAGGTACGGGGAGAGGTAAATGCCTACTCTTTATCAAAGTCCCCCCTGCCCCTGCCAGATGACGGTTTTTAAAAATGACCTGACTTCTCCTTTAAGGGGTTTCTACTGCCTATCTATGTCTGGGGTGACTAAATAGCCAGATAGATAGATAGATAGATAGATAGATAGATAGATAGATAGATAGGAGATAGATAGATAGATAGATAGATAGATGATAGATAGGTGATAGATAGATAGATAGATAGATAGATAGATAGATAGATAGGAGATAGATAGATAGATAGATAGATAGATAGATAGATAGAAGACAGTTAGATAGATAGATAGATAGATAGATAGATAGGAGATAGAAGATAGATAGATAGATAGATAGATAGATAGATAGATAGATAGATAGATAGGAGATAGGTAGATAGATAGATAGATAGGAGATAGATAGATAGATAGATAGATAGATAGATAGATAGATAGATAGATAGATAGATAGAATTCTTGCTACTTACACCCTGGGGAGCCTTGTATAATATAGAGAGCTTTAAAGATTTTTATTACTTGTTTTACATCTCTGGACATGTTAGAATATTTTTTATAATTACTTTGCTTTATTTTTATGTGATTGACAGGACAATTTATTGCTATGAACAGTCACCGACCTCTTCTAAGCATCTGGTACAGTTACTGGCACACACAGAACGCAGAACACCTAGGCGCTGTATGACAGAGCGGCTTATGTATTATAGTACCGCAAGAGATGAATAACATGTCATTGTAGCGTTGGTGCGTTTACACAGATTTATCTGACAGATCTTTGAAGCCAAAACCAGGAACAGACTATAAACAGGGATCAGCCATTCCTGGCTTAGGCTTCCAAAATCTGTCAGATAAATCTTCCCGTGTAAACGCACCCTTACTGTATCTAATCTCACACTGACATTGATTGTTTACAGAGAAGGTTTGATTTTTTTTGTTGCAGGGTGTGAACTCTTTGGGGAGACACAATCACCTCTGGCAGGGCGCAGGATTGCAGCAATTACCCTGCATGCATTCTGCCTCATAGTAGCTGAAGGTTTTCCATGCCTGTGGCATTCAGTAATTGTAATCACAAAGTAACATAAGTAAAGTTAATCAGTTACCTGGAGAGGAAGTCAGTCACATAATGGCAGCAATTTCTCCGCACTAAATGCCAGTTTCGAGCTCTGAATATGATGAAAAGGAAATGGTAGCATTTGGCAAGTAAAGCTGTGTTGCTTGGTAGCTAAGCCATGGATGATGGGGGGGTGGGGGTGTTCTACCCCGAGCGTCGAGTCTGTAGAAATGGCGTAGGTATAGGAAATTAAAAGTAATTAAAAGTGACCACTATTAAAACAGAAGATGCTGAGATAGAGCCTATGATTTCAATAGCAAAGAGGGCAATTAAAGGGGAACTCCGGCAAAAATATTTTTCTTTCAAATCAACTGGTTTCAGAAAGTTATATAGATTTGTAATTTTCTTCTATTTAAAAATTTCAAGTCTTCTAGTACTTATCAGCTGCTGTATGTCCTGCAGGGAGGGTTGTTTTCTTTCTGGTCTGACACAGTGCTCTCTGCTGCCACCTCTGTCCCAGTCAGGAACTGTCCAGATCAGTAGAGGTTTTCTATGGGGATTTGCTACTGCACTGGACAGTTCCTTACGTTGACAGAGGCGGCAGCAGAGAGCACTGTGTCAGCCTGGAAAGAATCACCACTTCATGTATGACATGCAGTAGCTGATAAGTACTAAACCTATTACACGGCCCGATAATCATTTAGCAAGGGTCAGGGTGAGCCATCGGCGGATTTAAGGTTAGGGCTGAAGGAAACGATTAGCTGATGATCGTTCCATCGGCTGATGGTTGTCTCTATTACACAGAGCGATATTCGGCCGAATTAGGATTCCAGTACTTACAGAACTTATCAGCCGCTGTATGTCCTGCAGGAATTGGTGTTTTCTTTTCAGTCGGACACAGTGCTCTCTGCTGCCACCTCTGTCCATGTCAGGAACTGTCCAGTGCAGGAGAGGTTTGCTCCTGCTCTGGGCAGTTATCCTCTTGGACTGAGATGACAGCAAAGAGCACTGTGTCAGTCTGGAAAGAAAACACCACTTCCTGCAGGACATACAGCGGCTGATAAGTATGGGTGGACTAGAGATTTTTAAATAGAAGTAAATTACAAATCTGTATAACTTTCTGAAACCAGTTGATTTGAAAGAAAAAGATTTCCTCCGGAGTACCCCTTTAAAACAAATGAGGCTTTTCCGGTTTTTACCTCCAAGATGTTTTTCAATAATCGAATACTTGCTCCCATAGACTTTAATGGGATCGAATATTCGATCGAATAGTCGAATATTCGGGAGATATTCGTACAAATATCGAATATTTGAATATTTCACTATTCACTCATCATTATTATCCACCATTCAAGGTCTTTAGAGAGCTGGATGACGGCCCTTATGGGCATGGTAAACACTCTAATAGTCGCACTCTTTGGAATCCATAATTGCATTGGGAGAAACTAGGAATTCCTTTTAGTTACTTGGAAAATGAATGTATAGAATGATGATGGATTCCCATTGACATCTTCCTTTCTGATGGTTATGAAGGGTTCCACTTAATTGTCTGCACTAGCTGAATCATAAATCAGAATGAATATTTGTACATGAGGAACAGAGGAACATCTAGTCTTAACAGGGTACTCTGGCGAAAATCTTTTTCTTTCAAATCAAAACTGGTTTCAGAACGTTATATAGGTTTGTAATCTTACTTTTTTTTTAAAAATCGGACTTGATTGTTCTAGCAATTACGCACGCAGCGATACCAAACATGTTCGTTTATTTATTTATTTTTATTAATAAAATGGGAAAAGGGGGGTGATTTAGACTTTTATTGGGGGGGGGGGGATTTTTTATTAGTAAATTTTATTTATTTTTGGGGGGGTTATTCCCCCTGGGGTTAGGGTTATTCCCCCTGGGGGACTTCTAGTATTGCTACACTGATCTCTCATTGAGATCTATGCAGTACATATACACTGCATAGATCTATTGCTCTGGCCTGCTGCTGCCGAGAACAATAGATCGCCAAGCCGGGATCAGAGCCATTAGGGCGCATATCCCTGACCAGACCAGATAGAGAGACCGCTCTTCCGCAATCGCGTCGGGGGGGGGGGATCTCCCCCACTAGACCACCAGTTACAGGAAAATGTAGTAATTTAAATGCAGCTGTCAGCTTTGAAATATGCATTTAAATGGCTAATTAGACCGTGCCTGATAATTGCCCTGCGGCATCCCTCTGCTCTCCCCTAGCAGGGCCAGGATGTATGATTATGCCCTCTGTCATCTAGGGGTTAAGCCTCTATCAAAAAGTAATAAGGGGTGCTTCCCAGTGGGTAGATCACCAAACCACATGGATATGTAGCCACTTACTGTAAGGTCCATGACATGACATGCAACAAGACAAGGGAAGAGCAAAGCCAGGCATCCATCCACACACAGTTGTTTTGGGGTATTGCCCCTCATCAGTGTGGAGGTTTTTTTGCTGATCTCCCTGAGCTTAGTGATTGCTGTGTTCCGTTTTTCTACTTTTCATTGCCCCCGTTAGCCAGAATCCTGCTCCACGCTGATGAGGGGCAAATACCCTGAAACAGCTGTCTGTGGATGGATGCCTGGCTTTGGTAATCCCTTGTCATGTAGCAATACTCACAACAGACTTAAAGTCCTATTACACAAAGCGATTATCGGCCATATTCTTCCAATATCGTCCATTACGGCCAAATATCGTCTTGTGTAATAGAAGACAACAATCAGCCGACATGAACGATGTCTGCTGATCGTTGTCTGTCGTTGTCGATCGCAGTGATCTGCTGCCGTCGCTCAGTGTAATAGGACAGTGGCAGCAGACCGCCGCTATCTTCTATGGGCTGCCTGGGCATTCTAGCAATCACCTGCAATCTAACAATCACCTCCCCTCTGGCGCCCCCCACCCCCCTCCACTCGCTGCCGACCAGCACCAGATTCTGGTCTCTCTGAGTTTAGTGATTTTAATTTTTGTTGCCATTTTCAACCCTATATACAATGAGTTGTACAAGTAAGGTTATTCCCTTCCTCAATTTAGAAATGACTGCTAGTGCTGCAGATTGCATCTTGTATATATTGCCAATGAAGTGTATACTGAGTGACCTGAAAATCCATGTGCATCATTATTAAAAGTAAATTATATTCTGTAATCCTGCCGGCATTAACGTTTTATGTGAATTATGACTCCTTATATCTTTTTATTGTAAGATTTTTTTTTCTCCTACCAAATTACTCTAATTGCAAGTTCAAAACATTACGACTGGTCAGGGTTCAGTGGTCTCTGTCAAGCCCCTGGCACTACATGGAGAATGTCCTTGGCACCAACTACTTGTCCGGAAACCCTATTCACACTTATGAATATTAATGTTTTAGATCATTAGTGCTTGTCTGACATGCACAGCCCAAGATGGCCCGTAACCCTGCTGAAATGCAAATGCATACAGACAATGGCCTGATTCAGGGTCTATACTGTCATCTGCACGAATATTTCCAGTTCCATATTTAGTTTTAATATTCCCAGCGTTCCTAAGTCTGCATTGTCATTCATCAACACAGAAAACACAGGTGACGGTTCATAGTCAGTTCCTCTTTTCCAGTCAGTTTTGTTAAGGCCAATCTCTAGATAAATGTGAATGGACTCACTAACTAATTAAAAAAGGTATCAGAAATGGGAAAAAGTAAAATGGGTGCTGCAGCCAGCTGCTGTGCAAGGGAGTCCAAAGGCCGCTCTGTCATTCAAAAGAACAGGTTAGGGCTATGTTCATGGAACGGCCGGTCTGTGCCCGGATCATTGCGTCCTGTACTTAAGTACCAGCCGGATGATCCGTCTGGCTGCAGAGTTCTGATGCAGGCGCATCAGCGCGCGCCCGCGTCAGAGCTTCCCATAGCGCACAGTGAAGCGAGCGGCCAGAGCCGCTCGCTTCACTGTGTGAACTGACAGGTCTTTCTGCGGCCGCAATTCACTGAATTCCGTCCGCAGAAAACTGACATGTCAGTTATTTGCGGTCCCGTATGGGATCCCGGACGGAGCGTGTACGATGTGTATACGCGCCGGCCGGGATCCCATAAAGAAACAGGCATTGTTCCACCGCGCCAAAAGTACGGCCGTTGTTGCCATCGGCAACAATGGCCGTACTTTTACATAGTGTGAACATAGCCTAGAGATGATCGAGCATCAGAAAATCTTAGGTTCTATAGAACTCAAACCTTGTCGAACCTTCTGCATTTGATTTCCAATGCTTTCCCGGTTCATAGGGAAGGAGGAGACAGCCGGGGTACCACCTGGAATTCAGGGATACAGCCTATTACCTAGGCTGTATCCCTGTTTTCCAGGCGGTACCCGGGCTGTCTCCACCTTCCCCACAGACGGGGAAGGCATCGGAAATCAAATGCAGAAGGTTCGACAAGGTTTGAGTTCTATAGAACCTAAGATTTTCCGATGTTCGGTCATCTCTAAATATGATACGTGATACTGGAGGAACTTGTACTGGGTATATGAAAATCCTTAGTTTTCTTATAACAGATTTCATGTTTTTAGTCTTAGGGTCCTATTACACGACCCGATTATAAAGTGTTAGGTGGGCGCTCATTTACTGATTGTTAACGATGTTCGTGCAGCCCTTGTCTTTAGTGTAAAATAATAAAGTATTTACTTACCTTACCACGTTCCCCGGTGTCCTTGGGCCTTCCCCCAAGTCTGTAGCTGCAGATCTGTCTTCTGTTCTGGTCTCTGTACTTTATTATTGTATACTTCAATCATTAAATCCCGCTCCTGGACCCCATCCGGCTGTCTTCTTAGCTCCCCTCTGGCTACATCACGACTCGGTGAGCGGACTAAATCTTACCCACATGTGACATTCAACCCAGGTCGTGAAATACCCGGAAACCAAGGAGAAGAGGATACCCGGCGGAGTATGGGAGCCGGGAACTCGGGGAAAAATGATTTCCGGCGGGGGTCCCGGGCCTTCTGGCAAGGCGATCCACAGACTTAGGGAGAGGTTAGTAATTCTTGCTTATGATGCTCCCCCCTACCCCCGTGGATTTAAAAAATATATTTTTATATGAATCAGAAATCGTAAAAATAAGCTTTCCTCTGACTAATGTTGAAGATAATTGTGGAAAAGAAGCGTTCTGAACGGCTGGCAGTGCAAGGGTTGAGTGTGTACATTTATACATAGATTACTGAAGTCTGCTGTAGTTAATCTAAGAGCAGTAATTTATGGAAACTATACTTAAGTGCATGTCATGAAAGGGTCTTGTGATGCTAGGATTACATTATTTACAGAAAAGAAGTTGTAGTATAATTATGTAGCACAATAATTGCTTCAGTCGCCATGCAGTTATATACATTTACAATCTAGAATATCCCTGTCTTCTATATGTTCTTGGCCCTAAAATCTCTATTGCATTTTTTAAGAAACCATAAAAGCCAGTAGATTATATATATATATATATATATATATATATATATATATATATATTTATGTAACATAACAAGAGACTAGATATATACAGAAATTTATACTTGAGTGGACAGACATGACATGATCCTGGTGCCAAACTATCTTTCCTGAATTACTAAATTAGTGAGAGAACATTGGCAGGTGATCAGTCCACTTCAGACAATCATGCCAAATACTGTTTTTTTGTTTTTTTTTCAGATGCTGCAGCCTGGCACAGAACAGTAGATAAGACTTTTGGCAGACACCGGCCGTCATGAAAGAATATTTGTGCATAATTTATGCAGGATGGTCAGGTGAAACGGTCAAAGTTGGCCAAGCATTGTCATATGGGTATGGCCAACGTTAAAGAGGATCAGGTACATCCTCTTTAATCTGACCCATTGATAGATCGGCGCTGTCACAGGGAAGCCCTCCTCTCTATGACGCGGCTCCATTGATTCTAAGGGAGCCGCGTCATAGAAGGGAGGGAATTCCCTCCCAGTGGGGCGGGCCGGCCTGCCTCCTGTGCTTAAGCACCAGCCCGATACCCGTGCATAGAACGGCGCCGTACATTGGAACCGGGCCGCGGTTCAAAAAACGGACCGCACCGGCTTGCCCGTGACAGCGCCGATCTATCCGTGGGTGAGATTAAAGAGGATATACCTGATGGTACATCCTCTTTAAAATGGCCACACACATTAGATAGCTGTTGGTCAAAGCATAATTTGGCCAACAGCTATCTCTCCACTCCAGGATGCGGACGCTGGACTTCTGTGGCTAGAGGACACCTGGTTGCTCTACAAGCATACAAGAGAATGATGGTTGACCTCAGTGAGATCGGAGACACCATCACTTGTTTCTCAACATCAGTGAATCTAGGAACATTGTCCCCTGGGAAATTAAATATGCAAAAATGCTGCAGAGACAACATCACACGTTTCTCAACGTCAGTAAGCTAGCCAGACCTTCCTCCGGGAAGGAACAACCAAGCCAAGGGGGGTCTCTGGTCAAGGAAACCACCTTCCAAGAAGCCACAATCAAATAATGACAGGACTTGTGAAGTACCCCAGCAAGGTATCCATGCACAGACAGCTGTTTTGGGGTATTTGCCCCTTATCAGTGTGGAGTAGGATTCTGGCTAGTGGCAGCAAAGCCTATTAAGCGCGTTTAAAAGAATGATGGTTGACCTCGGGGAGAATCAACCAAAATAGCACGGAGACACCATCACGTGTTTCTCAACGTCAGGGAATTTAGGAACATTGCCCCTTGGGAAATCAAATATGCAAAAATACTGCGGAGACAGCATCACTTATTCTTTCAACCCAAAGCCACCACCACCTCCACTCCAGCGGCCACATAGCGCTGATCCAGTCCCTAAGTCCCCCGCTGCTTCCTGGTGTGAGCAGGGACATCCAGGTGCTATCCGCTCAGCCAGTCAGCGGCCATAGCGGGTCCCATCTCAGCCACTGACTAGCTGAGAGGACCACACATGTCACAACCGAGTCCGGCTCAGACCTGGAGGTGGCCAGGGACCCGGGAACAGGAGCGTCAGTTTGCGGCCACCAGTGCTGGAGCAGGAGAGGTAAGAGCATGTTATTTTTTTATCCTCCCCCTTTCCAGCACTTGCTAAAAAAAATGGATTTGCCTTGACTTCTCCTTTAAGAGGCATGTAATGTTTTTCTAAAAAAAAGTTAAATAAAGGGGCGAGCTTTCTGAATATATTGCATTTGCCCAGGTTGTCATTGTGTTTCTCTTCTCTTCCTCTTTCTTGGAATCAAGAATTCACAGGAAGGCAGAGTAGAGATTCTGTTTGCCTAAACTATTCAGAATTGTTTGTTAGTGAAGGCTATCAAGATTTATTTCACTATGCAAAAGAAAAAACTTAAATGCAGTTGCCCAGACAAAACCCTGCAGAGGGATTCCTTCCTTCCTTCTCCATGTTCTGCCTGGCTAACCAAATTAAAAGGCCCTAACTCTCCTGTTGTCGCAAGTAGGCTTGACCAGTGTTAAAACCAACAAATGCAGTTTCTGGTGGCTGCTCTCGAGACGCCAGACACTGAATCAACAAGTAAAGTAATTGAAATGCAGATTAAGTCCTGTACTTCGCAACACCTTACTAACCCTGCATCATTGGGCGCCTTTAGAAACCGTAGCTGATCCGTAAAGGCCTATAGCAGATTCTGGTCCGCACTCAGTACTTACTTTAAAAAGTAAAAAGAAAATTGCTTAGAATATCCCTGTCACTTAAAAAAACAAACACCTTTTATCATGTTATAGTTTGATCGATTGGGCTAAAAGGTGAGATTGTTGGCAGAAAAAGACCACCTGGTCCATCTAGTCTGTCGCATTAGTATTTCCTTTCTATCTTAGGATAGATAGATGTTTATCCCAGGTAGCCTTAAAGCATAACTGTCATTTAAATGTCATTTTGCAGAAATCAATAAGTATCAATAGTACAAGTGATTTTAAGAAACTCTTTAATAGGTTTTGTTAAGCGAAAGAGTTTCTTTCTGTACTCCAAAGGCTGTTTTCTTACCTCCCCCCACACTTCCAAAGAAACAGGCTTTCTGTGTCCATTATGCGCTATGGAGGGGGGGGGGAGGGGCCAAGGGGAATGAGTGAGCACGGACAGGAGAAAAAGCAGCCCTGCACAGTACATCATCCTGCAATCTTCTCTCATCAAGCTCCCAGATAAGCACTGACCTTTCTGACCTGTGAATCCAGCATTTTATGTGCCCAGACAATCTCCAAACTGTACAGCTCCTTCTCTGCTCTCCCTGTTCCCTCATGCCCCTTGACCACTACTCTCTCCATAGGTTATAATGGACACAGCAAACCCGTCTTCACTTTGCTCCTGCTGTAATGAAGACGGCTTTCCCTGATAATGAACAAATAAGAAGTGAGGAGGAGGGAGGCTGGGGAACAGCTTTTTGAGTACAGAAAGAGGCTCCCTTGCCTTATAGAATGTAAAAAGGCAAAAATATACACCTGCTTCAGAGCAGGAGTATATTTTTGAGAGATGCGTGCACCAGGTGCAGGGCCCGCAGGCTGTACTAAGAGGCGTGTGCCTCTTAGTAAATCCGGATGGGGATTTAGCTATCTATCTATCTATCTATCTATCTATCTATCTATCTATCTATCTATCTATCTATCTATTATAAATCTATCTTTCTATCTATTTATTATCTATCTACTGTATCTATCTATCTATCTATCTATCCATCTATTATAAATTTATCTTTCTATCTATTTATTATCTATCTATCTATCTATCTATCTATCTATCTATCTATCTATATATCTCCTATCTATCTTTCTATCTATCTTTTTTATCTATCTATCTATCTCCTATCTATCTATCATCTATCTATCTATATATCTCCTATCTATCTATCTATCTATCTATCTATCTATCTATCTATCTATCTCCTATCTATCTATCTATCTATCTATCTATCTATCTATCTATCTATCTGTCTGTCTGTCTGTCTATCATCTATCTATCTATCTATCTATCTATCTATCTATCTATCTATCATCTATCTATCTATCTATCTATCTATCTATCTATCTATCTATCTCCTATCATCTATCTATCTATCTATCTATCATCTATCTATCATTTATCTATCTATCTATCTATCTATCTATCTATCTATCTATCTATCTGTCTGTCTGTCTATCTATTTATCTATCTATCTGGAGAAGAGGCAAGTTTTCTAAATGAACGTAATGTATTTGCCAAAATATATAACTTGACCCCCCCTATGAGAGCGCCCATGTTAGCTGAGATAGTAATAACCCTTTAACAGTCGACCTGACCGAACATTTTTGTAAAGAAAAAGTCCCCTATATCTTTTTCCTTTCCTTTTTTCTTTTAGATTAAATCCAATTTCTGGCCATATTGCTTTCCATATAAAGGCTGCGGAGGCACCTGAGGCCATATATGCTTACCATGTAATTTTGGATCGTGTTCCAATATATATAATGTATAGTTTTATTCTTGTATTAATAATGAAAGGTTACTAAGTATCACCCTTTTTTCTAAGTAACAGTAATATCCATCTATCCCAATATCCTCCTAGTCTATAGTTATCTTCCCACATATAAGTATAACTCTAAAAATACCCCTGCTATCAGTCAGCGCACCAAAGGGAAAGAAAGAAGATGAGAGGTTTCCTAATGACAAGTCTGGCAGGAGGGAGGAGGTTGGTTGTTGGGATGGATAATCACTACAATTCCTATGTAAATAATCATTATCATCCAACAATGATAAAGTGAAGAAAATACCAGGGTTAGAGAGAAGGGACCGAACAGGAAAGATTACCAGTTGCGTCCAGCTAATGATACAGACTCTCAACTACAATAAAATATTTTAATATTTTTCATTTTCTGGTTCTTCTAAAAAAATATATATATATATATAAAAAATTATTATGAAGAATTAACAGAGGAAAGGATTCTATTAATCCACCTGTTAAGCTGGGTTCCCACTACGTTTATGCAATCTGTTTTTTTTTTTTATCTGTTTTTGCAAAAAAATGGATAGAAAAACAGATGCATTTGTGCGCGTCCATTTGGATCTGTTTTTCCATTGACTTCCATTATAAAAAAAAAAAAAAAAAAAAAGAGAGATCGAAACACAACACATTCTTTTTTTAACGAACAGAAAAATGTAGATTTTTAAAAAAAAATTTAGTGTAAACCCAGCTTTATCCGTACAGCACATGTGAACATCCAGTTTAATTTGCATTTTAAACATAGCCTAAGGGTGCATTCACGCGTACAGGATCCGCAGCAGATCCGCAGCAGATTTGATGCTGTGTTCAGATATTTAGATGAAATCTGCTGCGGATCTGGTACGTGTGAACGTACCCCCAGACTGGATTCACACATTTTTTTCCGTTTTTTTTTTTCCATCCATTTCTGAAAAAAAACTGACGAAAAAGCAGATGGAAAAACGGATGCATTTGTTTGCATCTGTTTTGATCCATTTGCCATTGACTTTCATTATTTAAAAAAAAAAAGGTCAAAATGCATGTTTTTTTTTAACATACACAAAAACATAGTCGTCCCCATTTTTGTGTACGCTACAACAACGGGTGCAACTTTTTTAATAATGGAAGTCAATGGAAAAATGGATCAAAAAAGGGCAAACTTATAAAGCACTCCCAGAAACTCTGTCTCTGTCTCTCAGAATCATACAATGTCTCCTCTGTGGTCAGTCAGTCTCCCATGTATTCCTATCAAACTCACATTGAGCACATAGGAGGACATTTACAAGGAAATTAGGACCCGTCCCCTCTTCCCCAGTCAGGTGCACGCCTCTTAGCAAATGCATCCGGCCCTGTGCCCCAACCAAAAAATCTGCACCTGCTTCCAATGACCGGAGCATACAGCAGGCGTATGCCAGGAAGAAGGGGCGAATCTGTGCCTTCTTTCTGGCTTACGCCAGGGACACAACATAGTTAAATGTTCCTCATTGATTTTATCCCTTGCTTACCAATTGATATTCTTTTCTTAAAGTAGTACTCCGGTGAAAAAAATTTCAAATCAACTGGTGGAAGAAAGCTATACAGAGTTGTAAATTACACCGTGCTCTCTGCTGCCACCCCTGTCCATGACAGAAACTGTCCAGAGCAGTAGCAAATCCCCATAGAAAACCTCTCCTGCTCTGGACAGTTCCTGACATGGACAGAGGAGAAGCAGAGAGCACTGTGTCAGACTAGAAAGAATCCCGCACTTCCTGCAGCACATGCAACAGCTGATAAGTAAGGGAAGACTTGAGATTTTTAAATAGAAGTAATTTACAAATCTGTATAACTGTCTATGACCAGTTGATTTGAAAACAATATTTTTTTTCATCAGAGTACCCCTTTAAAGGAGAAGCCCCATGAAATGAAAGAAAATACCAGAAGCTAAGGGAGTGCGGGAACATAATATAGTATACTTACCTATTCTCATGCCCCATAGTGCTGCTCCTTGGTCCTGCTAACAGCCGCCAGCCTCCTACTGCTCCTTTAGCAGTAACATCGTTTTAAGTTTTTTACATGAATAAAACGGCAACGCACAGGGATGCTGGTGACAAGGTCTTTTTTTTTTTACTGCGCCAAGGCATGGCACTGGTCTCTTCCCGGGCACCAGCGAGGAATAAGGCACTAGAGGCGGGCCCACCCCCAGTGTGACAATCGGCCCTCCCCTCTGGGATGTGGCTCCTTTTCAATCAATGGAGCTGCTACACAGACGGGAAGGCAGATCGTCACACTATGAACCGGCAGGACGCCTCCAATTCTTCATGCCCCGTTGATACCCGGAAATAGACCAACACCATGCGCAGGAAATGGGCAGCGGTTCAAAAAAAAGACCGCGCCATCAGCATCCCCACATCAGCGCCATTTAATTCAAGTAAAACACTTAAAGGAGAAGTCCCGCCAAAATCACCAATAAATAAATCACCAATATACACTTATTACGGGAAATGCACATAAAGTGCTTTTTTCCCTGCACTTACTACTGCATCAAGGCTTCACTTCCTGGATAACATTGTGATGTCACTTCCTGGATAACATGGTGATGTCACTTCCTGGATAACATGGTGGTGTCACTTCCTGGATAACATGGTGGTGTCACTTCCTGGATAACATGGCGATGTCACTTCCTGGATAACATGGTGGTGTCACCTCCTGGATAACATGGTGGTGTCACTTCCTGGATAACATGGTGATGTCACTTCCTGGATAACATGGTGATGTCACTTCCTGGATAACATGGTGATGTCACTTCCTTGATAACATGGTGATGTCACTTCCTGGATAACATGGTGATGTCACGACCCGACTCCCTGAGCTGTGCAGGCTGTGGCTACTGGAGAGGATGATGGCAGGGGGACACTGAGGAACACAAGGCACTGCAGGGACACTGACCATCCCTCTGCCATCATCCTCTCCAGCAGCGACAGCCCGCACAGCTCTGGGAGTCGGGTCGTGACATCACCATATTATCCAGGAAGTGACATCACTGTGTTATCCAGGAAGTGACATCACCGTGTTATCCAGGAAGTGACATCACCATGTTATCCAGGAAGTGACATCACCATGTTATCCAGGAAGTGACATCACCATGTTATCCAGGAAGTGAAGCCTTGATGCAGTAGTAAGTGCAGGTAAAAAAGCACTTTATAAGCATATCCCGTAATAAGTGTATATTGGTGATTTGTATAACATTTGGGGGGCAATACAATACTTTAATAAATATTTTCGTCTGACTTCTCCTTTAAAGTGATGTACCTGATGGGACATTCACTTTAAATCTACACGAAAACTGTTTTGAACGCATTTTGTTTTTCTTCATCCTCGAGAATGAATGAATGCAAATAGGTCAAAGTCCATCCCCATAAATATGTAGCCAGTCATTTCTAAGGAGCCTCCCTTATTTGAGCAGCAAGAACACATGAAAGGAAATGAGATAATCTAGGAAATGGAAGCCACTTATCTAGAAAGCATATCAACAAATATAGGGAGACAATAAGCAGCAAGATATGGATTCTTTTTTTTTTTTTTTGTCCTGACTATCTGACATCTACAATAATTATTTTGCTAAAAATGTAGATGAGCACCATTTCCAAATGCATTACGGCATGTAACAGGGTGTATATATATATATATATATATATATATATATATATATACCATTAAAGGTGAGCGAATTGTGAAATATTTGAAAATTCAAAACTCGATTCGAACAGAACCCGATATTCGTATATTCGAACGAATATCGAATCCCATTATAGTCTATGGGAGAAAAATACTCGGGACTTTGAAATCAATATTCGACCACTAGGAGGTAACCAAGTGCCCAATGACACCACAGGAAATGATAACAACACGTCTGGATGCATATAGGACAGCAGGGGAAGCATGGCTGGGTGCATCTAACTTTTGGGGGTCCCTTCCTACCCAAGAGCCCTATTACACTGGACGATTATTTGCTATTGTTCGATAATCATTCGCTAATTGTTCACTAATTGTTCGCTGTAATTCCACATTCGTTCGCTCAAGTTTTGCATTTGTTCACTACTCGTTCAGTGTAATTGCACATTGTTTATTGTTTTGCTGGGATCAGATGAAGTAAACGATCATAGTAACGTTCGCAATAACGCAATAATCGCTTCGTCTAATAGGAACCTGAACACACTTGGGGGGTATTTACGAAGAAGTCTTATTTTAGGCCCAACACCCTTTTCCCCGGCAGGATACACTAAGAGGCGCACTCCTCTTAGTGATTCTGGCCGGCCGGGCCCCCAAATTGGCGCCCAGCGTGCGAAATCTACACCTTCCAGCAGGTGTAGATTTTGATCATGATTTACGCTTGCCCCCCCCCCCCCCTTTCTGAGAGAGCTGGTGTAAACAATTCCCTATCTGCAACTTTGTATTTGATTAATAGAATTAATCACAGTGAGTTCATTAGCAACTTGTCCTCAGAATAACCCTCCCAGCATTACAAAGAAGCTACAATGTTGCAGATAAAGCCTGCCAGGGACTTGTTTACATCAGCCGTCTCAGAAGGAGGAGGGGGAGGACAGAGAGAAAAGCTCACACACAGATTTTTATGTTTTCAGCAGAAAGCAGCAGGTCAGAACTGGGGGCAGGAGACTCAATTGATAATAACAAGTATGAAAGGAATTGTTAGTCTCACCATGGTCTCACCTTTAGGTAAATGATCAACCACTTTGAATGACCGAAAAACAAGAAGTTAAGTTTTAATAACATTTCCAGACCTAGAATATATGGGAATGGGTATTCCTACAAAGTATCAAGCAGTGGTTTTCTTTCCAGTCTGACACAGTGCTCTCTGCTGCCACCTCTGTCCGTGACAGGAACTGTCCAGAGCAGGAGCAAATCCCCATAAAAAAACCTCTACTGCTCTGGACAGTTCCTGACATGGACAGAGGTGGCAGCAGAGAGCACTGTGTCAGACTGGAAAGAATACACCACTTCCTGCAGGGCATACAGCAGCTGAAAAGTACCAGAAGACTTGAGATTTTTAAACAGAAGTAAATTACAAATCTATATAACTTTCTGACACCAGTTGGTTTTAAAGGGAATGTACCATCAGGTCTGGGCTGAAGCACTGGAGATGAGCTGACCCACCCCCAGTGGGAGGAACCCTCGCCCCTCTTTGATCTAGCTCCATTGATTGTAATGGAGCAGTGTCATAGAGGGGCGGAGGTTTACCCCCACTGGGGGTGGATCAGCCCGCCTCCAGTGCTTCAGCCAAGCCTTATGGTACAGTCCCTTTAAAGAAAAAGATTTTCCCAGCAATACCCCTTTAAGAAGCATCATATCGAACGGCTGATTTTACATTTAGGTTGCTGTTTCCAAGTTTAATTTAAACCCTTGTAGTGTAGAAGAACCAAATTATCTCAGCACACACTAATTTAAGAAGAAGTCTCACTTAGGGGTCAGAGGTCGGCCTGATGAAAGTTGGAAAGTTTTACGTTTCGAATGGAAACAAAAGAGCAAAAAAAAAACAAAAAACAATAAAATAAAATGCACAGGACACATGTTACAATGTCTCTACCTCTCTGGCTCCCATTTAAAACGTGTCTCCGGTGTTGCGGGGTCCCTTCTGGCATAAAAGTGATTGCAATTAAGTAATTAAATGGATTAAACAAAAGCTTTTTATTGTGCAGCACGTTGCAAGCTATTAAAATGAAGAAGTAACAGCCATTCATAAACAGATGGTTTGAGTTTCCTGTGATATCCTGTACACATTTGTTTTCAATTTGTCTAAAAATAATGGAAGAAAACAGAGCGCAGGGGCCCAGTGTGATTTTTTTAAGGAAGGTTTGGGTGTTTTTTTTTTTTGTTTTTTTTGTTTTTTTTAGATCTGATAAGTTTATAACCACATATGTTTGAAATCACTCCCTCTCCAGAACACAAGAAAAGAAGAGTTTGGAAAAACTGTCAAGCATTGCATGTTTATTTTATGTAATACCCCGCACTGTTTTTTCAAACACTACGAACCCTATTCATCCAGGTCCACTAAATATTTGGCTACAATTGTTCTCTGGCATCCACAATTTATCATCAACTCATTGAGGTTGGCCATAGCTCAAGTGCTTTAACCGTGTCCTTTCCGCACAAACAAATGAAGGGGGATATGCGAGGTTTCAGGATGCATTTACTCTTTTCTATAAATATTTCCAATTACGTTACTGCTATTTATAATACGTACTGATTACTTAATCTAGGTATGCCTGGTATAAAACATACTGATATTTTATATCTATGCTGAAACATAACTGGTAGTATTCTCATTCCTCTTGGACCAGATAGACTATGGGTCCTATTCCACAGAGCGATAATCTGCCGAATCGGCCCAATTCGGACAATTATCGCTCCATGGAATAGAGACAACGATCAGCCGATGATCTTGTCATCGGCTGATCATTTATTTAGGTTCAAACCTAAAATCATTGGGCAGCGACCAACGATTTCACAAGCACCATGCTTTACCTAACCATGTTGCAGGTCTTCTCCTGCATTCCTTCTACCCGGTCCTGTGCGCAGCAGCAGCTTCAGTGCAGCCTGTCTTAGCTTACAGACCGCTCAGCCAATCACTGGCAAGGACCGCCGCGTCCAGTGATTGGCTGTGCGATCTGTCAGCTCAGACAGGCCGCACCAAAGCTGCTGCTGCGTGCGGGACCGGGAGGAAGAAAGAGCGCAGGAGAAGCCCTGCAACATGGTTAGGTAACGTATGGTGTTTAAACAAGGGCTGCAAGGACATCGGTAAAGATGTCCCTGCAGCCCTTCCTAAACGATTATCGGGCCATGTAATAGGCTCGATCTGCCCGAGCATAGAATGGAGTCTATGGCACGGGCGGAGATTCAAGCCAGAGCGCGCAGAGGCGAGCGGCAGAATTCATGGGTTGTTATCTGTGAGAATTCCGTAGTGTGAATGCACCCTTACAGAGTAAGGGTCCTATTCCATGGTCCGATGGGGGCCTGATCAATAATGTAAACGAGCGCTAATCTGCTAGATCGGAGCTCGTTTATTGGGCCTAGTACATGGCCCTATAATCGTTTAGCGAGGGCTGCAGGAACACTGTTACCGGTGTCCTTGCAGCCCTTGTTTAAACACCATACATTACCAACACATGTTGCAGGTCTTCTGCTGCGCTCCTTCTTCTTCCCGGTCCCACGTGCAGCAGCAGCTGCGGTGCGGCCTGTCTGAGCTGACAGACCGCTGAGCCAATCACTGGCCGTGGCGGTCCTGGCCAATGTTTGGGTGAGCGGTCTGAAGCTGCTGCTGCACATGGGACCGGGAGGAAGAGGGAGTGCAGGAGAAGACCTGAACATGCTTAGGTAATGGTGCTTGTGGAATCGTCGGTCACCCGCCTGGAACATGGAGTTCACTACTGAAGTCTGTGTTCTGGTCAAAATGCTGACCCGAATGCACCCGCTCCAGAAAGGAAGGGGTTAAGTGACCCCATCCTTGCTGAAGCAGGTGGCAGACATGGCACACAGAGTTTTCTATGTGCCGTGTCGCTGGGGACAGAATGCCACAGTTAAGTCAGCCCCCTGGGGACCAGACTGTGGCATTTTTCTCACTGAAAGGTGCCACTAAAAAGCAACATATGCACAGGATATGGCAGTTTTTAGTGGAGCAGAAGACTTACATTGGAGTCTATGGGAGAAAAATGCCACAGTTTGCCAAAAAAATGCCAACCCAAGAATGCCAAGTTGGGGAGAAAAACGCCAAACAAAAAAAAAAACAATGGGGGATATTTATCAAACATGGTGTAAAGTAAAACTGGCTCAGTTGCCCCTAGCAACCAATCAGATTCCACCTTTCATTCCAGACTGTTTTGAAAAAGGTGGAATCTGATTGGTTGCTAGGGGCAACTGAGCCAGTTTCACTTTACACCATGTTTGATAAATCCCCCCCATGTGTGTAAGGCAAATCATAAACCAGGCTGCCTGCCAGGGATGCCGTCGGCGCGCCCCTAGCAACCGGCCAGGCAGATCACTAGGGACGTCGTTGGCTCCTGTCAGGCCAGCCGCACACTCCGGCAGAGCTCCGCTTTTTATGGCGGAATTCGGGCAGAATTCCGCTAGAATTGCTCAGTGTGCACATACCCTTTGAGAGGAAAAAGACAACAAATGCTGAGCTAACTGCGATTTAGCAAAACTGCAAAACTCTCAGCTCACATCTGACCTCAGGGTATTTAAGTCCCAAAAAAATGCAATGCGCCCACTTTGGCATTTTTATTGACCTGACAGCTCCATTATGGTAAGGGTGGAAGATTGTTGCCCCTATAGCTGGGTGCAAATTCAGATACTATTCAAATAGAAATAAAAAGTTGCCATTCTGTGTTTAAGAGAAATTAAAAAGTTAAATACAAACCTGCTAAAAAGAAAAAATAGAAGATGAAATGGGAATTTTAATGCAGCAATCCAACAAAATATTACATCCAGCCTCTAAAATTGGCCATACATGGCAGCTGTTTCCCTCAACTCCACTACAAACATTACCCAAACAGTAAGGGTGCCCTCACACACACATTGTCTGCCATTTTCCAGGCCAAAAAAAAAAAAAAATGCCAGAAAAAAACACCAATGCATTTTTTTCATGCATTTGCGTCTTTTCTGGCATTTTTTTTCTAGTGTTTCTGACTATGAGTAAATTATCTCTTTTCTGTGATAGACGTTTTTGTGTGCTGAACTTTTTTTCCTCTGCCATCACATGACCTAGCTGCCAAAAGCCAAACACACAGCAATCCCATTGAAGTCTACGGGAGAAAACACGCCTCAGTTTGCCAAAAAAGCCATACCCTCAGCATTTTGAAAGCATGGCCACGGAGCCTCAAAAACACCAGAAAGGACAGTAAAATGCCACCCCAAAAAACACCATAGGACAGATCATAATACACTTCTATTGACTTCCAGCTCACATCTGTCTGCTGGCTTTTTTGCCCAAGAAAAAAAAAAAGCCATGATGTTTTTCTTGGCAGTGTGAAGCCAGCCCTAGTCTATGTTCACATTATGCATAAAAATCATGTTGACATGTTCCTGCATCTGATATTAACATCATTTAATTTGGATTGCGGGTACATTTGGGTGTGCCTGCAACCCAATTAACCATTGAAGTCCATGCAATGTACGGCCGTCAGTACACCCATACATTGTGTGAACAGAACGGGAACAACGGCCGTTGTTCCTACATTAGCGGCCGCAAATAATTGACATGTCACTCATTCGTGCGTCCTTAGGGTAACAACCACCGATATCGGTGCTCCGTGTGCATGGATGGAACAGATGGCATCACATCGATTTCAACGAAATGTCATCCAGGCGAGAGAAAAAAAAATGCCAGAAAAAAACACCAATGCATTTTTTTCATGCATTTGCGTCTTTTCTGGCATTTTTTTTCTAGTGTTTCTGACTATGAGTAAATTATCTCTTTTCTGCGATAGACGTTTTTGTGTGCTGAACTTTTTTTCCTCTGCCATCACATGACCTAGCTGCCAAAAGCCAAACACACAGCAATCCCATTGAAGTCTACGGGAGAAAACACTGTTTTAATTTTCAAAAATTTTCAACAATAGTACATTGTGTGAACATAGCCTTAATAATGTATGAAAAATAACCAAAAACGTTTACATATTTGTACTAAAAAATATCCTTGCTTCCTGTTGGTGTCATGAAAAATTAAAATCATATTAAGTTCTAAACTAACATTTTTTGAAACAAATATTTTGAAATTAAGCCTCCTAATAACCGTGTGCGTCTTATAATGCGGAACTGTCACCATTCCAAGTGATTGGCGCAGCAGATTTATTTCCGCATTGTCTTTTACTGGCAATAAGCATGTGGATTTCCTGCCATTTGCACCTATTTAAATTGTCTCTATTCATTTTGCTACAGTGAATAACTCGCAGGCCGCTCCGAACAGGAAGGTGTACACAAGTAATTACTATGTTTCTCTATCCCCTTTCTTGTAAGCCAGTCAGCAACATAAAACTTAATAGTCACACAAAGCAAAGACATCATTAGTGAGTGTGGGGTGACTGCTAGAGATTATTTTATTTGGCTGAAGGCGGGGGAACACATTGGGCCATAAAACATCTCTTTTCCTGTACGCATTGTTTCATTTGTTTCATCATTTGCTTATTTGTTGAGGGTTTTTTCTTCTTTTTTCCCCCTATTTGTCTATAGGCCGTTTTCAAGCAGAGTTCAGGCTGCGGTCATTCACAGAATGTCAGAGAGGGTTAGTTAGGAAAATTGGTTATACGACTACACTAAAAACATAAAAGTGCAATAAGAAATGCGCCTGTATTGTCTGTAGAGAACCAGACGGAATAAACCTGTTTGGCTGTTAAGCCCGATGGCCATGCATTTGGTATTTTTGTTTATTATTTTAGTTTTTTTTTAATATATCTTTATCCACCAAGGTCATTTTTGTAATGTTTGAGGGAGATAGCGTGCAGCTAAAAGTAAAAATAACTGTTAGAGGTTTTGTGTCCAGACAACTATTTAAACTCCGCAGATGGGATCTTTTTGGGGTGGATTTCTCCTTTAACCCCTTCATGACCGAAGGTCATTAATGCCCGGATGTCCGGGTCAAATTGAACTAATGTTCCTCCTCATATTGCTTTTATTTTTCTGCCTACATGGCTGATTGGGGTGTCATTTTTTGTGTCATGATCTCCAGTTTTTATTGGTAATGGTAGTGGTGAAAGAGAAAAATTTCGATTTTTGATTCTAATATATCATTTTAAAAAATCAGCAATCCTGGTGTTTTTTAATAGATCGGATAATTCTGCATGCTATGATATGTCATTTGTTTATATATATATATATATATATATATATATATATATATACATATATACACTGTGTATATATATATATATATATATATATATATATATATATATATATATACCACCAGGTACATCCTCTATAATCTGAACCGACCGATCGAACGGCGCCGTCATGGGGCCCGGTTCCTGTGCACGGGGCCGTTCTATGCAGTGCTTAAGCACTGGAGGTAGGCTGAGCCGCCCCCAGTGGGAGGGAATTCCCCCCCCTCTATGACGCGGCTCCATTTATTCTAATGGAGCCGCGTCATACAGGGGAGGGAATTCCCTCCCACTGGGGGTGGGCCGGCCGGCCTCCAGTGCTTGAGCATCGGCCGGTTCCGGTGTATAGAACGCACCAGCACTGGCTTCCCCGTGACGGCGCCGTTCGATCTGTCGGTTCAGATTAAAGAGGATGTACTTGGTGGTACATCCTCTTTTAAGTTTTAAAAAAATTATATTTTTTTACACATTTTACATTGCATTTATAAGTCCCGTAGGGGACTTTTATATGCGATGCTCTGATTGCATATACTGATGAATCCTGTGCCATAGCATAGCATTGATCAGAATTATCGGCGATCTGTATATGGAGTCTGCCTGAGACCAGACTCTATGTACAGGTCGAAGATCCGACAAGACGGAGGTAAGTGGCTTACCCCCGCCTGTCGGTACAAGTGATTGCGACTTGTCCTGTCACTGTGCAATAGGAACGTATATATACGGATTGTGCACGTGAAGGAGTTAATTCTAAATGTCTAAATTGGTAGATTGTGCCAATATTTGTTGATATTTTAAAATATCGACAAATTTCCTTTAAATGGCGGCCATCCACTCAATTTCAACAGTGTGTGAACATAAACTTTGTGTTGTCAATCCACTCCTGGTTTTGATTGCAAAAATACTGTGTGGGAACATGGCCTCAAACTGGGTTAAAAAAAAAAATAAAATTAAGCATTGCTCACCTCATTAGAGCGAGCATGCTCTGGTTCATCCGAACCCAAGCGTGCAGCATATGATTTGATTAATAGCGGCTGAAGAAGTTAGATCTAGTCCCAAGGCTGCCCGGACTCCCTCAAAGTTCACTCATCTCTACACCGCACCACTCTGCACCCGTTCTGCTCCAATGCTGCCTGGGTCCCGTCTGGTGTCCACATTCTGGTACTTTGTCTCAAGACACCACAAATAGTTGGTACTGCAAGGAAAACATGGATACAGCCTATGGCTATGTTCACACTATGCAGTACCGGCCGGATAATCTTTAGCGCCGCAGAGTTCTGATGCAGGCACATCCTCGCGCCGCTAGGTATCCCGGCTGGAGTGTATACTATGTGTATACACTCTGGTCGGGATTCCCTCAGAAGGCAGCCCTACGTAAGTAGTGATTCCCACGGAACTTACGTTGTGTGAACATAGCCTATGACTGTATCCATGTTTTCCAGGACTTCCTAGGATGGTATCTAACTTCTGAAGCCACGGGGACTCAAACAGCGAGCGTTCAGAGAACGTTGCCGAGCCCAAACTGTTTGACTGGTCCTCTCAACACTAATTGTAATTTAATTTTCAATTGTTAATATAAGTCAACAGGGTATAGGCCCTGTTGGGAGATTTGTTTAGAATTTATTTCATTTTGAATTTCTAAAAAAAATTTGGGACTGCAGCCACCCAGAGATGAGCAGCGATGCTGTATGCTCTGTGGCAATAGAGTACCACAGAAAGTACATACAGAAGCAGGGACTCCTGTCAGATGACAGGAGTCCCTGCTCCTGCACACAGATTGGCATGCCATATGTGTCACTGATCGGTAAGAATTCATTGGGCAGGGCATAGATTATCTAGTTGGGGGATCTGCAACCAACCCTGTAAATTTGTGGATGCCCTAGTATACAGAAGCAGGCACTCATGCCTTTTCACAGGGGTCCCTAAATCCAAATAGGATTTCCTATATCCATAAATAATACAACAGAAATATTATGTCATATTCTGATTATATACTGAAGCCATTGGTTTGCTATATTATAACCTCATAATATTTGACTACATATATTTTGCAAAAAGACTTCTATGCGCCTGCTAGGCGCACAAGAAATCCAATCGAAGCAATGGGACAGGTGGAATTTCAAGCGACATCTGCAGCACGGGCTCCGCTTGAAATTCCGCGTGAATGGGCCCTGAATGTGATATGTGTGTTGTCCGGCGGTTGGTCTTTTTTAATATATTGCTGCCGGTGCATATAAAAGAATAAACGTTTTATATGCACTGAATATTTCAGGGGAAAAATGATAGGGAACCACTACTTACCTCTCTCCATGCCCGCGAATTGCCGTGCAAAAAAGTCCAGGCTGGAAGCAATTTTACCTCAAGTTATGATGGGGGGGAAATGGACAGCCCGCTCAGTCAATCAGTGACTGGAGCAGCGTCCCGCCCCAGTCACTGACTGGCTGAGCGGGCTGTCAATCAGCCGTGTCGTGACGTCAGCAGCACAGGAGATCCCGCCAGGGGTCCCAGGGCCAGTCAGATGGCAGATCGCCGGCAAGAGGAAATGTAAGTTAGTGCTGTTTGTTGTTTTCCCCCATTCCCTGCAATTTAAAAAAAAACTGAAGTCGGACTTCTCCTTTAATCATCAGACATTGCGTTGCAGCTGTGGGTTCCCCTTTAAATAAGCCATCAGGGCCTGGCATCCTGGTAAGGTGATGGCCAATTAAGTTTCTTTTTTTACAGGGCGTTACTGGGGCAGTGCAGGCATCCTGTTGCCCATGCAACTGGACATGGCAACGGGCAACCAATGGGGACCACAGGAACTGGGAGCAATGATAAACATAAAGGGAGATTTATCAAACATGGTGTAAAGTAAAACTGGCTCAGTTGCCCCTAGCAACCAATCAGATTCCTTTCATCCCTCACAGACTCTTTGGAAAATGAAAGGTGGAATCTGATTGGTTGCTAGGGGCAACTGAGCCAGTTTTACTTTACACCATGTTTGATAAATCTCCCTCATAGCGTACACCTTATAACGTGGTATAAAATAACCCGAAATCCATAATTTCCGGTCAAATCGCTCTAATCTGCTTTAGGTAATTAGCTAGGAAAAAAGAACAGCAAATCATCACACCTCGGGCCGTAAGACGGCTAAACGGGTTAAAGTAACAGGTCTAAAGAGTATGGTAGCCGTAATTGTTCCGAGCCAAAGAGCAGTGACCTTCTGTAGGAGAATAAAAGGGAAAGGAAGGTTTGAAATGTCACCAGTGATTCAGACAAAGGGAGGTCAATCCTGACATCTCCAAAGGAAATGCTAATGTGGGGAGAATGGTCCTCTGCACAGAGCATTTCCCATGACGTCTCTGGATGACTAAGAATCACTTCGTTCCATGCTGAGTTCTATTCCGGCTAAGAACGGCCTGATTTATATATCGGAGGAATAATGCCAGTCTCGTTCTTAGAACTGTCCGTACATGGAGAACAATGATGCTCACTGAGTCTATGATCACTCTGACCAATGGTTGTTTTTTTTTTTTAGATTATAGCAAAAATTTTTGGATTGCCCTTAAAGGAGTAGTCCAGCGATTTATGAAATCCGGCAGCCTGCAGGGGCAGAGGGGAAATTGATAATGCGTTAGGAACTTTCCTGTCCCCATGACCATGGTGAGTGGCAGGACCGGCCTTGGGACCCCCGCTGGCCACCGGCGATCTATGGCGCTGACACGTCACGACTGGGGATGCCGCTCCAGTCACTGATTGGCTGAGTAGCCAGTCAATCAGCCATGACCGTCATCACAACTCGGGGGAAATGCCTTCCGGCGGGGGTCCCGAGACCGGTCCCACCACTCACTGCGGGCACGGGGAGAGGTAAATCCGTATTCTTACCCATAATCAAGAGGAGCTATTTCTAGAAAAAGAAAATACCAAACTAACCTTTTCTCTTTTCTCCAGACGAACTCTTTAAAGGGGTTGTCCGGTGATCGGCCTTTTTTAATACACTACTGCCCGTCCATAAAAACAATAAGCATGTTATCCTTACCTGCCACCAATCCCTCAGTATCCTCCTTTGGTGTTGCCAGTGTCTCCTGCGAAGTGCCTCCACTTCCGAGACAGAATCGTCTCTAGAATGACAGCCTGCTCAGCCAATCACTGGTTGCGGGGCTGTCCCGTCTCAGTCAGTGATTGGCTGAGGGTGCTGTCACACCTGAGAAGACTTTGTCTTAGACGTGGAGGCTCGACAGTCAGCAGGGGACACTGGCAACACCAAAGGAGGACACAGAGGGACCATGGAAAGATAAGGATAACATGTTTACATGTTTATTGTTTAATATGGATGGGCCGCAGTATATATATTAAAAAAAGACCGACCACCGGACATCCCCTTAAAGGCAAAAGTTGACCAGGTTTATTCCAGGACACTGTGTTATCCAAAAAAAAAAAGGAATATACAGAGACAGGGAAAACTCTCTTGTCTACTTGGTCACCACTGGATGTATCCGGAGTCATATCATTACTGCACGCACTGCAAGAAAATAACTGCAAGAAAATACGAGTATGAACTTACCTCTCTCTGTGTCCGTGATGAGGGGCGGGACATGTCCATTAAGTTCAACCAAGGAGGGGATGGATGCAGGGAAGGGGGATATACGAGGAGGGGATGGATTCAGGGAATGGGGGTATACAAGGAGGGGATGGATACAGGGAAGGGAGGTATACAAGGAGGGGATGGATACAGGGAAGGGGGGTATACAAGGAGGGGATGGATACAGGGAAGGGGGGTATACAAGGAGGGGATGGATACAGGGAAGGGGGGTATACAAGGAGGGGATGGATACAGGGAAGGGGGATATACAAGGAGGGGATGGATGCAGGGAAGGGGGTATACAAGGAGGGGATGGATGCAGGGAAGGGGGATATACAAGGAGGGGATGGATGCAGGGAAGGGGGATATACAAGGAGGGGATGGATACAGGGAAGGGGGATATACAAGGAGGAAATGGATTCAGGGAAGGGGGATATACAAGAAGGGGATAGATTCAGGGAAGAAGGATATAAGGAGGGGATGGATTCAGGGAAGGAGGATATACAAGGAGGAGATAGATTCAGGGAAGGGGGATATACAAGAAGGGGATGGATTCAGGGAAGAAGGATATAAGGAGGGGATGGATTCAGGGAAGGGGGATATACAAGGAGGAGATGGATTCAGGGAAGGGGGATATACAGGGAGGAGATGGATTCAGGGAAGGGGGATATACAAGGAAGGGATGGATTCAGGGAAGGGGGATATACAAGGAGGGGATGGATGCAGGGAAGGGGGATATACAAGGAGGGGATGGATTCAGGGAAGGGGATATAAGGAGGGGATGGATTCAGGGAAGCGGGGTATACAAGGAGGGGATGGATTCAGGGAAGGAGGATATAAGGAGGGGATGGATTCAGGGAAGAGGGATATATAAGGATGGGATGGATACAGGGAAGGGGGTATATAAGGATGGGATGGATACAGGGAAGGGGGGTATACAAGGAGGGGATTGATTCAGGGAAGGGAGGGTGTACAAGGAGGGGAAGGAAATGTCATCGCAACTTGGGGGACAATGCCTTCTGGTGGGGATCCCAAGGCTGGTCCCGCCGCTCACAGTGATCAAATTCCCCCCTACCTTGATGTCTGCCAGGCCTCAAACACACAAACTATTTTGGTCAGTATAATAAGCAAAACCAGGAGAGGATGAAAAAGACCCAGATAAAAATTATAATGGACAGATTTGCACCCTTTTCTGTGTCCTAATCAGACCCAGCCCTGTTTTTAGCTAAATATATTGACCAAAATATTATGTGTGACGTCAACCTTCCCCCAGGAGAACATATATGTACATACTCCATGAAAATGTGGCCTCTGGTCAGATTCAAACCCAGGACTCCAGTAGGGAACAATACTAACCACTGAAACAGTATGCGGCCTGTTATTATTGTACTTTTTCATATTTGGGCTTTTGATGCTTTATCTGTATGTATTTATTATTTCCTGTATAATAGATGTTATACTGCTTCAAGAAGATCGTATACATTTCCTGATATTTAATGCGCTTTTCTTGTGATTGGTTAAAGGGGAACTCTTTTTTTTCTTTCAAATGAACTAGTATCAGAAAGTTATATAGATTTGTAACTTCTATTTAAAAAATTCAAGTCGTCCAGTACTTATCAGATGCTGTATGTCCTGCAGGAAGTGGTGTATTTTTTTCAGTCTGACACAGTGCTCTCTGCTGCCACCTCTGTCCATGTCAGAGGTAGCAAATCCCCATTGAAAAGCTCTCCTGCTCTGGATAGTTCCTGACATGGACAGAGGTGGCAGCAAAGAGCACTGGAGTAAGACTGGAGAGAATACACCACTTCCTGCAGGACATAAAGCAGCTGGTAAGTACTAGAAGACTGGAGATTTTTAAATAGAAGTAAATTACAAATCTATATAACTTTCTGATACCAGTTCATTTGAAAGGAAAAAAAAAGTTTTGCCGGAGTATTTTTTTATTTTTTATTTTTACTAGATCAAGAACTATCAGTTTTCATCATTTTGGTAAAAAGATATTTTCACTTGTATAATCAGGAGACATACATCTGCCAAATCTATCCAAAGGACAGCACCTTGTGTGATGGATCCATGGGATGGGAGCATGCAGCCACTCCGGGTGTTGAGAAGCGTTTCAAGGTCAAACTTTACTGATACAAATCTGGGAGTCTGGAATCTGACATTAGGAAGTATCAGGTATCCATTGTGGTTAATTCCAGGAACGTAAAGAACAGAATTCCACAGAAGGTTATTTCTCAGTGTGCTTGGTCTGCAGAGTGAGGTTTTTTTTAACCCTTCATTAGCAATGGGCAAGGTTTTCAACTCCTCTCCTCTTCCTGACCACCTAACTTCCTATGGTGTTAAGGATCAGAAGACAATCAAATGGCATATTACTAATATGAAAAAAGTGAAGATTTCATGCTTTATTCCAAATCTGTGTTCTACATTAAAATGTCTCAAATTTTCCAGTCTGGAGAGCAGGAAAGATTTTCTACTGCTCTGGACAGTTCCTGACATGGACAGAGGTGGCAGAAGAGAGCACTTTGTCAAACTACAGAAAATACACCACTTCCTGCAGGACATAAAGCAGCTGATAAGTACTGGAAGACTTGAGATTTTTTAATAGAAGTAAATTACAAATCTCTAGCACTTCCAGGCACCAAAAGTTTTGGTGAACAACCCCTTTAATGAGGCTAACATTTATCTATCATTTATTGGGGCTATACATGCAGCATTAAAATTATGCTGTGGAACCTTGCGTTTTGTTGTGAGGTGGAGCATACTTCGTTTCAAGTGAATGAATGTGGTTTGTGGTCTATCTATTTATGTTTTACTGTACTATGTCCTGGATTTTTTTTTTGGGGGGGGGGGGGGGGGGGGGGGGATTTGCAACCAAATCCAATCTAATGGAAATTTATACATGGGTAGATTTTTTGCAAAAATTTGCTTGCAGAAGTCCATGAGCTTGCTGCAGAAACTCCACCATTCATTTGTATTAGGTTCTATTCACATTACATAGGTCAGTACTTTCGAGGTAATGTAACCGCAGGATAACAGAAAAGTATACCAATATATACCATGGCATAACCATGCCAAAAGGATGGCATTCAAAATGCATCCTTTTTTTTAAAGAAGTTAAAGAAGAGGTCCGGCAAAATTTTTTATTAAAGTATTGTATTGAAAGAAGAAGAAGAGCACTTGTGCCCTTGTTTCGACCTTTGTTGCTATACCACCTTTTGCCCTGCAGTGTCGATTTACCCATCCTATCAGGGTGACACAAGCCCCAGTCCTAGTTACCTGAGTTGAGCTAAGTGTCCGAAGTTATCCAGTGTTACCTGCATTGCGAGATAGAGTACGTAGGCTCTTGGCTGCTTTGCTCTATCCAAATCAGTTCCTCAACTTTAGGATACTGTCCTGCACTGTGTTGAGATGTTCATTGCATGGGTTGGGGTGATCCCTGGCTTGTTCTCTTTTTTTGGTGTTTAGCACTGCATCATAGGTAGAAGTGTTTTTTAAAGAAAGTCTGTGTTCTCCATAAGTTACACTACAGCTGGTCTGTCCCGGACAGGGAACCTGGCAGAGCCAGGCTCCTGGCTAACATAAGCAGGGAGGCCTGATCTGTGTGTCTTGCTCCACTGAGAAACAGAAAAGAACTGACTAAGTGTGGGTCTACACTTCCTCTCCCCATGTGAAAACTTCCTACAGGGTGTATGTAACAGCTCCTGTGAGTGGTGGAGAAGAGAGTGCGAGAACAAAGGAGGATAGAGATAGGTAGAAGAGAAGAGTATCGCTCATTGGTGTGCAGCACACAAACAAAACAATAACCCTAACATGACTACAGCTGTGCAACAGTTACAAATATATACACAGTGACCTCTTCTGGTAAAACACAAATATACACCTTCTTTACCACATTGTTTCTTACAGTACAAGGCTTTTGCGAGGGGTGTTCAAACTAGTAACACCCGTGGCGGGACACCACATGTGTCCTGCAGGAAGTGGTATTCTTTCTAGTCTGGAGAGCAAGAAAGGTTTTCTATGGGGATTTGCTACTGTTCTGCACAGTTCCTGACATGGACAGAGGCAGCAGCAGAGAGCACTGTGTCAGACTGGAGAGAATACACCACTTCCTACAGGGCATACAGCAGCTGACAAGTACTGGAAGGCTCGTTTTTGTTTTTGTTTTAAATCGAAGTAAATTACAAATCTCTGGCACCTGGTGGGACCAGTTAACTTGAAAGAAAAATTGTAAACTACTACTTTAAAATAATTGAACTAATTCATTTGTATCTTTATTGGTCAACTTTTTTATCCCTCATATATTTATTCAATCTATGTTAAGATTACCCTACCACCCAACCCCCTTATTCTACCGAGTTAACTTGAAAGCATTCTCCTTTACACATTTCTCAATTTTTACGCATTAATAAATGGCTTCCAGCTTCTTCCATTCTGTTATATATAGAACAGCAATGCTTCAAAAAAAAAAAAAAAAAAAAAGGAACATATTGCACGCAGAAAGTGAAAACAATTTAGACAATTACAATACGGTTAACAATAACTTGGAAGCCTCCGGTCTTGTAATGGAGTACACAACAAAGTCACGAACACACTGTGCACTTGGTGCTCTCCACCAGCTTTACGCATCGCCATTGCCATGTGTGTTGTGCTCTGGCCGCTAAAGCATCTGTAATATATTTAAAGTGCTGAAAAAATCCCTCTACGTATATTAAACTAGCAGCTGCGCTGTATACCAAATGAGAACGACGTTACAAAAAAAGAAACAGTTTACAGATGGCCGAATATATAAAAAAAAAAAATTTAAAAATCACATTTGGCATCATGGAGAAATCTTCTTCCAATATTTAACCAGTTTAAGAGCTGAGAAAAAAAAAAAAAAAAAAGGAAGAGCAGCAAGCCTTATATAACAGCTTCTCCCAGCCCCCTGCTATCCCAAAGGAGGCCTTTGCTGTACTAAAATTCTGCAAAGCCTTGCATTGTTCTGACACCGGATCAGCAAACACATAAAAAGCAACTGCCAGCTCAAAAGCAATCCAGTGATAGAGCCTGGTGCTATCTAATCAAGGCCAAAAGGTCACTTCCGAACAACTGGGCAATAAAAGATTATGTCTAACCTCAGAAGAGAAAGGTCCAGAGGTGGCTAGATGGGGAGGGGGGAAAAGAGGGCAAAAGAACCCCCACACCCCTTCCCTCTGTGGGAGGAAGTGCATTGAATAAAGCCAGCAGACAGGAACCATCTGGCTCTGTGAGTGGTATGGCCTTAAGAAGAGAGAAAAGCCCTCACACTGGGCTACCAACTCTAAGCAATGATTCCAGCATTTCCGAGCAGCCTCCTCTGGTCTGACAGCATGGAGGAAGAAATACAAAAGCACAAAAAAAAAAAAAAACTTCATTTAGTTAACCTGCTGATTTAATGAAACTTTAACTAGACGTATAAGCTACATATACTCACATAGAACCTATAATAATATATAGCAAGTAATATCTAATACAATGATCTTTAGTATAAAAAAAAAGTAAAACAAACAAAATGTAAAAAAAAAAAAAGTAATATACCATTAAAATCATTTCCACTTAAAGGATTTGTTCACAAAAAAAAAAATTCTTTCAAATCAACTGGTGCCAGAGTAATTTACTTCAATTTAAAAAATCTCATCTTCTTGTACTTATCAGCTGCTGCATGAAGTGGTATTCTTTCCAGTTTAAAGACTTGGAGAGGTTTTCTGTTTTAATCTTTTTATTACATTTTTCAGCAGGAGAAGTTTTCTATGGGGATTTGCTACTGCTCTGGGCAGTTCCTGTCATGGACAGTGGTGTCAGCAGAGAGCGCTGTGTCAAACTTGAAAGAATACGCCACTTCCTGCAGGACATCCAGCAGCTGATAGGTACTAGAAGACTGGAGATTTTTTAATAGAAGTAAATTACAAATCTCTGGCACTTTCTGGTACCAGTTGATTTGAAAGAAATAAAAAATAACCCCTTTAAATTTTTAGATCTAGAAATCAATGGAAGAAGCTCCTGGACTTGAAACGATTAATCTCTGTCCCTTCCTCTTTTCCTTTGTACTTACTAAAGGGTGCAGTAGTTTGGTATCTGTTCACATGGGGGATCTGTTGCACATAATTTTGCACGGACCCGCGTTACGGACAGGACTACAGATGTGCACCTGCACGGATTCCGGCCCCAACACACATCCGTAACACGTGCATATATTTGTATGCGGCCATAGGAATGAATGGGTCGGCGTTTGCTGCTCCGGTTTTGTAGTTCCGTATTATAGATCTGCATAATGCGCAGTTTGTACAGAGCCATAATACAGCAGCTTTTAACTTGCAAGGTTTTTCTTTTTGATTCGTACGCAGTTTAGGGATTATAATAAGTCAAAGGGTTTGATGAAACAAATTGCATTTTGTAAAACCTGAAAATATGAACCTGTTCTGCTTGGCACCCAGAAGATGGTGACGCGCCCTGAATCCTATTGCTTATCGATGTGTTTGGAGTAATTAGCATGTGGTTGATATGACACATGATGAAGCTATACGCCACCGCAGCTACATACATTGCTGGGCATGTTATTGTTCAGGAGTTTTCTGAACTGTATAATTGAGATTAATCAAGCAGACGAGACGTTGTCATCTTATATTTTAGCGGAGCAATTAAACATTACAAAACCTTACACAACGTACATGTCTATCTCCGAAACACCCTGTAAAGTATAACTGTATATTACACAATCAATAGTAACAAGATACAGTATATCTGATGGAAATGGGGGTGTAATATAATAAAATACACTATACTCACCCATTTCAGCACTGCAGTACATCCCAATGCCTGTGTATACACCTGATGCGCTTTCTCGAGGGCCAGAGGGGCAACTCCTCAGGGGAAGGAAACACAGGAAACAGGGCAGACCAGAGTTCCTGCGCGGAACTTGACAAGTCTAAAGGCTAAATTACACGTCCTGATCAGTAATGTAAACGAGCAGCAGTCTGCTAGATCAGCGCTTGTTTAGGCTTGGTTCATACTAGGATTTTTTTAATCCGTTTTTTTATCTGTTTTTGCAAAAGAGAGAAGGAAAAACGGATGTATTTGTGTGCGTCAATTTTGATCCGTTTTTCCATTGACTTCCATTATAATAAAAATGGATCAAAACACATCCGGTTTTTTAGCATACACAAAAACGTGGTTGTGTTATAAAAAAAAAAAAAGGATGCGTTTTGATGCTTTTTTTTTTTTTTTTTAAATAGAAGTCAATGTAAAAACGGATCAAAACAGATGCACACTAATGCATTCATTTTTCCATCCACTTTTTCATCAGTTTTTTTGCAAAAACTGATGACAAAAAAGTCTATTGTGCAGCAAGGACTTTAGCTGTATAGTGGTGCCTTGGATTACGAGCATAATTCGTTACGGGACCGCGCTTATAATCCAAATCTGCTCTTAAACCAAAGCAAATTTTCCCATAAGAAATTATAGAAGTGCAGACAATTGGTTCCACACCCCAAAAATAATGATTTATTTTTCTGAATTACATGTAAAACAGATGAAACAAAGATTAAGAAACAGCAGAATATGTGATATCATAAACTACTGTACAGTAATGGAGAGGATGGGAAACACAAGAGCTGAGAGAGACTGCAGGGAGCATGAAGGAATGAGCAGGGCAGATGTGGGCACATACATGCAGCGCTCTCTGTCCGGGGAGAGAGGGGTTACAGCTATGGAGAGATTACCCCCACAGTCCTGTCCCCTGATGTAAGCCCCAGCCTGAAGTGGATCTGCTATGATTTGGAAGGTGAGGGAGACTTCCTGGGTCAGAGTACAGTGCTGTAGACCCCGCTATGCAGACCATGCCCCTCCTCCATTCGTGCTCTTACCCAGAACATGGAGCTCTTAAACCAAAGCAATGCTCTTAAACCAAGTCACAATTTTGAAAAACTATGAGCTCTTAAACCAAAACGCTCTTAAACCAAGGTACCACTGTATATTGTTAGCGATGTCTATGCAGCCTTTGCCGTTAGTGTAAGATAATAAAGTACCTGTCCATGCTCCCTGATGCTTCTACCCGCTGGCCGGTGTCTTCCTTGGCAGAGACTGGCCCTCAAGTTCTGCAGGTGGCTGCAGGCAGAAACCAGGAAGATACCAGGGAGCAGGCAGAAACCAGGAAGATACCGGGGAGCGGGCAGAAGCCAGGGAGATACCAGGGAGCGGGCAGAAGCTAGGAAGATACCGGGGAGCGGGCAGAAACCAGGAAGATATCGGGGAGCGGGCAGAAGCCAGGAAGATACTGGGGAGCAGGCAGAAGCCAGGAAGATACTGGGGAGCGGGCAGAAGCCAGGAAGATACCAGAGAGCGGGCAGAAGCCAGGAAGATACTGGGGAGCGGGCAGAAGCCAGGAAGATACGAAGTAGTGGGCAGAAGCCAGGAAGATACCAGGGAGCGAGCAGAAGCCAGGAAGGTACCAAGGAGTGGGCAGAAGCCAGGAAGATACCAGGGAGCGGGCAGCAGCCAGGAAGATACCAGAGAGCGGGCAGAAGCCAGGAAGATACCAGGGAGAAGGCAGAAGCCAGAAAGATACTGGGGAGCGGGCAGAAGCCAGGAAGATACTGGGGAGCAGGCAGAAGCCAGGAAGATACTGGGGAGCGGGCAGAAGCCAGGAAGATACCAGGGAGCGGGCAGAAGCCAGGAAGATATTGGGGAGTGGGCAGAAGCCAGGAAGATACCGGGGAGCGGGCAGAAGCCAGGAAGATACTGGGAAGCGGACAGAAACCAGAAAGATACTAGGGAGCAGGCAGAGGCCAGGAAGATACTGGGGAGTGGGCAGAAGCCAGGAAGATACTAGGGAGCGGGCAGAAGCCAGTAAGATACCGGGGAGCGGGCAGAAGCCACGAAGATACCGGGGAGTGGGCAGAAGCCACGAAGATACCGAGGAGCGGGCAGAAGCCACGAAGATACCGGGCAGCGGGCAGAAGCCATGAAGATACCGGGGAGCGGGCAGAAGCCAGGAAGGTACCAAGGAGTGGGCAGAAGCCAGGAAGATACTGGGGAGCGGGCAGAAGCCAGGATGATACCGGGGAGCAGGCAGAAGCCAGGAAGATACCGGGGAGCGGGCAGAAGCCAGGAGGATACCAGGGAGAGGGCAGAAGCCAGGAAGATACCGGGGAGCGGGCAGAAACCGTGAAGATACCAGGGAACGGGCAGAAGCCAGGAAGATACCAGGGAGCGGGCAGAAGCCAGGAAGATACCGGGGAGCGGGCAGAAGCTAGGAAGATACTGGGGAGCGGGCAGAAGCCAGGAAGATACTGGGGAGCGGACAGAAACCAGGAAGATACCGGGGAGCGGGCAGAAGCCAGGAAGATACCAAAAAGAATGCAGAAGCCAGGAAGATACCAGGGAGCGGGCAAAAGCCAGGAAGATACCGGGGAGCGGGCAGAAGTCAGGATGATACCGGGGAGCAGGCAGAAGCCAGGAAGATACCGGGGAGCGGGCAGAAGCCAGGAAGATACCAGGGAGAGGGCAGAAGCCAGGAAGATACCTGGGAGCGGGCAGAAGCCAGGAAGATACCGGGGAGCAGGCAGAAGCTAGGAAGATACCAGGGAGCGGGCAGAAGCCAGGAAGATACCGGGGAGCGGGCAGAAGCCAGGAAGATACCAGGGAGCAGGCAGAAGCTAGGAAGATACCAGGGAGCGGGCAGAAGCCAGGAAGATACCAGGGAGAGGGCAGAAGCCAGGAAGATACCTGGGAGCGGGCAGAAGCCAGGAAGATACTGGGGAGCGGGCAGAAGCCAGGAAGATACTGGGGAGCGGACAGAAACCAGAAAGATACTAGGGAGCGGGCAGAAGGCAGGAAGATATTGGGGAGAGGGCAGAAGCCAGGAAGATACTGGGGAGAGGGCAGAAGCCAGGAAGATACTGGGGAGAGGGCAGAAGCCAGGAAGATACTGGGGAGCGGGCGGAAGCCAGGAAGATACCAAGAAGAAGGCAGAAGCCAGGAAGATACCAGGGAGCGGGCAGAAGCCAGGAAGATACCAGGGAGCGGGCAGAAACCAGGAAGATACCGGGGAGTGGGCAGAAGCCAGGAAGATACTGGGGAGTGGGCAGAAACCAGGAAGATAACGGGGAGCGGGCAGAAACCAGGAAGATAACGGGGAGCGGGCAGAAGCCAGGAAGGTACCAATGTGCTTGTTAGAATTCTCAATGAACCTAAGAGAGATTCATTAAACTGTAACTGTCATTTAAATTTTTTTGCAGCAATCAATATTACAAGCAGTTTTGCAAAACTCTGTAATAGGTTTTATTAGGCAAAAAGCCTCTTCCTATACTCCAAAAGCTGTTTTCCAGCACACACCCCACCCCCCTTGCTTCTTATCTGTGCATTAACAGCAGGCAAAGCTGTCTTCATTACAGAGAAGCAAAGTGAAAACAGGTTTGCTGAGTCCATTATAACCTATGGAGGGGGGAGGGGCCCTGTGGGATGAGAGAGCAGGGAGAGCAGAGAAGCAGCTGTACAGTTTGGAGACTGTCTGGGCACGTAAAACACTAGTCAGAAAGGTCAGTGCTTATCTGGGATCTTAGTGAGAGAAGATTGCAGGATGATGTGCTGTGCAGGGCTGCCTTTTCTCCTCTCCGTGCTCACTCATGCCCCTCGACCCCTCCCCTCTCCATAGAGCATAATAGACACAGAAATCCTGCTTCTTCTATTTTGCTTAATAACCTATTCAGAGTTTCTTAAAATCGCTTGTACTATTGGACTTATTGATTTCTGAAAAATGACATTTAAATGACAGTTACGCTCCTGGTTTTGAGCACTTTCACTATTTTCCACTAATAAGCATGACCTTGAGGCCATGAGAATATTTATAGACCTATTGACTAATACAGAGTTTCCATAACCTTTACCATCACCTCCCATATGCCAATTGACATAATAAATTTCCCAGATGGGGGGAACCCCCCTTTAAATGGCTGATAATATCATAGGAACCAAAGGATGAGACATTTTTGCCGCTCTCTGCAAATGTTCTCTTTGTTGGGTAAATATTTCCTCTAGTTCTTTTCTGAAGTGGATACAAGTGTTCTGCTGGTATTTTATCTGCCTTCCTTTCCATGTGATTATATGTGAAATAGAAATACCTAAGCAGGAAACGATGACGTCAGACGCTTCATTTCAGAAAGTGCCTTGACTGACTGTCGCTCACGCTTTCCTCTTCTTCCTTCATTTCCCCTCTTCTACCACCTCTATCTATAGAGCCGCAGACGTAAGCGCAACCGATACGGCACGGGAAGCTTTCACAAATAGTTTTTTCTGGTTCTGTTATGTCATAGTTATTACTAATGTGAGAGATTTTATACCGCACCACATAACAAGACATGAAAATATAGTTGTCATATCCATTACTAAGTTGCCAACGCTCTTCACGTCACAGCTGAGGACGTGCGTTATAGCATGCGGCAGGAAAATGGGGGACTGGTACTATTTAAAGGGGTTATCCAGCGCTACAAAAACATGGCCGCCTTCCCCCCTCCCTTGTCTCCAGTTCAGGTGTGGTTTGTAATTAAGCTCCATTTACTTCAATTAAACTGAGTTTTAAACCCCCACCCAATCTGGAGACAAGAGAGGGGAAAAGCCGCCATGTTTTTGTAGCACTGGATAACCCCTTTAACTGCTACGGTGCATAGGAAAGATTCAAGGGCTTGTCAGGCTTAGAAAATAAACCGCCGGAAGCAGAGAGCAGCTATAGGCTATGTTCACACAAAACAGGAACGGCCGTTGTTGGCGATTAAAACAACGGCCATTCTTGCCTTAAAGGGGAACTATCAGCAAGTAAGACAAATCTAACCTGCTGATAGTCCCCTATAGTGCCAGGGACGCAGAGGAGGAAGGTAAGAGTCTTACCTTCCTACTCGGCGTTGGTAGTTGGGGTAAACATCGTTCCAGAGCACTGCCGTGTTATCCGGCCATCCCCCTCCATTGATTATCATTAGAAGGGGTGGGCTGGATGGCGCGGCAGTGCTTCAAAGAATGCTCCGGAGCAGCGTTTACCCTAACAGCACAGGACTGGTGCCAAGGAGGAAGGTAACACACATACCTTCCTCCTCAGTGTCCCCGGCGATATAGGGGGCAATTGGCAGCTTAGATTTATCTAATAGTTTCCCTTTAAAATAATACACTGCACAGGAACTACAGCCGTTGTTCACACACTGTGATGAACAATGGCTGTTTTTTCCTACGGCTGCACAAATAATTGACTTGCCGCTAATGCAGGAACAACAGCTGTTGTTCACACAATGTATGGCCGTTCTGACAGTGGCCGTTGTTTATACATAGTGTGAACATAGCAATAAAGCATATTTTTAGATATATTTGGGCTTTGGCAAAAGCTAGAGTTCAAAAACCATGGGGTAGATTTATCAAACATGGTGTGAAGTGAAACTGGCTCAGTTGCCCCTAGCAACCATTCAGATTCCACCTTTCATTTTCCAAAGAGTCTGTGAGGAATGAAAGGTGGAATCTGATTGGTTGCTGAGCCAGTTTCACTTTACACCATGTTTAATAAATCTTCCTCTATATTTTTATGAAGTAGACGTTTTTGGGGACATTTACATCTAAAATGTGCTCTTTCATGTATTTTGGTATATAATCAGCCTGGAAAAAAGTGTTTGGCACTACATTTCAGGGCTAGGTTCACATCATGTAGAAATGACGACTGTCTTTCATTACAACGGCTCTCATTGTGCAAGTAACGCCAGTTATATAAAAAAATGGACGTTATTTGCGTAATGACGACAGTTGGTATGAAGGATGGCCGTCATTTTTGCATAGTGTGAACCTAGCCTTATAGTGTGTTTACACAGACAGAATATATGACATATTTTTAAAGCCAAAGCCAAGAACCGACTATATACAGAGAACAGGTCATAAAGGGAAGGCCGAGATTTCTCCTCTTTTCAAATCCATTCCTGGCTTTGGCTTCAAAAATTTGTCAGATAAATCTCTCTGTGTAAACACATCAGTAGGGCAAGATAATTATAGCCATAAAATTAAAGGGGAACTATCAACAGGTTACACTAATCTAGCCTGCTGATAGCCCCCTATAGTGTACAGGATACTAAGAAGCAAGGTATGTCTCTTACCTTCCTCCTCTGCACCGTTCCCATGCAGCAGCACCAAGCCAGCCCACTCCTTCTAATAATAATCAATGGAGCCGGCCAGCTCACTCTGGGGGTGGGGCAGTGCTCCTAAAGGTGCCAAGGAGGAAGGTAAGAGACATGCCATCCTCCTCTGCGCCCCGTGCACAATAGAGGGCTAATAGCAGATTCTTCCTCTTGTTCCCCTACAACATTGACCAGCTGTGTTTATGATTATATAGCTTTTGCACTAAATTCTCATATGTCTTTAGTTCCAGTTGAAGAAAATTTTAAGCATTTCTGGACAATTTGCTCTATTTTCAAAAGTTTTTGGTTCAGGTTATGAACTTGATAGACTAGTATCTCCTGTTTCAAACAGGTAAGTATGTTACAAGCAATATGTTCAGTCTCAGGGTGTTTTGACCACAAGGTCACTAATGAAACCAAAATTTTAGCACACATAAACCTGTTAAAAAAAAAAAGAAAAGAAGGTTACTGTATGAGGAAATGTTACATATGAGAAGTAATGGTGTCTGCGGACTCATCCTCAGGGTGAACAACACTTACACATAGTAAAGAGCTGGATGTAATAGCACATGCTGTGCTTCGAGAGCATCCTGTTTATACCAGAACATATGAATCACAGATACATAAGATCTATAGATGAGATTGTTTTCCTGTTCCATATGCTACTAATATAGTCCATGATATACAGGATCAAATATTCAGCAATCTTCTGAATATACAAGGGGATATATTACCAAAGCCAGTTACACTAGACCAGGAGGGTCCAGCGACTTTTCCTGTCTCAGTGTGTGTTTTAAGCCCCTATTACCCAAGGCGTTCAACGAGGGCAAGTGAGCGCCAACCTGTTAGATCAGCGCACGCTTGCTGCTCATTCCCCGCTAGCTGCGGATGCTATTACACACGGCGGCAGAGAGTGGGTAATTGGGGGGAGCCGTGGGGGACTGCCCGGTCGATCTTTAGATCACCTGGGGAGCCCATAGGAGAAGACAGCGGTCTGCTGCCACCGCTCCTATTGCACTGAACGACAGCAGCAGATTATTGCTTTCCCAGTCGTTAGTCTTTCCACATGTTGAAAGACGTTAAGGACAACGATCACGACACTGGTCACTGTGATTCAAAATAAATTTTGACATGTCATCAGACATGTCAAAAGTTATTGATTGCAGTGGGTCTCACTGTTGAGACCTGATGTGATCACGAGATATTGCCAGGCAGAGTTATTTTTAATAACAAGTATTCTTTAGGGTGCCTTCACACCTACTGGATCCGCAGCGGATCTCACGCTGCGGATTCGCAGCGAGATCCACTGCGGATCCAGTCCCATTCACTTCTATGATAGCACATACTCGCAGCGGGATTGACATCCCGCTGTGAGTATGTGCTTTAACCCCATGCCGCCCACATCCCCGCCTCCCGCTTCTCCCATCGCCGCCCCCATCAGCCCTGCTGCCTGTCCGCATCCCCCATCCCCGCAGCCCACCGCCGAGAGCATACATTACCTGCTCCTCGGCGCGGCTGCAGTGAGGCTCCCAGCTCCGGTACCGCTCAGCCGATCAGTGCTGCCGTGCGCTGAGCGGGACTGGAGCCGGGAGCCTCACTGCAGCCGCACCGCCAAGCAGGTAATGTATGCTCTTTATGGGGGCGGCGGGGCTGATGGGGGCAGCGATGGGAGATGTGTGAGGCGGGGATGCAGCGCTGGGGATCTGGGCGACAGGGCAGTAAAGCACATACAGCAGGATGTCAATCCCGCAGCGAGTATGTGCTATCATTGGGGTGAATGATACTGGATCTGCAGCAGTTCTCACTGCCAATCCGCAGCGTGAGTTCCGCTGCGGATCCGGTAGGTGTGAAGGCACCCTTAAAGGGAATGTGTCATCAGGAAATGACTTATTGTTTAAATAATTTTTTATGTTAAATATATATATATATATATATATATATTTTTTTTTTTTTTTTTTTTTTTTTTTGTGACATTTTATTCTTTATTATATAGATACTATATTATATTATATATAAAATCTTGCAGTTTTCATTTTCGCCACTGGGGCTAAAGCTAAGCTGAGACTTCCTGTTTTTTTCTGTATTGATCAGGGGTGGCTGCTGTAAAGTGATCTGTACAGAATTGCAGCATCATGTGACACCAGCGGATAGAGGAGACAATAGCAGCTCCCTGTGGAATGACCTTTTAAAAGGTCACAGAGCCCGCTCAGTAATGTTTCACATTTATCTCAAGGGGACAGAGTCTGTCTATTGTCCTCTATGTCCATGAGGCTTGCTGTAAAACAGGGATAGGGAACCTGTGGCCCTCCAGGTATTACAAAACTACAATTACCATCATGCCTGGACAGCCAAAGCTTTAGCTTTGGCTGTCCAGGCATGATGGGAAATGTAGTTTTGCAACAACTGGAGGGCCACAGGTTCCCTATCCCTGCTGTAAAGCATGTCACAAAATGCTGTTAAGAACAGCCCAGGCAATATGGCAGCCCCCATATCAATATTAAAAAAAAAAAAAAGTGAAATAAAAAAAAAAGTTAGAAAATAAGTTTTAAAAAAAGTTTTAGTATCTGACTCTAATTAGGAAAATAAAATATGGGTGACACATTCCCTTTAAGCATAAGGAAGGGTTTTTGATTATTGACGCAGGCACAGTGACTCATTCACATGAATGGCTGTGCCTAGTACAACACCTCATTCAAGTTAATGGGATGCAGTGAGTGATATTAGCCACCGCCATTATGCTGGCCCATGACTGCGCTGAAAGTTACACAACTTACACAACTTCCCAAAACCAATTAAACATCAGTGTTAAAGTCCTGAAGAATCCCTTTAAGTAGGAAAAAAAAAACAACCTGTTTTCATTTGTTAGCTACATAGAAAAATATGTAGTGCATACAACGTGCGCCAATGATGTTCCCAAATCAATTACAAGTAATAAATAACATACATGTGTCCCAGCACACAATAACAATGTAACAGTCATCGCTTCCATGTCAGATTCTCCTGTAAATGAATACTTCTCGAGAAAACAGGACTCGATTGTCTATGTGTTACCCAGAATGTCCCACACTGTGACTCAACACTGGAAACTATTTCTATCAGTGGTTATTTAGCCGACATCTGTTGTTACCAATTACAACATGTCAGCTAGGCAGCAAAATAGATTTTCAGTATAATCAATCCATATTTTCTTATATTTGGACAACCATTAAAGCGGTAGTTCATCAAAACAAAATTCTTTTAAAGTGTCACCGTCGTATATATTTTTTTTATTATTATTTTTGTAGAAATCAATAGTACAGGCGATTTTAAGAAACTTTGTAATTGGGTTTATTAGGCAAATATGCCATTATCTGCATCCAAAAAGCCTTTCCCCAGCCCCCCCCCCCCCCTCTCTCATTCACTGCTCATTATCAGGTAATCTTGACTCTTTTACATCAGTCGGGCCCTGTGTAACCTATGGAGAGGGGAGGGGGGAGGAGGGAGATTAGTCGGCAGCAGAGAGCAGAGAACAGGATTACACAGCGGGACCTGTGTGGAAGCTGGTATTCAGAGGTCAGAGAGGTCAGTGCTGACTTCAAAGGAGATAGCCGAGTGATGTAGCTGTAAATTAACTCTTTGTTGTCCTGTTTTGGTGCCTGTTTTGGTGTTTTTGTCCCTCCCCTCTCCATAGAGAACAATGAAGACAGGGGGGAGAGCTTCAAACTGATTTCTCGTGATAAAAATGCATTTTTTAGCAAATAAACCCAATTACAAAGTTTCTTAAATTCGCCTGTACTATTGATTTCTGAAAAAAAAAATTAAACAGGTACTCTTCAAATCAACTGGTGCCAGAAAGTGCCAGTGATTTGTAATTTACTTCTATTAAAAAAAAAAATCTCAAGTCTTCCAGTACTTATCAGCTGATGTATGTCCTGCAGGAAGTTGTATTCCCTCCAGTCTAGAGAGCTGGGGAGGTTTTCTATGGGGATTTGCTACTGCACTGGACAGTTCCTGACATGGGCAGAGGTGGCAGCACAGAGCACTGTGTCAGACTGGAAAGAATACAGCATTTCCTGCAGGACATATAGCAGCTGATAAGTACTGGAAGACTGGAGATTTTTTTTTTATAGAATTAAATTACAAATCTTTGGCACTTGCTGGGCCCAGCTTTTTTTTTTTGGGGTGAACAACCCCTTTAGTCCATCATCTTGCTGAAAGTAATTTTGACCTAAATTGATGAAATCCTCTTTGCATGTTTCCTATGTGCAATTCCCCCTTAATAGTCCCCTATGCAGAACTATGTCTAATGGTTAACATTTTATGACATGAAGAAAAGTAGATTTTTTGAGATAAGTTCAGAGTGAACAGGTGGTTTCTGGCGCTTGACACACACAGTCTAAAAAAATATTTAACTGTCTTGTATAAATGTCAACAAACTATAAAGGCAGGAACACAATGTGAGAGCTTAGAGAATGATATGGTAATTGGAAGCTGGCCGCGTTTTACGAAAAGAAGCCTGTTCCTGCGATGGGGCGGACGTCTTGAACATGGAAAAAGTTACTATTTGTATGTAACGTATATAGTATATGAATAGAGAATGTTCTTTTTATGCCACTTTGAATTGCCTTGCCTTTGAATTGGTTTATTCTTATGTCACTTTCATCATTATGTTGTGGTCAATTTACAATATAAAAAAAACAATGACATGGAAACATAAATTTAATCTCCTGGGTTCCTTAAAGGGGTACTTTGGTGATTTTTTTTTTCTTTTTTCTTTCAATCATCTGGTTTCAGAAAGTTATATAGATTTGTGATTTACTTCTATTTAAAATAAAATAAATTTCTATAAAATCTCAAGTCCCATATTTATCAGCTGCTGTATGTTCTGCAGGAAGTGGTGTATTCTTTCCAGTCTGACACAGTGCTCTCTGCTGCCACCCCTGTCCATGTCAGGAACTGTCCAGAGCAGAAGAGGTTTTTTATGGGGATTTGCTACTGCTCTTGACAGTTCCTGACATGGACAGAGGTGGCAGCAGAGAGCACTGTGTCAGACTGGAAAGAAAACACCACTTCTTGAAGGAAATACAGTAGCTGATAAGTACGAGAAGACTTGATATTTTTTAATAGAGATAAATTACAAATCTCTGGCACTTGCTGGAACCAGTTCATTTGAAAAAAGAAAAAAAAACTTTGGGTGAACAACCCCTTTAAGAGCTTTAAACTGTCATTGTTACTTCATATTTAAAAAAAAACCTTTCTAATTGGGTTTATTAGGCAAACATGCCATTATCTGCATTCAAAAAGACTTTTCCCAGCCCCCCCTCTCCTCTCTCTCATTCACTGCTCATTATCAGGAAATCTCGACTATTTTACATCAGTCGAGCCCTGTGTAACCTATGGGAGGGGAGAGGGGAGGAGGGAGATTAGTCGCCAGCAGAGAGCAGAAAACAAAGGATTACACAGTGGGAGCTGTGTAAAAGCCCCTATTCAGAGGTTAGAGAGGTCAGTGCTGACGTCAGAGGAGATAGCCCGGTGATGTAGCTGTAAATTAACTCTTTGTTGTCCTGTTTTGGTGCCTCATGTCCCTCCACCCCTCCCCTCTTCATAGAGAACAATGAAGACAGGGGGGAGAGCTTCAAGCTGCTTTTTCATGATAAAAATGCATTTTTCGGCTAATAAACCCAATTACAAAGTTTCTTAAAATCGCCTGTACTATTGATTTCTGCAAAAAAAAAAAAAAAAAATTTAACCACAGTGACATTTTAAAGGTCAGCAAACCATTTGATACCCACATTTTTAAAAGTTAATGTCAGCTAATTATGGCTACTGGTGACTTTTTATTTATTAAGTGGCAAAACCTCTCTCTCTCTCTATATATATATATGTATATATAAAAAAGGATAAAATATTTGAACTTGAAGATGAAGATTTCACTATTTTTCCCATAACAGCGACATTGGAACTTACACTGGTATGTAGGATTTTTATTTTATTGCTTAAAGGGGATAAACTCCTAATTATCATGCTGGGTCAATTATAGTAAGTGACCTTAGGATGTCCAGCTGTTTCTGTCTAGCCAGAAATATACATTTCATTACGACTGAAGAAACAAAGTAAAAAAAAAAAGAAGAGGGCTTTTACAGAACTTCACGTCTGAGAAGGCGAAACAAGTTGGAAATGTGTGATCTGCGTTCCCAAGGTTGTCTGGCTGTAACAATGTTCTGCCGGCCCCGGGGGCAGCTCCAAGGTGAAGTAGCCGTTTGTAACATTGTGAGATTATTTATCACAGACATACTTGTCCTGGATATTCAATGCTACTTGCAAATGCTAATACACTTATTGTATCCATAAAGTCACAGGATCCGCCGCAGGAGCAGTATATGGACTTCTACCTTTTATCAGATCTGGAGGGGGGGGGGGGGAATGCAGAGCAAACATTATCTATTGTTAATTAGCTGTAAAGTAGGGCTTTAGCCACTTCCACTGTTTCTAAAGAGCTCTGGAGTGAAACCTGAATGAAGTCAGCCATTGTTTTCAATTGTGCAAGAGCTAGGAGCAAATGGGGCTCAAATAGCAGCTCTGAAAGGCAACAGGAAATTGGCATAGTGCTAATCTGCAGCCAACTATTCATAGTAACAAAGGCTACATTCCTGCTAAAATATTCACCATTGGAAATCCAAGGCAGATCTGTCTTAGCAAGTAGGACAGAACAAATCCGCAAGAGGAGAAGGCCTTTAATTAGAGGGTCGCAGGAAATCGTTCCTTACCTCCTTTTGGCATGTGACTCGCGGCAGCTAGAAATACTCCTAAGGGTTAGTTGTAATGAAAGGAGGTCGAGGGGACGAGTTGATTCTATGTAACATTTTGGAATTTTCGTTGCCTATTATTACGTGAACGCATGGAATGAGGTTGTAATGCTGAGGACCAAAATAAAAAAAATTAAAGGGGAACAATATCTAACCTGCTGATGTGTCCCTGTTGCACAGGAGACGCCGAGGAGGAAGGTATGTTTCTTAGGGTTCTATTCCATGGGCCGATAGAGGCCCTATCAATAATGTAAGCGAGCGCCGATCTGCCGTTTACTGGGCCTATTATACGGCCTGATAGTCGTTTAGCGAGCACTGCAGGGACATCGCTACCGATGTCCTTGCAGCCCTTGTTTAAACACCATACATTACCTAAACATGTTGCAAGTCTTCTCCTGCGCTCCTTCTTTTTCCCGGTCCCGCGCACAGCAGCAGCTTTGGTGCGGCCTGACTAAGCTGACAGACCACTCAGCCAATCATTAGCTGCGGCGGTCCTGGCCAGTGATTGGCTGAGCGGTCTGTCAGCTTAGACAGGCCGCACCAAAGCTGCTGCTGTGCGTGGGATCGGGAGGAAGAAGGAGCGCAGGAGAAGCCCTGCAACATGCTAAAGTAATGTATGGTGCTTGTGTAATTGTTGGTCGGCCGACGTGCATCACTATTTCACTCAGCAATGCGCGGTCGGTGCCCGATGAATTTAGGTTTGAACCTAAATAAACGATCAGCCGATGACAAGATCATCAGCTGATCGTTGTCTCTATTCCACGGAGCGATAATCGTCCGATTATCGCTCTGTGGAATAGGCCCCTTAGGGTCCTATTAGATAAAACAATTTTTAAGGTTTAACTATTAGCAATAAACGATCGCAAATTAGCTTGTTTATTAATTATCATTAATCTAAAATCGTTCTTCATATTACACAGTATGATAGTCGTTGATTGGGATTGTTACGTAGTAACATTACTACGATCCCAGCAAAAAAAGGAATGATTTTGAATTACAATGAACAATTAATGAATGAATGCGGAATTACAGCGAACAAGGGGTTGTCCGGCGAAAATCTTTTTCTTTTAAATCAACTGATATCAGAAAGTTATATAGATTTGTAATTTACTACTATTAAAAAATCTCAAGTCTTCCCATACTTAAAGCTGCTGTATGTTCTGCAGGAAATGTTTTATTTTCAGTCTGACACTGCTCTCTGCTGACATCTCTGGCCGAGACAGGAACTGTTCAAAACAGGAGAGGTTTTCTACGGGGACTCATAGAAAACCAAGACAAAGTTCCTGTCTCCGCCAGAGATGTCAGCAGAGAGCACTGTGTCAGACTGAAAATAAAACAACATTTCCTGCATGACATACAGCAGCTATAAGTATGGGAAGACTTAAGATTATTTAATAGAAGTAAATTACAAATCTATATAACTTTCTGATATCAGTTGATTTGAAAGAAAAAGATTTTAGCTGGATAACCCCTTTAATGATGATTTTAGGGTCAGGTCTAAATGAACGATCAATGACACACAAACAATTTTTTGATCGTTGCCTGCAATTACACGGAACAATTGTCTAAATTTGACCAATATAACGATTTTCTGCATGATAATCGTCCCATGTATAGGCCCTTACCTTCATCCTCTAAGATGCTGTTAGCCAAGTGCTCCATGTTCCGGTGATTTCCTATGTGTTCTCCATAATTCTATGCGTGAAGCTCGGTCTCTGTAAGGAATGAGCTTAACCCTTATATATCTTGAGCTTCCTGGTTCATTGGTAAAAAATCAGAACTACTTTCACCAAAGGGAGGTCAGTAGGACAGGGAGCTATGTAAGAGGTGGAGGATGTAACACTGCATAACAATGCAGACTGATAGGTCATTCAGGGTCTATAGAAGACTCTGTGACACCCCCTGTGGGCACTGTAATAGATGCCAATAAAGGGTGACAGCTTTAGAAATCTGACATCTGGTAGAAGACCAAGGGCCGTATGAGACGGCCGATCACTATAGAAAACGAGCACCAATCTTCTAGATCGGGTCTTGTTTACTGAGCCTATTACACAGCTCGATTATCGAGCAGCAAGGACTATATATATACTGTGAAGTCGCAGCGAAATCCGCTGCGGATCCAGTGCCAGTTTATTCCTATGAGAATACATACTCGCAGTGGGATGTCAATCCGTGTGGTGTCCCCCTCGCAAAAGCCTGGTACCTCAAAAGTAAAGTGGTGATGAAGTTATATATATATAAGTTTTGCCACTAGATGTCAGTATTATGTATATTTATGCATATGTGTTGCACAGCTGTAGTCATGTAAGGGTTATTGTATTGTACCTTGTAAATTCTGTACACTAATGAGAGAGACTCTTTCCTTCTACCTATCTCAATCTTCCTTTCTTTTCGCACTCTCTTCTCCACCACTCACAGGAGCTGTTACATACACCCTGTAGGAAGTTGTCACATGGGGAGAGGAACTGTATACCCACACTTAGTTATTCTTTGTTTCTGAGAGCAGTAGGAAACACAGATCAGGCATCCCTGCTGAGTTGGCCAGGAGCCTGGCTCTGCTAGAATCCCTGTCCAGGACAGACCAGCTGTAGTGTACACTTATGGAGAACACAGAGACTTTCTTTACAGCAACACTTCTACCTACGATGCAGTACTAAACATCTAAAGAGAGGACAATGCAGGGATCACCCCAACCCACGCCGTAAACATCTCAAGACAGGACAAGTGCAGGACAGTATCCGAAAGTAGAGGAACTGATTAAAATAGAGCAAAGCAGCCAAGAGCCTACGTACTCTATCTCCCAACGCAGGTGGCACCGGATAACTGTGGACACTTAGCTCAACTCAAGTAACAAGGACTGGGGCTTGTGTCACCCTGATAGGATGGGTAACTCGACAATGCAGGGCAAAAGGTGGTATAGCAAAAAAGGTCGAAACACGGGACAAGTATTCTTCTTCTTCTTTCAAGTATTCTTCTCAAGTATTCTTCTTCTTCTAAAGTTCCAGCAGAGCACAGTACTACATTGGGTTGGGACTCTCAAGACAAACTCCTCTCCACTACTCTGAACTCTCTACTCTTCTCAGTATGCAACCAAGTCAGCACTGCTAATATTAATTTCTGCCTCGGTATCTCCCCCTACAGATCTGGTGAACGCAAGTCTGTATTTCAACAGTCACTATTTATCTTGTACAACAGACAACTTGCTAGTAAACAAAAGTTTATTCATTCTACTGGGACTCAGTGATCATTGCAACAGCACCTACACACAAACTACACCGTCTTTGGGTCATTTTCCCTTTCTGTGGGTGGCGGTACGACAGTCCAGGAGGGTCATAACTCCACTCCGGACCACCGTGATAAGCGCCCAAGGGACCCATTACAACCCAACGGGTCACCGACCATTGTGGAAGAATATAGCCAACCACAAAAAACTAAAAGCAGGTATACCACCACACCTGTGTGCTGAGTCAGCACTGGCATCACGACAACCTCATAACCGACTGAGTTATATTTCACCGACCAACTACCATAGAAATGGCGTCACCCAGAACAACTCAACAGGTGACCGGTCGCAGCTGCAAAGCGACTATACCACATATGTAAGTTAACCCCCCGCCGGTTAATTCCACCTTTCTTTTTACAAAGAGTCTGTGAGGAATGAAAAGTGGAATCTGATTGGTTGCTAGGGGCAACTGAGCCAGTTTCACTTTACACCATGTTTGATAAATCTCCCCCAATGTCCGTATTTATACAACCGCACAGTATGTGAACTGTTCATGTGCTGCAGTGCTGAACTGGACAAACGGCCCGATTGCACATGAGCGATGTGGAAACTGTGAAGCATCACATGACATTGATGTAAGAGGTGAACATGAGCTATGGAGGGTGGACTGACACGCTACAGTGGAGCTGCTCAATGCCAAAACAAACCAGGGGGTGTCAGACGTGAAAAGAACAGTTCAGCGAACCCTGGAAGTGACCAAGAACCCGATGATCACTCTGAATGAGCTGCAAAGATCCTGGAGAAACATCCAGCAGGTCAACCATCACTTCAGCATTGCCCCCATCTAGGCTTTATTACACAGAATTGCCATAAAGACGCCCTTCATCAGTAAAGACTCATGGAAGCCGGCCTGGAAAAAAGCACCTAAAGGACTCTCAGACTGTAAAAAAACAAGCCTCTCTGGTCCCGTGATACCAAGATTGACATTTTCTATGCTTCTTGTCTGGAGAAAACCAGTCTCTGCTCATAACCGGTCCAGGACCATCCCGACAGTGAAGCAAGGTGATAGCAGCATTGAGGTGTTGGCAAGTTTTTTTTTTCATTTGCTGGGCAGGGAGACTGGTCAGGGTTGAGGGAAAGCCATAGAGAGAAAAGTACAGAGATATTCTTAATGAAAACCTGATTCAGAGTGTTCCGGACCTCAGACTGGGCCAAAGGTTCACCTTCCAACAAGAGCTTGACCTGAAGGACACAGACAAGACAATACAGAATTGACTTTGGGTCCTATTAGACGGCCCAATAATAAACTGTAAACAAGCGACGATCTACTAGATTACACGGGCCGACTGTCGGATAGTAAGGCCTGCACGGACATCTTTAGTGATGTCCATACAGCCTATGCCTTAGGCTATGTTCACACTACGTATATTTCAGTCAGTATTGTGGTCCTCATATTGCAACCAAAACCAGGAGTGGATTAAAAACACAGAAAGGATCTGTTCACACAATGTTGAAATCGAGTGGATGGCCGCGATATAACAGTAAATAACGGCCATTATTTCAATATAACAGCCGTTGTTCTAAAATACCAGTAAATATTTGCCATTAAATGGCGGCCATCCACTCAATTTCAACATTGTGTGAACAGATCCTTTCTGTGTTTTCAATCCACTCCTGGTTTTGGTTGCAATACTGACTGAAATATACTGACTGAAATATACATATACTGGCTGAAATATACATAGTGTGAACATAGCCTTAAAGGGGTAGTGCGGCGCTAAGAAATTATTTACAGAATAACACACATTACAAAGTTATACAACTTTGTAATGTATGTTATGCCTGTGAATCTCCCCCTTCCCGTGTCCCACCACCCCCGCACGTGTACCCGGAAGTGTTGGGGCATTATACATTACCTGATCCGTGTTGCGCATGTCCGCCATCTTGTGCCAAACGTCATCTTCGAACCTTCGGCCTAACCGCTCCGACCGTCCCTAGTGTCGGCCGCCTTCTGCAGTGTCATCAGGTTCTCAGCCGCGATTGGCTGAGCATAACTGTGCTCATCCAATCGCGGCTGAGCACAGTTATGACGCGGCAGAGGGGGGCCGGCATCAGGGACGGCAGCAGCGATTCGGCCGTCCGTCCGAAGATGACGTTTGGCACAAGATGGCGGACATGCGCGACACGGATCAGGTAATGTATAATGCACCAACACTTCCAGGTACACGTGCGGGGGTGGTGGGACACGGGAAGGGGGAGATTCACAGACATAACATACATTACAAAGTTGTATAACTTTGTAATGTGTGTTATTCTGTGAATAATTTCTTAGCGCCGCACTACCCCTTTAAGTGTAAAATAATAAATTATGAACCTAAATTACCATGTTCCCCGGTGTCCTCAGGCCTTCCCCAGTGTCTGCATCTCTGCTTTCTCTTCTGGTCTCTGCCGCTCAGCCAATCACTGTCTGAGACAGGCCCCGGCCAGAGATTGGCTAAGCGTCCAGCAGCCCATCTTGGCCAGTGATTGGCTGAGCGGCCGCAGCCTGTCCGTGCAAAGACCGGAATAGAAGGCAGAGATGCAGACACTGGGGAAGGCCTGAGGACACCGGGGAACATGGTAAGTTAATACTTTATTATTTTATACTACATCAGTTGTCGGTCGTGCATCGATATTATACGTAGCTATTACGCGTAGCGATGCGCCCCCAGTGCCTAATGATTTTAGGTCTGGACCTAAAGAAATGATCAGCCGACAGATTGTTTCATCGGCTGATCGTTCTTTCTATTACACGTAGTGATAATCAGCTGATTCGGCGATTATCACTTTGAGTATTGCTTTGTGTAAAGTTATTTAGATTTGTAATTTACTTCTATTTAAAAATATCAAGTCTTCACATTCTTATCAGCTGCTGTATGTCCTGCAGGAAGTGTTGTTATCTTTTCAGTCTGACTCAGTGCTCTCTGCTGCCACCTCTGTCCATGTCAGGAACTGTCCAGAGCAGCAGCAAATCCCCATCGAAAACCTCTCCTGCTCTGGACAGTTCCTGACATGGACAGAGATGGCAGCAGAGAGCACTGTGTCAGATTGAAAAGAAAACCCCACTTCCTGCAAGACATACAGCAGCTGGTAAGTATGGGAAGATTTGAGATATTTAAATAGAAGTAAATTACAAATCTATATAACTTTCTAAAACCAGTTGATTTGAAAAACTGTACGGGGCAGCGCGACCTGGGACCCGGCGCTGGAATCAGGGAGGTAAGTGATCGCCGTCGTCTATAACCACCCCCTCCTCGGCCATAGCTTAAAAATACCCCTGGGCCGGAGTACCCCTTTAAGCAATTGGCCCCAATATTATTGAGCGGACCTGTAAGTGACTTCAATTGAAGAAGAATGTGTTGGTAGTACAAACTGTAAAAATACTATGGATAGTGAACCCTGAAAAAACAGCCACACTTAAGACTACCATGTTAATATTTTAATAGTGGGTGACTCCTTAGTAGTTTAGACATCATGTGTTCTCTGCTGTGACGTCTGTGCATAGAGCTCTCCAGTTGAGCAGTGCCAGTCTCATTCCTATTGTCCGCACGTCTAAACAAAACCGTTCTAGGGCTCATATTCATTTTGCTTTGCAGCTGCTGTTCCGCGTCACATAAGCCTCAAATAAACTGAGTGACAGGACGGCAGGCCCCTGACATAAAATAGACACTTTCTCCGCACCTGAACTGTTCATGTGGATTCTTATCTACCCCCAATCGCTGAGCATGCCAAGAGCGCAGAGTACAGAGTTTTACAGAGTTGACAGTTCTGTAGTAATTCTAGTACAAAGTGCTCAGGAGAAAACACTTGTTTTTGTCATCATCCTTGGGTTATTGTCCCAGAGGCATTTTTATTATTTTTTTATTATTATTATTTATTTATTTTCAAAATATTTTCTAAACAATCATTGAGCTGTGTAATATCTAGCGGATCAGAGTTCATTTACATTATTGATCGGGCCGTCATTGCCCCATCTAATACGACCCTAAGTATCAGTAATTATATATAAATTTGCTTTATGTTTTCTGATTTGTACTTTTTATGCAAGAACCAATTTCGACACCATGAGATACAGTTATAAAATCTAAGAAAAAAAATGGTGACCACTTAGCCTTAGCACTGAATGGTTTAGCATTGTGACCTGCAGTCGCAGTGGTGACTGCACAATCCCAAAAAGTCCATCTTGCATGTGGTGGCATTTAAAGGGGTTGTGTTACTAGTTGGCACCGGCTTCTTGGTTGTACGATTGGGAATCACCATATAGCCTAAGGGGGATTTATGAAGACCGGCGTATAAGTACGCCGGTCTTATATTAGGTCCCACTCCCTTTTCCCCGCAGAATTCTCTAAGAGGCGCATGCCTCTTAGGGCCCTATTCCACCGGACGATTTTGGTTCAGATTATCGTTAAATCGTTCGAATCTAAACGATAATCGTTCGGTTGAAATGCAGTTAACGATTAACGACCGAACGAGAAATCGTTGATCGCTTTATAAGACCTGGACCTATTTTTATCGTTGCTCGTTCGCAAAACGTTCGCAAATCGTTCGCATTGAATAAGACATCGTTTGGTCGTTCGCAATAGATACGAACGTAATAGAGAATAAATAGCGAAGAAAAAACGATCGCAATTACGATCATAAGTAACGATTATCACTCCATGGAAATGAGTGAACGTTTTCAGGTCTTTCGCAATAGCGGTCGTTTGAGATCGTTAATCGTTAACGATAATGCAAAATAGGGCCCTTAGTGAATCCGGACAGCTGGGCGCCCGAACCTGCGTCCGGCGTACTAAAGCAGGTGTACATTTGGATCATGATTTACACCTGCAAGCAGGCGTAAATCATAGTAAATGAGGCGCGGAAGGAGGCCACGCCTCCTTCCTGCCTTGTCACTTCCCCCCAAGCTCCCCAAGCCAGCCAATTGGGCGAGTGGGGGCATACGGCAGGCGTATGCCAGGGAGAAGGGGCACATCTGCACCTTCTCCCTGGTGTACGCCTCAGGCGGACGTTTCATAAATGTACCCCTAAGTCCATAAGAGCAGCTCTCTTTAGGATGAACGTAGCTACCACTGCTTTAAAATATATCTAGAAACTAGAGGTACTGTAGCTTCAACCAGCCCATGTAATAGGGTCTCTAGGTAAGAGTTGTTAGGTGGCACCTACTCATGGCTGCCATAACAATAGACATAGAAGTTGTCAACTAGCACACACCACTGTATTGTTATGCAGGGACACATTTCTCTACTTCTTTTCTTCTACTGCTCTTGCAGGAAGGACTCCTTTATGTGAACTTCCTTTATTTCCATATTCACCAAAACACTCAGGCTTGTTTTATGTAATAATAAGACTCCCACGTAATTAGATATTTAGGCCCAATTCTGTCCACAACTGCAGACCTGCAATCACAGACAGAAAACAGGGTCAATGTATTTCAATGGTAATTCACACTTTCGTAGTTTAGTACAGGGCCGTGCTTCGTTCAGCAAAAAAAAAAAAAAAGACAGGCCCTAATGCGGACTGAAATTCACTGATGTGATCTGCAAAAAATACGGATCCGCAATCCGCAAATAGTGACTAGTACACTTTTTCATTTTTGCGAACCAGCAAAAATTACGGATGCAATATAGATGAAATTTTGCGGATTGGGGATAAAAAATTGCGGACTCAAATTTGCGGAGTGAATAATAGACGTGTGAATACACCCTTAGGCTATGTTCACACAAAGTAAGACACCAGCCGTTCTGTGACCCAGCTGGGTAACAGACCGGCTGGTGCCAGTGAATATCATAGTTAATGATCTTTAGCGCCGCTGAGTTCTGATGCATGCGCTTCCGTGCGCGCCCACAACAGAACTCCCCACTACACACAATGGAGCGTGCGGCCAAAGGGTTTTGCGGCCAAAGTCAGTTTCTCGCGGCGCCGCTAGGGATCCCGGCCGGTGTGTATACCATATGTATACACTCCGGCCAGGATTCCCTTAGCATTACGTAAGTACCGCAGAAATCGCGGCCGTTGTAACAACAGCCGTGATTTCTGCGGAACTTACGTGGTGTGAATATAGCCTTAATATCACAATAGTTCTGTGATTATATTCATCCAATCAGGAAATTAGGAATAAAGAATAACAGGGTTATACTATACCGCCAGTGTGAAGACTTGGCTCTGGATGCACACAACATTACATTTTTGGATAAGTGCAGTTTTTCATGCAGCTTTTTTGGCATCCAGTAAGAAAAAAAACCTTATATGCCCTTCCTTTATATTTCCCATACTTGACTACATTTCTGGCTTTGGCTCAAATAACTAAACCAAAAACTGCAGCTTCCCAGTTACCCTAAAACCTTATTTAAATTGCTAAAATCCACAGTGATTTTGACATGGAATCTGCAGTGGTTTCTGCATCAATATCCATCTCTCATTCATTTCAAAGGGAAATAAAAAAAACAGATCTTTCAGCGTAGAAGTGACAGGTCCCTTTTCTAAGCATTAGAATCAATAAGAACCTTAGCTGCAGCATGGAAACACAGCGGCTGGACAGGAGAGCCGGAGGAACAGGATGCTGGATCACAGCGGCAGCACACTAGGTAAGTATGTAATGCTGTGTGATCTGGAAGCTGACATTAGTTTGCCTTTATTATTATCAATGTCAAATCCCCAGTTTACACAGGGAGATGTGCGGCTGACGACAATAAATTTTGAAGCAAGCTGAAAGTGATTGCTGTCACTTTTACACTGCCCAAATATCGTTCCGCAGTTGATAATCGGTTGATAATCGGCCCGTGTAAAAGGCCCTTTAAACTATCTAGTCTAAATTTACACTGTCTAAAAACTAGACATTGTGAGTTTTGGTCCTGTTACATGGTGATATTAGGGGCAAGCAAGCACCAACCTGTCAGGTCAGCGGTCGCTTGGTCCTCGTTCCCTGCTTGCAGTTGCCACTATTACGCACTGACAGCGTGAGCAGGTAAGAGCGGGGAGGCCACAGGTTGCTGCAGGACAGGTAGTCCATAGGACATGAAAGACAACGATCAGCCAACATCGTCCATGTCGGCTGATGGTTGCCTTTTACCATTACCTATTAGCAATTATCACCCGTAGCGGCCAGATACGCCCTATAATCGCTAAATGTAAGAGCTCTATTACACGGAACAATTATTGTGCAGGAAAACCGTTAAATTGGTCAAATGTACACAATAATCATCCTGTGCAATTGCAGGCAACAATCGAAAAATTGTTTGGGGTGTCGTTGATCGTTCATTTAGATCTGCCCCTAAAAGCATTGTTAATCGTTCGCTGTAATTCTGCATTCATTCACTATTCATTCGCTAATCGTTAAGTGTATAAAAAACATAAAAAACGAGGCGGCATTACAAGTCTCATCCAGCACTCGGCTATTTTTGCAAACGGACTCTGCACACAGATCACTGGAGGTGCTAACTCAAAAACGTATAGAAAATTGCAATTCAATAAATAGAGAAAGAAAAATAGTTGCACTCACCACTTAAAATTTCCTTGTCTTTACTTCATCTTTATAAAAAGAGTAAATCGATGCAGTACATGGTGCAGGCAATATGGGTGCAGACGCTGCAAGGGTGTAGGTGACAGGCTGTTTCACGCCCTCTGCGGCGCTTCTACGGACCGGTGGTCACCTACACCCTTGCAGCGTCTGCACCCATATTGCCTGCACCATGTCCTGCATCGATTTACACTTTTTATAAAGATGAAATAAAGACAAGGAAATTTTAAATAATCGTTAAGTGTAATTGCACACAATTTCAGGTTAATGATAAACAATCTCGTTTGGGGTTGTTTATGGTTAATCGCTAATCGTCATAAATCACTTTGTCTAATAGGACCTTAAATCTGCCCCAAAATGGCAACTTTTACAATCTCCCTACCTGGTAATTGTAAATCACGATCAGTGAAGCAAACAATTATAGAAAATTATACCGAATAATCATGACTGATCATATGTATGATATAGGGGACGTAATCCAACCATGCTCCTGGCTCCTGATACAGGAAACTTTGGTCACGCTTCTGCTATAATGCCTTCATAGTGAAAACTAAATAGGCTTTTAATTATATCCCATACCTAAACTAATTTCTAGGCAAAATTGGTCAAGAAATGGCTATGGGTCTGAATGATTTATCTGCAAACTACATAACCCTTCCAAGACAGCATTATATAGCACAGGGATGGGGAACCTTCGGCCCTCCAGCTGTTGCAAAACTACACTTACTATAATGCCTAAAGCTAAAGCTTTGGCTGTCCAGGCCTGATAGGAATTCTAGTTTTGCAACAGCGGGAGAGCCGAAGGTTCCCCATCCCTGATTTAGCACATTGGTGGTCCATGGCAACTAGTATGAGACTATGGGAGAGATTTATCAGACTGGTGTGAAGTGAAACAGGCTCAGTCGCCCCTAGCAACCAATCAGATTCCACCTTTCATTCCTCACAGACTCTTTGGAAAATGAAATGTGGAATCTGATTGGTTGCTAGGGGCAACTGAGCCAGTTTCACTTTACACCATGTTTGATAAATCTCCCCCCATGTGCCACAAAACTGACTTCCCTTACGTCCCACAGCGGCACAATAATGGGTATTCTTGCCCCTGTGAGCTAGGCAGGACAAAAAGAATATTTACTAGTATCACAAATAAAGTTTTATTAATTCAAATAATGGCCCCTCCTCCCTCTAGGATAAGAGGAGGTGGATCCCCACAACCAGTGAGTCTTTTTTTGTCCTTGTAAGAAGGCAGGACGTTTTTCCCTCCTCCCTTCCGTGTATGTGTATTTTTTCTTCTTACTTATTCTCATGTAGGTCTGCTGCGGCAGTGAGATGGGTTGCCAGCCTTTCCTCTCACTCTCCGTATGTGCAGGCCTCGGACCAGCAGTTTGCGTTCCACTTACCGGATGTGACGTCAATGACGTCACTTCCGCTCCTCCGGCCGCTCCGAAACCGGAAGTAGTGCGGCGTCTGTCTGCAATCCGGCAAGGAGCATCTACAGGAGTCTCCTTCAGTTCCTGCACCTTATTTTCTCACGTTTGTCTCCTAGTCCTAGCTGTGTAACATGATCAGTCTCCGCCCAGATGGCCGGGACTTTATTTTGGCGCCAAACGGGGTTTATAAACCCCTTGTTACCACCAGATCTTGCTGTCTCTTGCTAGAGCCAGCTTACAGCATTGGTGTGCGGTTGGTTTTTTGTGTGCACTGTGCAGCTTCTGATATAGTAAGTAATGTATATTGCTACTGCTGACCTATATCTCTGTGTGTATATACTTATTGTATATTCCTTACAGTCATGTCCAGAGACTCCGCTTCTCGCAAATCCTCTAACAAACGGCATCATCTGGTGTGCAGACAATGTGAGGTACCCTTACCTGATGACAGTGAGTTTACCACCTGTACTGCCTGTCGTCCAAGAATTCAGGTAGGACCAGGAATCCTATTTATATATGTCAAGCTGCTCCCCCAGTACCAGGTACATAATTTATATGTTCCTTAGGGGAAAGATGAACCTACCATTCAAGACGTGGTTATATGAGTCAGTGACCTGGTACACAATTCCATGAATAGTTTAAAGGAATCATTATCCCAACCCAGGTATTATAGATTCTTACAGCAACTTTATAGAACTTATGGGACCCCAGTTAAAATTAAGTACTCTTTATTTAGGAAAAAGCTTAGAGCAGAAGAGGAGACCCCTTCAGTATCCCTGGAAGGTTACAAGGTCCTAGATGAGATCTATTCTGATTTTGATGAAGAAGAAGATAAAGAGAAAGAACGCTTCCTCTTCAATTCTGAAAACATTGCTAAACTTGTTAGACTTGTGCGTGCCACCAATATGCCTGACCAGGAGGAGCCTTCATCCTCAAGGACAAGATCCTTCAGGATGGATGACTTTATCTCTGAACTTATTTTTTCTGAATGGAAGAAGCCGGACAAAGCTCCTTCTATCAGTAAGAAATTCTGGGCTTTGTTTCCTATTGAGGAGGATCAGTTTGATTCCTGGATTGATCCCCCCAAGGTGGATATGGCCATTGTTAAACTATCCAAGAAAATGGTGGTGCCTTCAGATGATGGGTCAAGCCTTAGAGATCCCATGGATCGTAGGGTTGAGACATCCTTAAAGAGGGCCTATTCTTCTGCAGTTGCTCAAACATCTATAGCGGTTTCAGACCACGAAGTCTCTAAAGCCATGAAAACGTGGTTAGATAAGATTCAGGAAGATATTGATGCTGGGGTAGATAGAGATGCTATTCTTTCCTCTTTTAGGAAAGTTAATTTAGCTATGGAGTACTTATCTGATTCTGCATCTCATCAAGCCAGACTCGCTGCTAGATCCATGGCTTTATCATCTTCAGCTAGAAGAGCATTATGGCTACGTACTTGGCAAGGAGATAATCCGTCCAAGTTTAACATGTGTAATTTGGAGTTTTCGCCGGGTAGGCTCTTTGGGTCAGAGCTTGATACCCTTATGTTAGAACTTTCTGACAAGAAGGGCAAATCTCTCCCTCCTGTCAAGAAGCCCTTTCGATATAGAAGGGAAAGGTCACCTCAAGGGGGCAGACAAAGTCGCTTTCAAAGAGGTAGAGGTAGAGGGTATGGAGGTTACAAAAGAGGAGGAACCTCCAAGAGAGGAAAGTCCTCCCCAAAAAGCAAGGATTTCTGACGCCAACCCTCCTGTTGGGGGGCGCCTCTCACATTTCTTACCCGAATGGGAAAAAATAATAAACGATGTGTGGGTGTTGAACATTATCAGACGAGGCTATGTTCTTTCCTTAGATCCGCTGCCACCGAGAAGGTTTCTCGTCACTGTCCAGAGAAACAAAGGTTGCTGGAGCAATCCATTCAAGAACTAATCCGATTGTCAGCCCTAGAACCAGTTCCTCTCAACGAGAAGGGTCGGAGAGTTTATTCAACTGTTTTTCTGGTACCCAAACCTTCGGGAAAAAACTGGTTAATAATAGATCTCAGATACCTGAACAGGTTCATGACCAAGAACAAATTTCGTATGGAAACAATAAAGTCTGTAAAGACGATCCTAAACAGAGGAGACTTTATGGCGTCTCTCGACCTCAAGGACGCATATTTCCATATACCTATTTTCAAAGAACACAGAAGATTTCTTCGGATCGCAGTTCACATGGGGAAGCAGATTCTTCATCTCCAATTCAAAGTCCTTCCTTTCGGCATAACATCAGCCCCATTCGTATTTACAAAGGTGGTGTCTTCCGTGGCGGCAGTTCTAAGGGTACAGAACGTAAATATAATACCTTACCTGGACGATTGGCTCATCATAGCAAGATCTCAAGACCTCCTAGACCAACAGGTATCCCTCACCTTGAACCTGCTCACCTCCCTAGGTTGGCTGGTCAATTGGGAAAAATCAGACCTTATACCCTCCACAGTCAAAAGATATCTGGGATTTGTGATAAACTCCCAAGATATGAGACTGTATCTCACTCCAGAGAGGAAGTTGAGAATTATGGAAGGATACAAATTCCTGAGAGTCCCCCGACAGGTTTCTTTCAGAACCCTGATGAGTTATCTAGGTCTTCTCTCCTCTGCTGCAGAAGCAGTACCCTGGGCCCTTTGGCATCTGAGACCCCTACAGGCGGAAGTATTACAGAAGTGGGACAAGAGGACTTGATCCTTGGACAAGAAAATCAGGCTCTCACTAACAGTAAGAAAATCCCTACGATGGTGGGCTCAAGTAAAGGATGGAGCCAGTATACAAGAACCAGTCTGGACATTTCTCACAACAGATGCCTCGGGCTCAGGGTGGGGAGCTCACCTAGAAGAGAGAGAGATCCAAGGAAGATGGACTGGATCAGAAAGAACCCTCTCTTCAAACCAGCTGGAGCTCAGAGCCATTTTCAAAGCCCTCACGCTTTTTTCTCCTCAGATTCAGAATCGAGCAATCAAGGAGATCAGACAACATCACTGCCGTGTACTACCTAAACAAACAGGGAGGTACCAGATCCAAGGTCCTCCTAGGAGAGGTAGGAAGGATTCTAAATTGGGCAGAATCGAATTTAACTACACTAGCAGCAGTGCATATAAAGGGGACTCTGAATGTAGTGGCCGACAAACTCAGTCGAAATTTATCAGTCCCAGGGGAATGGTCTCTGAACCCTGCAATATTCACTCAGATTATCTCCAGGTGGGGTGTGCCGGAGGTAGACTTGATGGCAACGCGCTTCAATGCGAAAGTCCCCAAATTCTGCTCACTTTACCAGGAGGACAACCCGGTAGCTGTGGACGCAATGACGATAATGTGGGATTTCAGACTGGCGTACATATTCCCTCCAACGGCCATGATATCCAGGGTGTTACTGAAGATCAAGCAAGACCAAGCCTCCGTAATAGCGATAATTCCCTTTTGGACGAAGAGGTCCTGGTTTTCCCAACTTCTAACGATGAGCAGGGGGACTTACTGGAAATTGCCACTACAGCAGAACCTGGTGTCTCAGGGCACGCAGCTCTGCCAAAATATGGGGTCTCTTCATCTGACGGCCTGGAGACTAGTCAGTCCTTATTAAGGGATAAAGGGTTTTCTAGCAGAGTGGTAGACACACTTTCGCATTCTAGAAGTGATGCTACCAACAAGTCATATGCTAGAGTTAGGAGAATCTTCCAATCTTGGTGTTCTCCCAAACAAATAGACCCCAGTAACCCTTCAGTCCCAGAGATCTTGGAATTTTTGCAGGATGGTTTCGATAAGGGATTGTCTCCAAGCACCTTGAAAGTACAGTTAGCAGCCCTCTCAGTTCACCTTCAGAACAAGCTCATACAAATTCAAGAGGTAAAGGGATTTATAAGAGCCATCACCAGACTTCGTCCCAGGGTCTGTAGACCCGTGAATCCGTGGGACTTATCTCTTGTTTTAAAGACCTTGAGTAAAGAACCTTTCGAACCATTGGATACAGCATTGGTTAAAATGCTCACTCTGAAGACCGTCTTCCTCTTGGCCATAACATCCGCCAAGAGAGTAGGAGAATTGCAAGCTTTAGCTGCTAGAGAACCCTACACTATTTTTTTTACAGGATAAAGTAAGTGAAATTCTTACCAAATTTTTTACCTTAATATCCTTCTTTCAGCAATTTAAATCAGATGATATCCATATCCAGACTACCATCGGACCTTACTGCCGAAGATCCAGAGTTGGCAAACCTAGATGTTGTCAGATGCCTTCAAACCTACCTTAGGAGGACTGAAGAAATTAGAAGAACTGAAAACCTATTCGTTTCCTTCATGGGAAAGAACAAAGGCAAAAAGGCATCCAAGCCTTCCATCTCTAGATGGATTTCAGAAGGCATTAATATCTGCTACACTTTGAATGACCAGGATCCTCCAGAGTTTACGAAAGCCCATTCCACCAGGGAAATGGCAACATCTTGGGCAGAAAGAGCCCTGATACCTCTGGATCAAATTTGTCTTGCAGCAGCTTGGTCTACGCCTAGAACGTTCTTTAGGCATTACAAAATAGAAAACTCTATTCCAAATTTTTCCACTTCGGTGGTTAGCTCAGCCTTTCAACAATCCCACCCTTTGGGGGTTTAAGAGTACGTGTCAAATCCCCATTATTGTGCCGATGTGGGACGTAAGGGAAGGGTACATTTGATGGATAATGTGTTTTCCCTTAGTCCCATCAGCGGCACAACTTCCCGCCCTTAATTCTTTGTGTTGTTTTGATTATACTTTTCTACTTTAAAATGACTCACTGGTTGTGGGGATCCACCTCCTCTTATCCTAGAGGGAGGAGGGGCCATTATTTGAATTAATAAAACTTTATTTGTGATACTAGTAAATATTCTTTTTGTCCTGCCTAGCTCACAGGGGCAAGAATACCCATTATTGTGCCGCTGATGGGACTAAGGGAAAACACATTATCAATCAAATGTACCCTTCATGCACAGGGCTCAGAGATGTGTATTGCACCCCCTTATAACAACCAATATGGCTCCTCCATGGAAAACAAGCATGAATAGCATAGATCCCTTAGAGGGGATGATCAAGCCATTTTCAATGGGCCCAGCAACCACATGGAAATGGAAACAATGGGGGAGATTTGACAAACATGGTGTAAAGTGAAACTGGCTAAGTTGCCCCTAGCAACCAATCAGATTCCACCTTTCATTCCTCACAGACTCTTTGGAAAATGAAAAGTGGAATCTGATTGGTTGCTGGGGGCAACTGAGACAGTTTCACTTTACACCATGTTTGATAAATCTCCCCCAATGCTTCAATGCACATAACTGACCCAAAACTATGTTATTGTTTCTATCCACACGCAATTGAAGAAAGTGACCGCACTCTACTATCATCGACCAGAAACACATAGATAATCTAAGATCATCCAGATAATGTGGAAACCCCTCTGCTGAAGTTACACAGGATATATATATATATATATATATATATATATATATATATATATATATATAAAACATATGAAGAATGTAAACCTCTTTGCTAAACCAGAAAGGGGAAAAAATGGAAAAAAAAAAGAGTAAATTCTATAAACACTTAGTAAACTTTTATTGGATTTTATTTTTAGGTCTGTGCTTAACATTGAGTAGCAATGTGCGCTACTGGCAACTTGTGTAACTCAGTAATTATATCACTTTTTCCACATTTCTTCTGGGGACGTCAAGTCCAGCTGTATTTTGAAATGATGGTGCAGGTCCTTCAGGTGCATGTGTGTTATAACAGAGGCTCTCACACTTCTTTCACAGCCTTTCCCTCTCGATCTCGTGACGTCTGAGCGTGGAATTCAATAGAAGGGCTAAAATCATCTAAACAAAAAAGTAGGACATACATACTGATAAAATTCTAAATTACATTACCCAACAAACATTGTAGGGATGGAGATTGATGGTTGGATTTCCATGAATAACTTGGTGGGATTCTTAGGGTACTATTACATGGAACGATAATCGGCCCGATTTGGCCGATTATCGCTCTGTGTAATAAATACAACGATCAGCCGATGACAACGATCATTGGCTGATCGTTGATATAGGTTTGAATCTGTAATTGTGGGGCGCCACATGTAATAGTAGTGTGCGGTCGGAGACTGATGATTTACATTACCTATACAGGCTGCAGGGCTCCTCTTGCGGTCTTCTCCCCGGGTCCCGCGCACTCCAGCTTCACAGCAGCCTGTCTCAGCTGACAGGCCGCTCAAGCAATGACTGGCCGCGGCGGGCCCGGCCTGTGATTAGAGCCTGTGATTAGAGCTGAGCTCTGAAGCTGCAGCGCGCAGGACCCGGGGAGAAGACCGCTAGAGGAGCCCTGCAGCCTGGACAGATAATGTATGAAGGGCTGCATGGACATCGGTAACTATGTCCCTGCAGCCCTTGTTGAACGATAATCAGGCATGTAATAGGCCCAGTAAACGAGCACCGATCTAGCAGATCGGCGCTCGCTTAGTGTTATTATCGGGCCTTCATCAGCCCGTGTAATACTACCCTTAGGGCCCTATTACCCAGAGGGATTATCTTCCCAATCAGAACTCGGCAGATTATTGCTTCATGTAGTCAAGACAACGATCAGCTGAAGAGCCGATCATCGGCTGATTTGTCTTTCAACTTGTTGAAAAATCACAGGGCATTGCTACGCATATTAGGGATACATGGCTGACAGCTAATGACTTTCTAAGTAAAATAATAAAGTTTATACTTACCTGTTCAGGCTCCCCCAGTGTCCTACAGCCTTTACTCCGCATTTCCTGGTCCTCTCAGCCACCTCTGGCCTTGTATCAGTACTGATAGGCCACCCAGCCAATTACTGGCCATGGGGCTGTCCCGTCTCAGCCAGTGACTGGTTGAGCAGCTGGAATACAGGAAAAAAGGTACAACAGCACAAACCAAGTGGATAAAGAGGGTGCCCATCTATCCACACCGGCCCAGGAGTGGCAGCAAATCCAAAAGAAAGCAAGGGCTGAACAGACAACGCCAAGGGTATGTTCACAGTAAGAAATAGGCGATGAATATGTACAGAGCAATGTCCCATTGTGTTCAATGGGATTTTCGCTGCTCCAATTCTGCCAGAGCTGAAGAGGAAATTTCAAGTAGCAAAATTTCCTCTTCATTTCCTCAGTGTGAACATACCCTTACGATGTCCGTGCAGCCCTCGCTACATTGCTCATTTCTAAGGCCCAAGACAAACAAGTCCGTTAAATGTTAAGGTCAAATCTGTTATGAGAGCACCTTGCTGTCGGTGAGCGGCAAACACAATTCATTCAAAATGTGCCCCAAGAGCTTCTATTTCACATATAAATTAAACATAGCAGTAATGTAGGCCAAATCTTTTATACATTTATCACTTGCTTAGCTTTTGCAGACTGCTGCTGTGATTTTCAGTGTTTGCACTTGTGTTGCAGCCATGGCAGGGAGCACCCGTGCCACCTATTAGTTGGCTTAAGTTGCTTAATAAATAACTTTGCACCAATATTTCGGAGCATGGGGGTCACATTTACTCTATGCCACTTTTTGGTACAAATTGCACCAGACAATATATAAACCTATTAGGACTGGTCACAGTCTGTTCTCTGACATCTCTTTGACTTGTCCAACCCTTTGTTTGCCAGGTAGACACGTGGCACCAGGGGGATGTGAAAGTAATGAGATACATTGTGCTGGGTGAATAGTAGATTCATATACATGAATACAAGGTGGTGATTTCAGGTCAATCTAAAATGTGTTATGGATCAAACCTTATGCTGTGTTTACACGGAACGATTATTATTAGGTTATCCACAGTTAAAGGAGAACTGCAGGCAGGAGAAGGGTGAAAAACAGACAGATTAACTCACCTGCACCCCCCCCCCCCCATAGCGCAGACGCCGGGTCCCATTCGCCGCAGCTAGGGTCCTGCAGCTCCACTAGCTGCAACATTACAATCCTGGCTGAGTGATTGCCCGAACAGCCAGTCAGTGACTGGGGCAGGACACCCCCCCAGTCACTGACTTTGCCCGCTCAGCTGGACCATGATGTTGCTGCAGCAGCCGGGTACGTGACGTAGCCGGTTTCCTGCAGAAGATGAAATCCGGCAGCGGCGAACAGGACCCCGACGGCAGTGCTACGAGGTACGGGGGACGGGTGAGTTAACTTATCTGTCATTTTTACACCCACCCCTACCTACCTGCAGATGTCAATGTTGGTGGGACTTCTCCTTTAAACACAGCTGAGTGATTCCAGAAAAAGCACCACTCTTGTACTCAGTTGGTATCTAGAATTACAGCATAATTCCACTGACGTGGACAGAGCTAATACTACACACAACATGACAACAGGTTTGGACTGTTTCTAGAATATTGCAGCTATGTTTTTCTAATCTTGGATTACCCCTTAAATGCAGCCACATAGTAGGACCAGCATTATTGGCAAAAAAAAACAGGACTAACCCCTCCTGGTTCAAGTGAATCTAAATCTTATACTATGGTAACCTAGGTTTACTTCTTATAAAGTAAGGGTGGCTTGCCCTGAGAGGGAAGAGGTCACCAAGAGCACAAAGAGTTTTGGAAGGAACAGCAAATACACATCAGAAATCTGACTCCAGGGTTTGTATAATAGTGGTACATTTTGGTGTAATGAAACCTACCGCCAAACAAATCAAAGGAAATTATTCGAACTAATCGTGTGTTTTTCAAGATCAAGTACAAGGAACTCCAGGTTTATATGATAACAGGGCCTGAATTTTATTTTTTTTTGTCTTTTTATCATTGCTATTTTTGTGTACTGATGCCCTGACATCTTCCTTAAAGCGAATGTACCATCAGGTACATTTGCCTTAATATGACCCACGGATAGATCGGGACAGGAAGCCAGTGCCCCGGTCCATTTTTTTGAACCGCGGCCCAGATCAAGTGTACGGCGTCTTTCTATCCACAGGTACCGGGCCGGGGCTGAAGCACTAGAGGCGGGCCGGGCAGCCCCCAGTGGGAGGAATCCCCCACCCCTCTATGACGCGGCTCCATTGATTTTAACTGAGCCGTGTCATAGAGGGGTGGGGGATTCCTCCCACTGGGAGCAGCCCAGCCCACCTCCAGTGCTTAAGCCCCGGCCTGTGGATAGAGCGGCGCCGTACACAGGAACCGGGCCACCTTTAAAAAAAAAATGGACTGTGGCACCGGCTGCCCGGCGCCAATTTATCCATAGATCATGTTAAAGTGAATGTACCTGATGGTACATTCGCTTTAAGGCCCTATTACATTACACAAGCTAAGTTGACACTCGTGCTGGAAAATTGTGCCGTCATACAGCCCTTAGTCTGCACGTTTTCCTTTAATATCCTTCCCATCTTGGTTATACTGCATCAAATTTCACACAGCTGCCTAGGAACAACCAGCATCTCTTGCCACACTTCATGTTAGATTTCCATTTTGAAGGAGTTTTATAACCCTTTCCATTAACTCTTCTGTTTGGTCCCATGGTTTCTTGCAACTAGCCGAGTGGAAATGTATAAGCACTTTCCCATTTTACTACAGGATAATTGTAACTTTAAGGGTATATGCACACTACAGAAAAGAGGCGGAAACTTTAAGCGGATTCCACTGCACAGCGGAATCTGCTTGAAGTTTCCGCCTCTTTTTCTGTTGTGTGCACATACTCAAACTTGTGGCCAAATTTGTTCTGGGAAAGAAAATTATAAATTAATTTTCTTCAACACTTTATGTTTTTATAATACAATAACCTAACTTCATTTGTTCAAGCTAGGTTTTCTGAAACTTGAATGCTCTGTATTTGGTGTAAATTAAAAAGCTGTGCAGCTCTGCCATTACAGCGTGGCGCATATCCATACAGTTCCCCTGCTCCCAGCAACATATATCGGAGATGCTACTGTGCGGGGGACAGACTCCGGTACAAGCTTTCCACGTCTATATTCCGTGCGGAACACGGAACGTGTGAATGCGGCCATAGAATCTCTGTGGGAATCGTCAGGATCGGCAAGGTCTGGTGGAATTCCACCACATTCTACCGATCCTGATGCTTCCCACAGAGACTATATGGTTGGAGAAAGGTCCAGGAGGACAGAAACGTTGTCGATAATAGGATTTATGGTATCTTATTGTTTCTTACACTAATTCTGGTTGGAACAAAAACTTATTCACCCTGCAATAAAAAAAAAAAATCTTCCCATGACCTGTTTAAGAGTGTGTGGTTCTTTTTCTTAGTGTCTATGGCAAATGACTTGCAAAAACATCTCTCAAGGCTTCCGTCTTTAAGGGCGTGTGTAATGAGAAAATGAAGTATTGTTTTCCTAATTTTCCATTTTACTGTGTAGGTTATAAAACAATCATGAAATCTTGCAGTTTTCATTCCCACCACTAGGTCTAAAACTAAGCTGAGACGTCCTGTTGTGTCTGTGGTGATGAGAGGCGGCTGCTGTAAAGTGATTTGTACAGCATTGCAGCAACATCTGACACCAATAGATAGCACCAGTATAAGACAATAGCAGCTCCCTGTGAAATTACCTCTTTAAAAGGTCACAGAGCATGCTCAGTAAAGTCTCGCATTCATCGCAATGGGACAGACTCGGTCTACTAGTATCTATGTTCATGAGTCTTGCTGTAAAGCATGTCACTACAGGCTGCTAAACACAGCTCAAGCAAAATGACAGCCACCATAACAAGGTACAAAAAAAACAAAATAGAAACAGCTTTGGAAAAAAATAATGTTTTGTAGCTAGAAAAACAAAACCTAGGCAATATATATTTCTGACCACCAAAGATAATGTAATAATATAAAAATAGTCTTATTATACAAAGAGGAGAAGTGTAGCTATTCTCAAAACCTGGCAACCGGCAGGGGCAAAATTTGATCAAAAGTACAAACTTACCTCTTCCCCGTGCCCACGGTGAGCAGCGGGACCCCTGCCAGGCTCCAGAATCTCTGGCACTGAGACGTCACAACCCGGCTGATCGCTTAGCCAGTGAGTGACTGATGCGGGGCAGTGCTCCAGTCACTGATTGGCTGAGCAGCCAGTCCAGAGGCCAATCCTGCTGCTCAATGCGGGTACAGGGAGAGGTAAGTCCCTGTCCCTGCCAAATTTTAAAAATGGCCGGATTTCTCCTTTAATATACTGGAAATGCACCTTTCTGCAACAGCTCTACCTTTAGGGCCCTAACCCTGCAGAAACAGCTGCTTTGGCAAAAACAACAACAAAAAAAGTTAGAAAATAGAAAAATAGGAATGGAGTAACACTACAAGACACAGAAGCCCAATAACACAGATCTAGATGCAACCACAAATCCAGAAAAGAAGCCACCTCTACTTCGCAGATTGTGATGGGGGAGATGAATTACCATGACAGCAATAACATTTGCTCCGTTCCCAAATCTTGCACAAGGATACTTTCAATAAAAGTAATAAACGTAAAACTGTTCTGACGCAGCTTCGCGTTCTGCCTCCAACTAGACAGACATGGCTTGGAAATGCCCGTTTCATGCAAATCCAGCTTTCCGGTAACAAGTCGTTTCTAGTACTGACAGGTTCCTCTGCTCTACGTCCGCTTACAAAATCTTCTCAGAATCCTTCAAGGAGCAGGAATTTGTAGACATTCATAAAAGAAAAGGAAAAGGGGAACAGGTCCGGGGCTTTTGTGTTCCTCTGTGGATGTTTGATTCTAGCAAGAAAACGTGTCTAAAAACAGAGATTGTTGTTGCCTTAACACACTTTACTGTAAATGTGCAGGAGGTTTGATCATCTCCAAACACTTACGAAAAAGTACAAGCTTGTGAAACCTGATCCGTGCAATCTGACACAAGCGGCTCCACCCAGCTCCTAGAATCAACAAATCCAGAAATTGTTTTGCAGCAACAGAGCAGAATAGTGAAGGGGGATATTATATTAATATATATATATATATTTTTTTTTCTACATGCACTCCATGTATCAACACAAAGTGCTCAAAAAGGCAGTGTTTTATACTATTAAACAAAGCACTAGAGCAGGGATGAGGAACCTTCGGCCCTCCAGCTGTTGCAAAACTACAATTCCCATCATGCCTGGACAGCCGAAGCTAAAGCTTCGGCTGTCCAGGCATGATGGGAATTGTAGTTTTGCAACAGCTGGAGGGCCGAAGGTTCCTCCCCATCCCTTCACAAGAGGATGCGACACATACATACAAACAGCACAGCCAAGTTTAGCACATTATCACAAAGTGTTATCTGTGGTCACAAGGAAAAATCTCCAGCATTCACAATGATCACAATGCACTAAAGAGTTAAAAGTCAAACACAAACCTTCCCCATCTCTAGCTGCCATCTGCTAACAGCGGAGTTATCAAGGTAGACGATAGGCCGTCCATAAAACAAAAACAATTCACGACAAACAGCTATGTCAACTTGTAGAAATCACCAGGGCAGCTGCTTCTTCCTTGCAATGCAAAGAAGGGGGAAAAACACACACACACACACACACACACACACTGGGAACAATTACTGGCAACAGGCTGTAGTTTAAATCCCTGACTTCCCTATATACCCCCCCTCCTTCTTCTTCTTTCACACAGGAGACATAATATCCAAACTTGCAATAGGCACGTGGTCTGCAGGTATCCTTCTCTAACAGACCTTAAAGGGGTTCTCCAGCACAACAGAAATTTGCACCCAAACTGGAGACGAGAGTGGTGCTGTCTCTGGAAGAAAGTGGCCATGTTTTTTTTTTTTTCTTAGAGCTGGATAAAACCTTTAAAAAAAAAAAAAGTTCTTCCAAACTAAGTCTCAAACTAAATACAGGATGATTAATGCCTTGTTATGATTGTTCAGGGTGTATGTTAAACAGTAATGAAAGTGCCAGGTTACATCAAACGTAATAGAATTATACAGAAAAGTCCAACCAAGAGCAAAAAAAAAAAAAAAAAAAAAAAAGTGAAAAATAGAAATAACTCGTGTTACTAAAGGCTTCAGAAATACCAGTGCAAAATTATCTGAAACACGCCACAAAAAGGTCACAAGTCTCCTTTAAGTCCCCACTTCTAAAATGAGGAATGACACTTTTTCCTCTTCACCGTGAAGAATACACATTCTTAACATTACAAAAAAAACTGCTAATTTGAAAGCTATGGCCTGTAATCACCACAAGAGTGTAATATGGTTGGTGAATATAGAATAAAAATAAAAATACATAATAATAATAATAATAAAAATAATAATAACAACAACAACCAGTGGACTGTGTGACATGGATGAAAAAAAGAGAAATCACTCACATGCTATGGGGTAATGCTGACATCTCTATTTGTATCGGATGTGCAGATATGTAAGAATATAAAAATATTAGTTTTAACCTAAAGGTACACTGTAACGAAACCTTTCAAGCTAAAATTATTTAGATCTGCAGTAAGTATCCAGGCAAGCAACTAGTTAACCCAAATCCAAAATACACTATAATACATAAGAAAAAAAAACGTAAAAGCAAAACCTATTTTAAAGTTAAAAGTACATTTTAATTAAATAAAAAAAAAAAAAAAAAAAATCATTCTGAAATATATGCTACAGGGTGGAACAGTCCATAATGGTGCAGGATTATTGACTTTCTGACAAAATTAAAAAAAAAGAAACAACAAGACACAATATTCATTAATAATTATATTTTCTGCATTATAGTTAACATAGGTTTTTTTTCTTTTGTGTCGCCTTATTTTTCTCGTTAAGTATGGATACTTTGTTATAGGTCAGACATGTCGTTCCATTCAACAGTCCTTTTTTTGAAATAAATATCATAAAATAATAGATTCACATAATAAATATTCTTTACAATAAAAAAGTTTTAAACAGACTTTTTGTCTTAAAAAATAAGCAATATTCATTTGTTGTGATTTATACATAAAATATACAAAAAAAAAATTAAAAATAAAAAATAAAGCCAGGCTGTGGCTAAGGCAATTAAAACGCAAGACGTTTGGGGAAGAAGGAGGGGGGTTGGTGGAAAAAAAAAAAAAAAAACACAGGAAAACAGGTCACCGCCAGGAAGCACAAAATATCAGATCCCTGGAGGAAAGAGCTTATTTCGTTAAGGCTACTGGGTTTTTTTTTTCTGGCACCTGAAAATAACACATTAGTAACAGGAACAAGATAAGAGAGATTGGAGGATGGGGTGGATTTAAATAGATGTCCTTCAACATAGACAAGTGTGTCTGATGCCAATGCAAAAACAAAAACAAAAAAGAGGAAGAAGGGGTGGGAGTCAATGCAGATGACGCACGCTGGCATATAGAACATATACCATGCAACGTAAAGGCCACTTTCAGGGAATGCCTAACCTGCTATCTTACATAAAAGGGTAGACCATTGCCAAAGAAGATTTTAAGACTACCCCCTCCCCCTCCCCCACCAAACCAATATCCATAGACACGTAAAAGAAAAAGGGATTAAGGTATTCTCATCGTTCCTCGTGACAAACCATGATGTTAGTGTGCACGTGCCTAAGCCAATACCATATCTAGGCCAATTACTGTGGAAAATCTGGCAAAAGAAGAACGTTAAATGGATGCACTTATGAAAACGTATGTATATACGTGGAGCCGACGCAGCAAATGGATCCATAAGTTGTCCGGAAAAAAAATCCCTCCATTTAAAGTCAGGAGGGCTTGCCCTGACCCCGTGGAACCTCATCCAGTTTGCAATATACAGTATTTGAGTTCTTACACCGGCAACCTGGGCGATTGACTCTGTCGTAACAACCACGACACAGTTTCAGGCATCCCTTGGCAGGAGGGTAGCAGAGTAAGCATGGTAAGAACAAGGACATGAGTCCCATGCATAAGTATCTGGAGCAGCAGTGCGACTGGGTGCAAGAACAAGGGTTATCCGCGTACGAGTCGCCCTCGTCGTCGTTGGAGCAGTGGTAGAAAGCTGCTTTGACCAGACACATACAAGTGCTGTATTCCACCATGCTCTCGGCAGAGCAAAGACACTGACGATTGCAAGCCAAGCATGATGGTAGGGTCCGCGGAGCGGTGCAGTCCGTACATTTGCACTTTCCGCACTGTTCACAAATAAATCGGTGCTGGGTCGAGTCCACTTTTAAAGAGCTCTTTAAGTCATCTACAACCAACAACGATGTTTTCGGTTGCATTCGAACTACCCTGTCCGTCCTGTGGCCGGAGCCGTGTCTGGTCGGCGGAGATTGTCCCAAAAGTTCTTGATCGGAAGAGGCACTATTTGTGCTTCCAGAACTTGCGGCACTTCCGGTGCTGGTTGACCTACTGAGCACGGGAGCCCTCGCCATGTACACATGTCCCGAGTGAGGGGGTCTGTGCTCATTGTTATTATTCACATTGACTGGTAGGATTTCGTGAGTCCTCTCCTGTTTGCCGTACCGTGGAGCGGTTTTGGGCCCTCCGTGTTTCCTCACCATTGATGGGCCCTCCGTGTACTCGTTTCGGCTCCGGAGAGCTTTGATCTGGTCCAGAGACAAGATAGCGGCTGGTGGAACCTCCCGTTCATACTCCAGCCTCTGCCTGCTGTCTAAAGAAGGTTGCTGGATGACAACTAATGAACCGCTAGGGCCATGTTGACTTTGTAGCTCCATCTGTAGTGATCTCGACTTCTGGCATTCAATGGGAACTTGGCATGCATCTGAAAATCTGCAACGGGAGCAGAGAAAGGCATCAATATAAACAGCAGAGGGAAAAGAGAAAAAAACAAAAAACGCACACAGAGCATTGTACAATATTATGACAAGAACTAGGCACCGGAATAATGGAGCAATCCGCCACCGGAACCTTCATCTCTAACGTTACGTTACCACTAGGGAACCTTGCCTCTCCAGCTGTTGCAAAACTATAACTTCCATCATGCCCGGACAGCCTTTGGCTGTCCGGGCATGATGGGAGTTGTAGTTTTACAACAGCTGGAGAGCCAAAAGTTTCCTGTCCTATTAGAACGCTCCAGGTGCCGCCATAGAAACTGATAAAAAAAAAAATCTAAATAATTCCGTATCAAAACATAAAATAAACTTGATCATCATTACGCAACAATGTATCAAGCGAAGCAACCAGACACACTCTACCCTATACGCTGCTCCATCTCTAGCTCAAAGACAACAAAACATAAAACTAGCAAAAAAATAAATAAAAAAATTCTCTGTATACCCCATGTGGCAGTAAATCCATCTAGATGCAGAGAGGAATCTCAATAGTTTACAGATGGGACCTTGTTCCTGTAATGATTGTCATCTAGCACTGGGGGAATGGGGAGGTTTAAGGAAGGTGCTGGGGGAGGAGGGGGGGGGGGGGGAGATCCCAGGATGGGGGAGACACAGGAAAAAAAAAAACTTATGAATGAAAACAATCCCTGGCTGCAAAGAGGAGAAAGAGGAGGAGGAGGAAAAGGTGAACATGACCGCAGGGGGGCGGACTTTACACTCCTGCACATGCATGCACTAATACCCTGTCTGGTGCCAATACCCTGGCATCATGTGCAGTGTGGTAGAAGTAACCAGGATGGTGCTTTGCTTCCCTCCAGCGCACCGTGCACACTGCCGTGCGGTTTTCCATAAACGCATCCTGTTGCGTTTTCTTGCCGTGTGAACACCTGCTGATCTGTCCCGTGCACTGATCACCTGCTCCCCGATCACACTTACCTAGCTGCGAGCAGGATCCAGGCACAATCCCATGTAAAGCAGCGCTGCGGAGGAGCCGGGGATTAAGCATGGGACATGGAGCGTGTCATACTACTACAAGCCGAATCATGTCTGACAGCAGGGGGGTAACCTCCACCGATCCCCGATCGCTGTCACCCTGTAAAGCCAGGCTCCGTGTGCATGGAGGGGAGGTGCGAAACTCCTCCTGCTTCTTCGGAGGAAAAATAATATACAATCCAAACTCTAGGTAAAAGTGTGCGCCACACGATAGTTCCTTCCCGGCGGCGGCAGTGCACTAGTCCAGGCTGGCGTGATGAATGAGGGTGTCACCCCGTAGCAATCACTCACAGCTCCCGGTACAACCTTCCACGCCTGGCGCTCTCCTGCCTCTGAATGAATGGATTCCTGGAACACTGGGTTTGTTCAAGGAGAGCGTTGTGATTGGCTGGCGCTGGAAGACGGAGCAGCCCCGCCGCTTCTGATTGGCTGTCGCGAGGGGGCGCGCTTTGCTGCAGTGGCGCGGCCTAAAGCTTGTGTGGAGATCGCAAGGTGTATCTGGCGGCGGCTGCAGCGGGTCGGCTCCGGGGTGCAGGGCTCTCCCCGGACTCCTCACCGCCGCCTGAGGAGGAGGAGAAGCGGCCATTACTGACTAGAGGGTACACCTAGTGAGCACGGCAGCAGTCCTGAGGGAAGGAAGAGCCGTGACCTGTGGGGGGGGGGGCACATAACAGCTGGGGGTCCCATTCACCTAAGGGGAAGAATGTGCCGGCAGTGAGAGGGTTAAGCGCGTCTGTCCCTGTGGAGGACAACGGAAATGACCGCACACCTCTCCGCGTGTGTGAATAAGCGGCTTGTTTTCCTCCTCACACATCCCCCCCCCCCTGCTGCGGCTCCTCCTGAGCTCAGAGCCCGGGGCTGGGCGGAAGGAAGGAGCGCCCGTCTTCACCTGCCCGCTCATTTCCGACCATCAAAGCGATGAAGCGATGCCACATGCTGCTTAACCCCTCAGCTGCCGGCCGCCGCTCACACGAACTTCATCCGGATTTGGGGTTGTTCACCAAAAAACTTTCAAATCAACTGGTGACACAAAGTGTAATGCTGCGTTTACACGGAGCGATAATTCGCCCAATCGATCGTTTAACGATTTTGAAGCAGAGATTTAGCGTTTAGACGAATAAATCGCAAGAAAAATCATTTTTGCGATCGTGTATAAGATCGCTTATGCCCATCTTTCTCATAGGGTGAATCTTTAAAAGACTGTACACGAAGCGATCTGCGAAGTTTTAAGCGAACGACGATTTGAAAGATCAAAATGAATGATTTCTCGCTCGTCGCTTGATCGTTCGCTGTGTTGACACGGAACGATTATCGCTCAGATGCGATCGTTGTTGCGAAAATTCGAATGATAATCGTTCAGTGTAAACGCAGCATAATTTACTACTAATTACAAAAATCACAAGTCTTCCAGTACTTATCAGCTGCTGTATGTCCTGCAGGAAGTGGTGGTATTCATACCAGTCTGGCCCTATTCGGATAAGCAGAAATTTAATAGAAGAATTGACCTGCCATCACATTTCACGCTGCGATGCTCCGTCCTGTCATTTCCTATGAATCTATATTCTCGCAGCTGCTTTTCATTCCGCTGCCAGAATGTAGCTCCTGCCCTCATAGCCCGCCACTAATACATTACCTGACTGCGCTCCCTGATATCGCGCTCAGCCAATCAGCGGGGCAGCGCACTGGTTGACGGAGTTAGATGTCCGGAAGCCGATTGGCAGATTCAGTAACTGGTATCGCTGCGTGAAATCCTCTGCAACGCATTATGTGTGAAACTGGCCTTAAAGGAGAAGTCAGGAGTCGGACATTTTTTCAAAAAATCCGTAGAGGAGGTGGCTGAACGTAATAACATGTACCTACCTCCTTGGCTCCAGCACAGGGGTCTGTTGTCGCCTGTACCGGTTCTAGGTCTGAATGGGGACATGAGACGTAACATTTCACGCTCACTTAGCCAGTCAGTGACTGTAGTGGGGTCCTACCTTGGTTGCTGACTAGCTGAGTGGGGCTGACATGTCACAACCCGGGTCCTCGCTCAGACCAGGACGCGGCTGGGGGACAGCAGACCCCTGCGCTGGAGCCGGGGAGATAGGTGCATGTTGTTACAGTATGTTCAGCCTCCTCCTCTCTGGCTCTTTAAAAAAAAAAAAAAAAGTCTGAGCCCGGACTTCTCCTTTAAGGCTGCAATACAGTGATAAGTGTGTCCCTTTATTCCCAGGAAGGTCAAATGAGTGCAGCTCTCCATATCTATGGGACGTGACAGCTGCAGGGGGTTAGGCAGCCCAGGGGGGTCTTGTCTATCCTGCCAGCTCTAAACAGTAAATCACTAATCTCATTCCAATATTGGACACTTTACTACTTTCTCTTCTCCTCTCACATTATAATACACCCAATCACATGCACAGTGATAGGATGACACAGAGCACTGGGTGGAGAAGGGTTAACAGGGACTTGTTTACCCTGTACATATTTGCACATGAGCTGCACTTCCACATGACACATCCTCCAGTGCTGATCAGAACTAGATGACTACTCACTGCCTGTGCTTGTTGTTGTTTTGTTAACTAGTATATTTCCCTTTCTAGTTCACAGATCTTGGTTGTTGTGAATGTAGAGAGCAGTAAGTATGTGCGGTGTGATCCCCAGGAGGACGGGGCACATACAGATAGCTGAGCCAGAACCAGCTGTCTGCTTTCATTGTGAAAGAGGAAGCGCCACATCCGGCTACGTTTCAATGTGAAATCCTATTCTTAGCTATAGAGGCGACCACAAGTGGGGTTAATCGCTGCACAAGGGTTCTTGCCTCTCTTCGTACACACACATCTAGGATCTCCTGCTTCCTATACCATCTATAGGCTTCAATGCACAGTGACACCTGGCCTTAGGATTTTGTGAGAACAGAACTGTGGTATTGCCTGATACAGGATTGTGAAAAGTCTTTTTACACATCGGGTGCTTTTGCCGAATTTCTTTGACGTAATCAGAAGCGAAGGCTGAGTTCACACTACGGTTTTGCAATCAGTTTTTCTAGATGTATTTGTGTGCATCCGTTTTGCCATTGACTTGCATTATAAAAAGAGGATTAAAACGCATTCGTTTTTTTTTAACGTACACAAAAACGTAATTGACCACATTTTTGTGTATGTTAAAAAAAAAAAATATGCGTTTTGATCCTATTTTTTTAATAATGGAAGTCAATGGAAATTTGCAAAAAAAAAATGGATTGTAAAATGGTAGTGTGAACCCAGCCTAAACTGCATCTGTTATCAGGCTTGTCAGATTATATGTTTATAATAAGGCTGTGTTCACACTTCCGTTTTTGATGCATTTCTGCCGCCATTTTGCCACAAATTGTGCAATTGCAGTAAAATAGCAACATTCTATTCTCACCTTGCAGGAAAAAAAGGATGCAAAATTGAAAACGCCAGCGTACATTGACCCATGTGTTCACTGTGATACAAAGTACAAAATCAATGCTCTAATGCTGGGTTTACACGTAGCGATAATTCGCCCGATCGTACGATGAACAATTTCGAAGTAACGATTTTTTTTTAAATAACGATCAGCGCTTAGACGGAACAATATATCGTACGGAAAAATCGTTTTGCAATCGCTTAAGTCTATGTTGCGCATAGGTTAAATCGGTGAAGGGCTGCGTTTACACGTACGATTATCGTTCAAATTCGATCGTTATGGTGCATATTCGCACGATAATCGTTCTGTGTAAACGCAGTATTACCTTTGATTATTTAGAAATTACCCTTACCTGTTCTCACCTTGTCTGTGTGCATGTGACTTTTATTAGCTTTTGCATGGTGGCTTTGATGCTTAAAGGGGTACTCCGGAGGAAAAAAATTTTTTAAATCAACTAGTTTGAGAAAGTTATACAGATTTGTAAATTACTTCTATTTAAAAATCTCAAGTCTTCCAGTACTTATCATCTGCTGTATGTTCTGCAGGAAGTGGTGTATTCTTTCCAGTCTGACACAGTGCTCTCTGCTGCCACCCCTGTCAGTGACAGGAACTGTCCAGAGGCTTTCTATGGGGATTTGCAAAGTCCTTGGCATTTCATATTCAACAGTTTTAGATGTTATAAAAAGGTTTGCTACTCAACAGAAAGTCAAGAACCTTCCAAGACATGGTAGAAAAAAGAAAAAATAACCCCTTAGTGACTTCCAATATTTTACTGCGGTCACTAACGGGCCTGATTCTGATCCCATCAGCTTTTTATGACGGAATCAGAATAAGGATATGCAGCGGAGAATCCTCTGCTTCAGATAGTTTAACCCCTTACATGCCGTTGTTAAATCATGACCGGGTAACGGGTTTTGGTGGTGTATACTTACCGGATCCGAAGTCTAGTGGTGTGGTTTTACTTCCGATCAGTATTCATGGCAGTCCTGGGGGCCATCCGAAGGCCATGGTATGCCTCTCTATATTCATGCATCACATCAGAAGATCACTAATGTAAAAGTTTACAAAATAAGGGCTATTGCAATAAGGGCTATGTTACAACTTCGGAAACATATTGGGTAGATAGTTGCTGATAATGATCATGTCTCGTAACATAGATGGCTGCCTTCCCCAATATTTTCCTGAAGTGAGAACATAGCCAAACATAAAAAAGTACCCCCCCCCCCCATCCCAGCTAAAGCTTTGGCTGTCCAGGCATGATGGGAATTGTAGTTTTGCGACAGCTGGAGGGCCGAAGCTTCCCTACCCCTGGTATAGTTAAGTGAGTGTCTACAATCCCATAGAGGCAACATGAAAATATGTTGTGTACCTGAGGGAGTTGCTTGGTCTATGGATATCTATTTCATTATCTTCCAGTGTGCCGGAGTTTTACCAGCAGGAAGACAGGACGTTCTTGGAAATTCTTTGCAGGTAAGATAACATAAACCTTTTTGCAGGGGTTATCCAGCGCTACAAAAACGCGGCCACTTTTTCCCCTCTCTTGTCTTCAGATTAGATGGGGCTTGGAATTCGGTTCCATTGAAGTAAATGGAGCTTAAAGGGGTTATCCAGCGCTACGAAAACATGGCCACTTTCCCCCTTCTGTTGTCTCCAGTTTGGGTGGGGCTTTGAAACTCAGTTCCATTGAAGTGAATGGAGCTTAATTGCAAACCGCACCTGAACTGGAGACAACAGTAGGGGGAAAAGTGGCCATGATTTTGTAGCGCTGGATAACCCCTTTAATTGCAAACCGCACCTGAACTGGAGACGAGAGGGGGAAAAGTGGCCATGTTTTTGTAGCGCTGGATAACCCCTTTAAGATATTTGCATTCTATTAACATGTACTAATACCGTAAAAGTTTGGAATTGTAACAGTAAGGCTGTTACACTGCGTTTTTGTTTTTTTTCATGGCTGTATTTGTGTGCATCCGTTTTGATCCGTTTTTCTATTGGCTTACATTCTAAAAAAAAAAAGGGATTTTTTTTAGATAGGAAGTAAATAGAAAAACACATGCATCCGTTATTTTGCATAAAACAAATGGAAAAAAATGGACTGCAAAATCGCAACATGCATATTTTCTGTAAGATCCGAGAGAAAAATGGTGGCATGCACCAATGGATGTCATATAGAGACATTCACCTCCCGAAGTAATGGTTCCTATAGTGGCTTATACTGTACCAGCTGCTCTACAAAACATTTTTAGCCGAAAAAAAAAATTGCCACATCTGGCCTTACAACATGTGTGAACTAACCAACAAGGTTTTCTCTCTTCTGCTGGATTGCAGTGAAGTAAGTAAATTATTGCCTGACAGAAGTCTAGGTCAGCGGTGTTATAGCAGAAAGCCGTCTTCTTTAGGACCTCAACTGTGTATCAGTGTCTGAGCCATAGGGCTGCATTCACACACACTAAAATAAAAGTCCATAAAATAAGAAAAATGCAGCCGTTTTCGTTATCTAATAACATGCTGCATTAATGTCTATGGAAAAGCAGCCATCTGTGCACACATTGTAAGAAAAAATGCACATTATTAGACTCTAGCCCTATACTATAGCACTATCTTTACATATTTTGCATATATGAAGGTAAATGTTACATAAGATATGAGTAGTACAAGCATGTCCACTAGGTGGTGTACCTTCTCATTGTCAGGTCTACTTATTTTCAAGCACAAAGTATACAATGCAGTATGACAGTTAGCAGCTCCTCATATAGGGTATTAGACCACCATAAACATTAACATTTTTGGAAAAAGAGTCAGACAGGTCTCAACCGATTGTGTTGAAAAATTTCTTCAGGTCATAATGAAAAGTAATTTCATAGTTAGAAACTAGCATTGTGCATAACTTCCTTCGAGTAAATTACAGTAAAAAGTGCTCAGCTCCCCGTCTGGCAACCCTGGGGACCTTATAACAGCTGATCACTAAGGTGCCTATACACCAGGGATGGGGAACCTAAAGCTTCAGCTGCCCAGGCATGATGGGAAATTGTAGTTTTGCAATGCTGAACAGATGAGTGTATTACTTCATTTTGTTCAGCCATTCTCCTAATTTGTAGGAGAATAGGATTCTTGCCGCACCCCTCCCCCCGCCCTCCAGCTGCTAATTGAGAGTTGACTGTCTATAGATAAATAACTCAATTAGCAGCTGGTGGGCAGATTTTTCTGCTTCTCATAAATATCCAGGACTACTGGGCTCATGCACATAAAGGAGAGGACTACTTATTGTCCATGTTATTCAGGAGGATATTTCTGAATGAGCTGCACAGAACAATGTAAGTGATAGATCATTCTGCTCAGCTGCTTTAGTTTTGGCTCTGGGCTGGGACAAAGGGTAGGTGATGGCCCCACCCGACCTTACCTGTGGCAGCATCCCTTACCCGCTCAGCTGAAGGCTCCAGCCCAGTGGCAACAGGCACCTGCTCTCTTCTGCTTGGCTCTGGAGCTGAAGATAGGGCTGTGACCAAAGTCACATGACGTCCGGAGCCAAGCAGAAGGGGGGAGAAGTGCCGGGACAACTGTAGTGACAGATGCCCCAACCCCCGCCTCCCCCTTCCGACAGACAGATGAGGAGTAGGAGCCTTAGCTCAGAGACAGTGTCCTCGCCCACTGCTACTGCTGTGTGGGTGAGTATATGTATGTATGTGTGTGTGTGTTAGTGGAATGTATGTGCTAATGGAGTGTTTGTGTGTGTTGGTGCTCCTGTGTGGCTCAGGTAGAACTACAACTCCCAGCATGATCCTGTGTGGCTGTGGTAGAACTACAGCTCCCAGCATGCTCCTGTGTGGCTTTAGTAGAACAACAACTGCCAGCATGCACCTGTGTGGCTGTAGTAGAACAACTCAGCATGATCCTGTGTGGCTTTGGTAGAACAACAACTCTGTCAACATGATCCTGTGTGGATGTGGTAGAACTACAACTCCCAGCATGATCTTGTGTGGCTGTGGTAATACTACAACTCTCTCTGCATGATCCTGTGTGGCTATGGTAGAACTACAAATCCACCATCCTAAGCCACCCCCAGTGCTCATCTCCCGGACCAGAGACAGATGAGCAGTATGATTCTCCACTCCACCTCCTCCTCATGGGCAGAGACAGTGTCATCCTCCAGCGGCAACGACTCCCAGTGGACCAGATATAGCAGCATCATATAGTCCGGCCCTCCACCACTCTCAGGGACGCGGGGGGGGGGGGGGGGGGGGGGGGGTCGCCATTTGCCTTCTCTGCCTAGGGAACGAAAACTCCTTGTCCCGACCCTGCATCGGCTGCCCAGGCATGAGAGAAATTGTAGTTTTGCAACAGCTGGAGGGCCAAAGGTTCCCCATCCCTGCTATACACCTTCACTAACTGTCAGCCAAAACATTGTCCCCTCCTAATGAACACACAAACTTTCAGCATGTCCGAACATTTATGTGTTGCCTTTGGGGAGCAGAGGAGTAACCTGCCACTAAACAGCTCTGGAGTCAGCTTATCCCATAGAGAACAAAAGGGTCTGGCAGTGAAATTCCATCATACCTAACCCTTTTCTCCATATACAATATTTGTCTGCCGATTTGCTTGGCCCCCATATACTTTATATTGTTGGCCGAAACTGCCGCCAGTGGCAGTGTATGGGCATCTTTAGTGGGAAATCCAGATGACCTTTGCAAATAACCAATATATTATTTGTTAATATTATGATTTGCATATTTTTACTTGCTCGATTTTGTATGCAAATTTGCACCTGCTCAGTAAGCGAAAATATAACCAAAATAATACAGGTAAACAATACAATAAAACTGCTTTCCAGAGCACATAGTGAATGCTAAGACAAGGCCAGATAACATCCCCTTGCAGGGAAAAGCCATCACCACACAACGTCTTTTTTTTTGTACCGTTTGATGGCCGTCGTTTCACAGCCGAACAACTTCTGTTATTTTTAAATAATGTCCGTTATTTGGCCACAGAATAATGGCCGTCCAAGAAACTGGCTGTCAAACAGCCAAAAAAGGACGTTGTGTGGTTGTAGCCAAATATTGTAAAAGTGAAGTGTCTTCCTCCTCCTCTTGCTGTATTCAGAATGTGAACATGGGATGTGACTGTGCAAAGTAGATTTTTGGAGTAAGTTCATATATCTATTACCTAGAAATATGATGTAAGCCATACTAACATTAAACATGTAAAATTAACATTTGATTTTTTTCCCCAAAAGATCCCAGTCTCCTGAAGGAAACGTTAAAGGGAATCTGTCACTAGGTTTATGCTGCTATAAATGAGGGCAGCATAAACTAGTGACAGAAATGCTGAACAGATCAGTGTATTACTTACATCATCTTGCTCAGCCGTTCTCCTAATGTGCAGGAGAATTGGATTCTTGACGCACCCCTCCCCCCGCCCTCCAACTGCTGATTGACAGTTGACTGCTTATACACAGCATGAATAGATAACTGCCAAACAGCAGTTAGTGGGTGGAAATTTCTGCTTCTCATGAATATCCAGGACTACTGGGCTCATGCACATAATGGAGAGGACTACTTACTGTCCATGTTATTCAGGAGGAGATCTCTGTATCAGCTGCAAAGAACAATGTAAGTGATACATCATTCTGTTCACCTTCTCTGTCACTTGTTTATGCTACCCTGAGATAGGACAGCCCAAACCTGCTGATAGAGTCTTTTTAAGGGTAGCTTCACACGTACCAGATCCGCTGCAGATTCTGTAGTGTGAAGCTGAATGGGTCACATACACGCTGCGGATCCACGATCAGCCGATAACAGTGATCAGCTGAACGTGTCTTTAGGCCTGACACCAAAATCATTGGCCACTGACCACATCGATACCTGTCTGGTTTTCTCCTGCTCTCTGCTCGCTTCCCATTGCTGCGGCTGTAGCTTCAGAGCAGCCTATCTAAGCTAACAGGATGTGTTGAGGACGTCACTTCCGTAGCGGTGGTGCTCGAGGCAATGGGTATCCAAGTAAAATAGTAAAAAGGACCTGGCACTCACCAGATGATACTTGCTAATTTATTAAGGTGCAAAAAGCATCAGGTACAAAGAGGACATGTTTCAGCCAAGCATGGCCTTCATCAGTACACTCTTAGCTGAGGATGCTTGGCCGAAACGCCTCCTCTTTGTTCCTGATGCTTTTTGCACCTTAATAAATTAGCAAGTATCATCTGGTGAGTGCCTGGTCCTTTCTACTATTTTATCTAAGCTGACAGGCCGCTCAGCCAATGGTGCCAGGGAGGAAGCAGAGGGCAGGAGGAGATCGGGAGTGTAGAGAGATAATGTATAACAGTTCAAGGGCTGCACGGACATTGCTAATGATGTCCGTGCAGCCCTTGCTAAAGGACAATCGAGCAGATGTAATCTAGCAGATGGCGCTTGTTTACATTATTAATGTGACTGGAGTAGCTGTTCAGGGAAGCACAGGTATTAATACCATAATCATCCCTGCAATTATGCAACACACATATGGAAATGTGACACATACAGGAGGCAGGCGCTGCTGCCACTGGGAGATTATGTCGAGCTGCCATGGTATCTAGTGGCATAAGCCTGCAGTAAGGTCAGGTTGCCTGCTCCCGGTGTGACACTGTGAAGTAATCCGTTGATCGTACACTCTTACTATGTAATCAGTCCTTCTATTTTCTTGGTACTGAACTGGCAGTAATATAATACCTGACTTGTGCTGGCCTACTTGTAATTCCAGTTTGGCTGATTTCAGAGCCAGTTTTTTTTTTCTTTTCCTTTTTGGTTTGTATCTTAAAGCATAATAATATCCCGATTGTTTTCTTATTTTTGCATCGAACAACTATAAATACACATCTCGCACAGCAAAGATCGTCAAGGTCAAACGGGTAAATTGGCAGAACGATAACCGATTGAGTATGATGGTCGTACTTTTTTGGAGATCTTTTCAACAATTAAATGGTGTTTTCCCACCTTTTAGTCAGAGTTTACAACAGCCCAAGGTAGCCGGGAAGCCCAAAACAGCTGAAAATGGTATGTTCCAAATTGGGTAACTCCCATTTACATTAAAGGGGGTTGCAAAATAATGTATGGACATGGGAGAGAGAAGCTGGGGGTCAATACAAACTTTGTAATCCTTCTACTTTCTATTCCCTGTCAGTGGTGAAGCAGAGAAAAGCCGCGGACGCCAGAACTATTGGTAAGTTACATATCATGTATTGGTGTATGAACGTGTGCAGTCTCTCAATTGTAGTAAACAAGAAGTAAGGCTGGGTTCACACTATGTTTTTGCAATCTTTTTTTGTTTTTTTTTTTTTTTTTTGCAAAAAACTGATGCATATGTGTGCATCCGTTTTGATCAGTTTTTCCATTGAATTCCATTATAAAAAAAAACCATCCGTTTTTTAACGTACACAAAAATGTAGTCGGCCTCATTTTTGTGTCCGTTAAAAAAAACTGATCCATTTTGATCAGTTTTTTTTATAATGAAATTCAAAGAAAAAACAAATTAAAATGAATGCACACACGAATCCGTTTTTTTTTTTTTTTGTTTTTTTTAAAAAGCAGATTTAAAAAACGTAGTGTGAACCCAGCCTAAATGGCAAATTTAAATTAGACACATGAGATTAGGACCGTCCATCAAGCATCATCTATAAGTTACGTATGAACAATCGTTTGCAACAGTTGATGGCCGACGAATGTCCGGCAAAGATATGAACGGTCATGTTGTATTTTTTTTAGCTGATCATTTGCCCCTTGTGGAAACTCACATTTTATACTCTCATTGATCTTACAGTTTAGTCTGGCTTGTTGGCGGAATTATTCATACAGACAGTCCTATAAATGATCAGTGTCACCAAGTCCCATCTCCAGACTCCCCCAGACTCTCCTATGTAGGTGCACACAGAAATGGTGCGTTTACATGGAACGATTATCGTTTTAATTTCCACAATAACGATCACGTTTGAGGGATAATCGGCTCGGGTAAACACAGCGAACGATCAAGCGATGCGCGAGAAATCGTTCATTGTGATCTTTCAACATGTTCTCAAATCGACGGTCGCTGAAAATTCGCAGATCGCTTCGTCTAAGTCTTTCACCAATTCACCCTATGTGTTAGATGGACTTAAGTGATCTTAAAACGATCGCAATAACGATTTTTTTCAAACGATATATCGTTGCGTCTAAACGCTGATCGTTATAAAAAACACATTGTTACTTTGAAATTGTTAATAATTTGATTGGGCGAATTATCGCTCCGTGTAAACGCACCATTAGACCCCAACCAATCAAATATTTCTGCAAATCCAAAAGAAACATTTGTACAATACGTGTTCGTAAATCTTTATTTCCAGCCCATTTAATAAACACTCCATGTGTCGCAGTATGGTGCCTCAATATGACATTGTGCAAAAAAACACATCTCCATTTGTCTCTGTGTGAAAGCTGAGACATACAGAGGTGCAGGTTGCCCCTTTGACTTCTGGGTGCTGTATTAGATTTCCATACAACTCTCAGCCTCTAGAGCAGGGGTCCTCAACTGGTGGACTGCAGAGGCCAGCCATCTGGACCACTGCTGCAGCTTAGTATACCTGTATACTGAGCTGCGCTGCTCCCCTCTGCACAGTAACTATGAGCGCTCGGAACGAGCGCTCATAGTTACCGAGCATGAGCACTGACAGAGAGGGAGCCATTGTCTCCCTCCCTGTCAGTCACTCATGAGGCCGCGGCCTCTTGTGACCGCTGCAGTGTGGCCACAAGGGGGGTAGAGAAGAAGAGATGCCCAGACCCAGGTGAGTATAAGTGTTTTTTTTTATGTTATATACTATATGGGCGGGGGAGTACAGGGGGCTATATAACTGGGGAAACACACAGCAGGGGTGCTGTACTACTGGAGAAGCGCAGGGGGACTATATACTACTGGGGAACACAAAGAGGGGGTCTATATACTACTGGGGAGCACACAGTGGGGGCTATATACTAATGGGGAGCACAAAGTGGGGTTTATATACTGGGGAGAGTGCACAGGGGGGCTATATGGGAGGGGGAGCACACGGGGTCTATATACTACTGGGGGCACAAAGTGGGGGTCTGTATACTACTGGAGGAGCGCACAGGGGGGGCTACATACTACTGGGGGAGCGCACGGGGGGGCTATATACTACTGGGGGAGCGCACAGGGAGAATATAAATTACTGGGGGAGCTATATACTACTGGGGGAGCACACAGGGGACTATATATTACTGGGGGAGCTATATACTACTGGGGGAGTGCAGAGGGGGCTATATACTACTGGGGGAGCAACAGGGGGCTATATACTACTTGGGGAGCGCAACACGTTTACTAATGATGTTCAGCTCAGACCTTTAATTGGCAATAGACCCCGGTAAGTGGACCTTCCCTAAAAGTTGTTGAGTACCCCTGCTCTAGAGAAGGGATGGGGAACCTCCAGCCCTCCAGATGTTGCAAAACTACAATTCCCATCATGCCTGGACAGCCAAAGGTGTGTAAAGTGGTTTGTTGCTACAAAGGGCATGACCTTGTGATGAGAGTCTTCCTTGCACACAATAAGCACAGCATTAGGGCCTAACCATTGCTGGATCCATAGATGATAGCCAGAATATAATAATAGCAATAATTGCTCTGGACCAACACCATCCATGAAAGATCCTTAATACTTTAATATCTATATGTAACTCTGTTAGGGTATTTGTGTTATTTTAATGCTGCAATGTTTTATTTAATGTTCAGCTATGAGAAGAATATATGAATCCATCTGAAGTTCTACTGTCTCCTCTGCTTTTGAGTAATATCCTGTGAATGCGCTCTGGAAGTATTCTAAAATTGTGTTCTTTGTTTAATAACAATAGGTGCTTAGCATTCAATAAGAGGAGCGTGACGATCAGGAAGTGGCCACACAAGGCAGGCATATCAAATTCCAACTTCTAACAAACACAGATGAGTACAAAGGAAGAGAGCACTAATTCAAGGAGAGAAACGCCTAGCCTCCAGCTAATAACTTCACATTATATTCAAATAAATCCTCTCCGCCCTTCATGGATTCCCTGTTAGCAGTACCAAACCTGCAATAACCAAAGCTGTTTAAGGGGATGTCCATATGGTTAAAACCCACATATGCAAAGCAGTCTTAAAGAAACTAACTTCTAAAACAGCTTCTATTTTAGCATGGCTTTTCACACATTTTTGTTAACTTTTCAGAGGTTTTTGGACTTTTTTTTTTTAGGGGTGGGTGTTGGCCATACTTCCATACAGGGGCGGATTAACTTTACCATAGGCCCCGGGCTGTTCACCAAGCCTGGGCCCCCCCACCCCACTATAACTATGGCAGCACTAGCCTGGCGTTCATAGTACAGGACAGATAATGTCATGATGTCCTGATTTGTGCAAAATTGCCACAAAAAACAGTGATTTTTTGCAAATCATGGCAGAAGTGTAGCCAGGAGACAGTACACCGCTGAAAGTATAAGTCTTTTTGGGTGGTCATGGGCCCCCCAGGAGCTCAGGGCCCCGGGCTGCCGCCCGAAACGCCCCTATTATGATCCACTACTGCTTCTATACCACAAACAGCACTGAAATGCACAAAATATACTAAGGCTAGAACCACATGGCCCAGATCCGCAGCGGATTTCACACTGCAAATTTGAAGAGAAATCCGCTGCGGTTCCCTTTATCAAACATGGTGTAAAGTGAAACTGGCTCAGTTGCCCCTAGCAACCAATCAGATTCCACCTTTCACTCCTCACAGACTCTTGGAAAATGAAAGGTGGAATCTGATTGGTTGCTAGGGGCAACTGAGCCAGTTTCACTTTACACCATGTTTGATAAATCTCTCTCTATGGGTATGTGCACACTAAGGACTTGTGGCAGATTCTGCCGCTCGTCCCCGCACTCCCGCTTCACTCTCCACCTGTGCCATAGCCTCCATTCAATGGTCAGCCAGATTCTGCCTTCCGCCTGAAGACTGACTGGGATATCTGGCTAGTCCTGTGGTCCTCCTAAATTTTTTATTAAAGTATTGTATTGCCCCCCAAAAGTTATACAAATCACCAATATACACTTATTACGAAAAATGCTTATAAAGTGTTTTTTTCCCTGCACTTACTACTGCATCAGGGCTTCACTTCCTGGATAACATGGTGATGTCACTTCCTGGATAACATGGTGATGTCACTTCCTGGATAAAATGATGATGTCACTTCCTGGATAACATGGTGATGTCACTTCCTGGATAAAATGGTGATGTCACTTCCTGGATAACATGGGGATGTCACTTCCTGGATAACATGGTGATGTCATGACCCGACTCCCAGAGCTGTGCGGGCTGTGGCTGCTGGAGAGGATGATGGCAGAGGGACACAGGGCACTGGAGGGACACTGAGCATCCCTTTTCCATCATCCTCTCCAGCAGCCACAGCCCTCAGAGCTCTGGGAGTCAGGTCATGACATCACCATTTTATCCAGGAAGTGACATCACCATGTTGTCCAGGAAGTGACATCACCATGTTGTCCAGGAAGTGAAGCCTTGATGCAGCAGTAAGTGCAGGGAAAAAAGCACTTTATAAGCATTTCCCGTAATAAGTTTATATTGGGGATTTCTATAACTTTTTTTTTTTTTTTTTGGGGGGGGGGGGGGCAATAAAATACTTAAATAAAAATTTTCGCCGGACTTCCCTTTTAAAAGAGACTCTGCTGGCTCTTTTTTTGCATATTCAACCACAACCTCTCCATTCACTTACAGCAGCACACTGAGCACGGCGGGATTCCGTGGCGGAAAGGTCCGCTGAGGAATTACGCCGTCTTTACTCAGTGGCCCTAAGTGTGTGTGAGGGCTCAGTTCTGTATCACAACATTCAAAACATGGAAATTCCGATAATAAGTATTTGTAACATGTAAATTCTAATGCCAATGCATGACTGTATCTATATCTATAAATATATATATATATATATATATATATTACACACAGAATTATACCAGTGACATTCAAATTGTTTGTCGAATATTTTAAGTGTAGTCAGGGAAACCGTGATTGTGGTTATTGTAAAGGTAATATTACTTTATTACAGAGCGGTTTTGTTAAACCTTGAATTATACTGTTATAGTCATGAAACACAGAGGGAAAAAGTTAAGAGCAAAATTAGCTGTTTTTTCCTTAAACCTTCCAATGAAAGCAGTCCATGCACATAACGCTTTAGAAGCATAGTAGCCCCTTTCAGTGCCTTGTACTGAAAGGTTAAAACTGAATGAGTGATGGAAGTGAACCTGCAGTTTCCGTATGCACACAAAAAGTAATGAGGCAGGTAGAAGGGAAGTGAGTGCTCGAGGTGTGCTTATAAACAGAAGGCAGCCTCTGTCTGGCCAAACTCAATACCGCTCTGTGAATGGAACTTTCCGTACACCAGGCTTAGGCAACCTGTACCTCAACAGCTGGTGAGGAACCACAATTCCCATTGGGTTGCGACTTGTAGACGAAACAAAAATGGGAAGACCACTGATTCTTCCTGGCTGTTTCACGCGAGCAAAACTACAACAGTCAAACATAAGGAAGCCTACTGGGCAGGGTCATGTGATTGCTCCCCCCGATCTTTCGATATTTAACCCTTAGGGGACACAGGCAGTTTTCATTTTTGTGCTTTTGTTTTTTCCTCCTTGTCTATATAAGGCCATAGCGTGCGCATTTTTCCACCTAGATACCCAGATGAGCCCTTATTTTTTAACGCCACTAATTGTACTATTGTACTAAAAATTATATGTGTGGTGAAATTGAAAAAAAAAAACACAATTTTTTTTTTTTATTTGTGGGGGGGGGGGGGGGGGGGTTTGTTTATATGCCGTTCGCCCTAGGGTAAAACTGACTTGTTATACATGTTCCTCAAATTAGTACGATTACAACGATATGGAACTTGTATAACTTTTATTTTATTTGAAGGCTTTTAAAAAATTGAAACCTTTAAAAAAATAATATGTTCCTAAAATTGCTCTATTACCATGCTTATAGCGCTTTTATCCTTTGGTCTATGGGGCTGTGTGAGGAGTCATTTTTTGCGCCATGTTCTGTACTTTCTATCGGTACCTTGATTGTGCATATGCGACTTTTTGATCGCTTTTTATTACAATTTTTCTAGATTTGATGTGACCACTTTGGAATTTTTTGACGCTTAAACCGTTTAACGTGCGAGATCGGGAATGTAATAATTTAATAGTTAAGGTGATTACGCACGCGCCGATACCAAAATGTTTATTTATAAAATGGGGAAAGGGGGGTGATTCTGAATTTTATTAGGGGAGGGGATTTTTTTTATTAATAAAAACGTTTTTTTTGTTTTTTTTACACACATACTAGAAGTCCCCCTGGGGTTAGGGTTATTTCCCCTGGGGGACATCTAGTATGACTGCTCTGATCTCTCATTGAGATCTATGCAGTATAGATATACTGCATAGATCCATGAGATCTATTTTCTATTGCTTTCAGCCGAAAGCAATAGAATGCCGAGCTGGGATCAGCGCCATTACGGCGCAGATCCCTGGCCTGGAGCAGATGCGGGGATCGCCCCCTGCGCGATCGCATTGCGGGGTGCGATCATCCCCACTAGACCACCAGGGAAGGGGGACAGCAAGCATTTAGATACAGTTGTCAATTTTGACAGCTGCATCTAAATACTTAATTAGTCAAACAAAAATTGTAATAGCTGATATTCTACCCCAATGGTATAACAAGCAAGTGCAAATGTAATATATATGGGGATATCCTACTGGGTGCTACAACAGCAAAACAATACATATACACCTACAAAAGAATACTGTACCCAGATATAATATAATCACAAACAAATTTTTTATTGATAACAAAAACATATATAAAAATGCAATAAAAACACAAACTGAATCAGATCGGATGATTACAAAAAACATGGGTAAAGTGCATATACGCATATACTAAAGTGCCGGCATGTAACAGGAATGTGCAGAAATGAAACATTACCTAAGATGTTTGTTCATACAATACCCATGAGGTGCGCCCCATGGGTATTGTATTAACAAACATCTTAGGTAATGTTTCAGTGATAGGGCCCTCTATGATATTGGTTTATGGTTATTTGGGATATGTTGCTTACTACAATGAACCCTTGCTGAACATGTAGACTTTATTTATTTATTGTGCCAGGCACTTTACTTGCAGTACTTGCAGCACTTGCATTTCTGCACATTACTGTTACATGCCGGAACCGGAACTAGTATATGCACTTTACCCATGTTTTTTGTAATCATCCGTTCTGATTCAGTTTGTGTTTTTATTGCATTTTTATATATGTTTTTGTTATCAATAAAAAATTAGTTTGTGATTATATTACATCTGGGTACAGTATTCTTTTGTAGGTGTATAAATACTTAATTAGCGGGCACAGCCATTGGACCATGCCCGCTAATAGCTGCGGTTCCGGGCTGCATATAGCACCCGTGATCGGGGCAGTTCAGAGCGAGGTCGCTGCGCGACCCCCCTCTGAATTCCCCTAGTAGCAACAGGTTGTACAGTAACGTCCTGGTGCAGCTAGGGGTTAATATTAGGGATGGTCCAAACCTGCCAAGGTTCAGGTTCGTATGAACCCGAACGCTCGGCAGCAGATTCCTGCTGTCTGCCCGCTCCGTGGAGCGGGCGGATACAGCGGGAGTAACACCTGGAAAACTGGGATACAGCCTATGGCTATGGCTGTATCCCAGTTTTCCAGGCGGTCCTCCCGCTGGATCCGGGCAGACAGCAGGACTCATTACCGAGGATTCGGGTTCGTACGAACCCAAACCGAACTCTGTTCGGACCATCCCTAGTTAATATACTTACCATGGCGTACTGTGGATTATAATTCCTAGAGGCAGGTTAGGATGAATGCATTAAATTCTCTTGAACTTAAAGGAATACTCCGGAGAAAATATTTTTCTTTCAAATCAACTGGTTTCAGAAGGTTATATAGATTTATAATTTAATTCTATTTAAAAATCTCAAGTCTTCCAGTACTTATAAACTGCTGTATACCCTGCAGGAAGTGGTTTATTCTTTTCAGTCTGACACAGTGCTCTCTGCTGCCACCTCTGTCGGATAACTTTTATCTTCTTTGACTGCTTTTAAAAAATTCAATCCTTTTTAAAAGAACAAAACATGTTTAAAATTGCCCTATTATTCATCCCTATAACGCTTTTATTTTTGGTCTATGGGGCTGTGTGAGGTGTCATTTTTTTGCGACTTTTTGATCACTTTGTATTACAAATGTTTCGGATTTCATGTGACCAAAAATCTGCGTTTTTGCACTTTGTCTGGTTTTTGCATTTATGCCATGACCCTTTGAGATAAGAAATGTGATCATTTAATAGTTCGGACAATTACGGACGCAGCGATAGCAAATATGTTTATTTATAAAATGGGAAAAGGGAGTCGATTTAAACTTTTATTTTGTAATGGGATTTATTTATTTATTAAAAACTTTTTCTTTTCCTACAGTAACTTGAAGTCCCCCTGGGGGACTTCTATTATAACTGAACTGAACTCTTGTAGAGATCAATGCAGTACATATGCACTGCATTGATCTCTGAGATCAGTGCTTGATTACAATGGGCTTTTGTAGCCTTTAGTAATTAAGTGCCGAGCCAGGATCATCTTCATTGCCGGCCCAGCAGGAAGCAGGGATTGGTTAATTAGCCGGTCAGATTCCATCTTAATGGCTGTCGCATGCATTATGTCCTAGAGTGAAGTAAAATAGCTGTATGTTAGATCTGTATTTTAGTTTTTTAAACTTTTTACAATTTCAACAAATGAAATTCTCTCCTGTAACATATGTAAATAGCAGAAAACAAAAAAAATCTGCTTAAATTCTCCCCTGGGGAAGCGTACTTTGCTCGTGTCTAACGTGATATAACTCAATTTCGCTTGCAAAACCTTCACAGAGCTAACACTTCCTTCCCATTTCTCAATCGTATTCATTAAGTGTCTGTAGTTTAGGAATGTGCCGTCCTTCACTGTCTGTCAGGCGCATTCTCTCATCACCCATCACGATATATACCTCCTGAGGTAACATGTCAGCGGCTCCTCCGGCAGATGAATGCGCTGTGTATGGGGGACTCAGAATTACTCATTTTAACATTGGAGCCTTCTGCTATATGACATGTAGTATTGGGTTTCATTAGGTAACATTTTCACGAGCCCTTGATTTGGTTTCAGTTGTTTATTTCCAAAATCCTAATGACCTGAGAATTTTAATGTTCTTTCCAATTACAAAAGACAATTTATAAATTATGCAGTCCGCTTTTTTGTTGGTACGTCTCATAAAACTGTATAAGGGAGTCGGGAATTCTGGGCGTCACAATGGTCAAAGCTTGATCAAAATGGTTTCCCGTAATGGAATTAGCATGTATGTCCTCCTGCAAAGCCAATAATGCCGCCTCTCGACATACAGCAGTGATCTGCAAAAAAATAATAATAATAATATTAAGCAGCACATTTTTTAGATAAAAATTTTCAGTTGGCTAAATAGGAAAATTCTGTAAAACAGTACAAATGTAAAGTCCTAAAGTATCCTCATCACATGTAATCCATAGACTTAGGAGAAGGGGGATATTCATAAAGATTGTCCAATCATTTAAAGTAAAAGTTGTCCCATACATCGTATCTATTCTTGTAGCTTTGCATCTTACATTTACCCTTTATAATAATGCCCCCTAAAGGGGTTATGCAACACGGCTCTTGTCTCCAATTCAGGTGTTGTTTGCAATTATGCCTCATTCACTTCAATAGAACAAAATTGCAAAACCTGCACCCAAACTAGAGACAAGAGTTGTGCTGTCTCTGGAAGAAAGTGGCCATGTTCTTCTAATGCCGGAAAAACCCTTAAAAGGGGAACTATAAATAAGTTAGAAGAATCTAACCTGCTGATATGTCCATATTGCACAGGAAGCACCGAGGAGGATGGTATGTGTCTTACCTTCCTCCTCTGCGCTGTTCTGTTACAGTAAGTCTCTTGCTCCATGGTCCAGTGAGACCATTAGGAGCACTGTCCGCCCCTATAATGCTGATCCGCCCTCGGCTGGCCCGCCCCTCTCTAATGATAATTAATGGATCGGGCCTGATCGGCGCTATAGGGGCGGGCAGTGCTCCTTTTGGGTGCCTCAGTGCTCCTAATGGTCCCACCAGACCATGGAGCAAAAGACTAACTGCACAGGTACGACACTGAGGAGAAAGGTAAGACACATATCTTCCTCCTCAGCGTTTCCTGTGCAGTAGGGACATATCGGCAGGTGCATTAGACAGCCTAGGCCCATAAACCATAACTGCACCATTGGGCACAAACATGTCATTTCCATAGCTAAAACATCTAGAAGAAAGAAAAGTAGATGTAGGTGCAATCCTTAATCCTACAGGAAACAAGCAAAGGAGAGGTTTTTTTTGTTGCACTTGATATGATCTTTGCATTTTTGTGTGTTCAATTGGGTACCTGGTTTATAACTAGCCTGCAGAGTCACCATGAAACTTTAAATTGTTCAAGGGGAACTATCAACAGGTTAGACAAACCTAACCTGCTGATATGTCCCTATTGTGCAGAAGACACCAAGGAGAAAGGTGTGTCTCTTAACCTAATCCTCTGCTCCGTTCTGGAGCAGTTAGCAGTTTGCTCCATGGTCCGGTGAGACTGTCAGGAGCACTGGGGCACTGCCCACCCCCATAGCTCTGATCCGCCACCGGCCATCCCACTCCTCTCTCTGATACTGAATGGAGTTGGCTGGCCGTGGGAGGCCGGATCGCCGCTATGGGGGATGGCAGTGCTCCTAATGGTCTCACCGGACCATGGAGCAAACTACTAACTGCACCGCAACAGCGCTGAGGAGGAAGGTAAGAGACATACCTTCCTCCTCTGCGTCTCCTGTGCAATAGGGGCATATCAGCAAGTTAGATTCATCTAACCTGCTGATAGTTTCCCTTTAAGCCCAACAATGACTTTGGTTTTGGCTACTTGTTTTCAGTTGCTGTTATACAAGTTATACACTTAGACATTACTGCCAAAGTCCATCCTAAGCACCGTCCTATCAACCATGTAACTGAATACACTTTTTGGTTGACATCTTGAACTGATAAATAAGTGCAGAAAACTAAATTGGTAATAGTTTTTTCTTTATTTTTTTATAAGTCTGAATGTTTTTCCCCCCTCCAGCTCCCAGGCCTTTAGACAGCGGAAACAGGCCAAGACTGGTGTCATTCTAAAGACATAAAGACACATTGCTGTTGTGAAAAGGGCTCGCCGAATGAAAAGAGATATTGTGAGTTTTCAGTACAGCAGAGAATACAGTGATTGGTATTCACGGTGCGCCCATCTCTGTGAACCAAAGGACCAGCTGAACCCTATTTGTTTGCCCATTCAGCATATTTCTTCTGTTTGTTCATTTGCCGTTGCTCTGCATATGCCATGCTGATGGAAGCCAAAGCAGTTAAGTCGCATTTTAGAGGATTTAGCAGCATGTTTAGGAAGCTTTCACAAAAACATGCGCGGCTTTAGGTGGCTTTGTCATGCAACAATATTACACTTAGTGCCATGCGGCTGGTTTTTACGGGGCCAATGGAGCTAAAATCTACACTGAATTCCTGTCATTGCAAGGGAAACTCTATACCATTCAGAGTAGTTTTTCCCCCAGTCCTTTCTCCATTTATACAATGTTTTGTCTCTGAGAGATACGGTAAACATTCCATTCCTACATGACTGCTCCAGAAGCCGCTCTGACTATAATCTACCATCAGGTGAGAACAGCAGGCTAGGCAAGAGCTAAGATCAGACCCAACCACTCTTATGGGTTTCTTGTGTCTTGTAGAAGCTCTAAGATGGTTGGTAGGTAAGGACATAATATTCATACACTTCTTACCATGTTCTTTAGCTTAGAGAATTATCCAATGATAAAAGCTACACTGTAAATAGTGACCGAACAGTAGTCGTCACTCTCCGAAAATTCAGTTCTGTAAGGGAAGGAGGAGACAGCTGTCTCCACCTTTCCAACGGAACGGGAATGCAGCGGGAGCAAGTGCCGATGGTTCGGGTTCATACGAACCTGAACTTCGTCCCTGTTCGATCATCTCTACCTAGAACCACTCATTTAGCAATAATGTAAATAATCGGCCCCATGTAAAACGGCCATTTGATCTTTTGAGCGGTCATACATTATCAGGCGCATGGCCAAGACAGCTCAAGAGTGGCTTAGGGACAACTCTCTGAATGTCCTTGAGTGTCCCAGCCAGAGCCTTGACTTGATCCTAATTCAGGGATGGGGAACCTTCAGTGCTCCAGCTGTTGCAAAACTACAATTCCCATCAGGCCTGGACAGCTAAAGCTAAAGCTGATGGGAATTATAGTTTTGCAACAGCTGGAGGGCTGAAGGTTCCCCATCCTTGCCCTAATTCAACATATCTATAGAGACCTGAAAATGGCTCCACTGATGGTCCCTATCCAGCCTGATGGAGCTTGAGAGGATCTGCAGAAAAGAATGGCAGAAAAGCCCCAACTCAAAGTGTGCAAAGCTTATGGTATCATACCCAAGAGGTCAAGAGACTGTAACCACTGTCAAAGGGAGGGGGGGGGGGGGGGGGGGGGGGACAGGCAACATAGCAAAATGTAAAAAACAAAACAAAAACTAAAGGGTTTGGAGACATTAAAGGGGTTATCCAGTGCTACAAAAACATGGCCACTTTCTTCCAGAGACAACATGACTCTTGTCTCCAGTTCAGGTGGGGTTTGTAATTAAGCTCCATTCACTTCAATGGAACAAAGTAACAAAACTCCACTCGGAAAGCCGGTGCCGCGTTCTTTTTTTGAACCATGACCCAGTAAAGCACTGGAGGTGGGCCAGCCGGGGTTTCCTCCCACTTGGGGGCAGGCCTGCCCGCCTCCAGTGCTTCACACCTGGCTGGTGCCCGAGAATAGAACGGCGATGTACGTGGGAACCCGGTCTCGGTTAAAAAAAAAAGACCGCGGCACCAGCTTCCCCGCACCAGCATCGTTCTATCCATGTGAAAATCTTAAAGCGAATGTACCATATGTGCACGACTGGCCAGTAGCACTAAGGGGTCCACACTTTACAGACCAATGAAATGTAGAAATGGCCAAATATTTATATTTATATATATTTAAATATTTTGGGTTCGATGACAGGCGACTTTTCTAAGTGATTTATTTTACTAGTTATTGAAATGACAGGCTGTCCTTGTATAAATATTGGCTTAGCCCATAAAATGGCTCCCTCGCCATATACAAGCAGTAGGCTTTCCATAAACAGGTGTTAATTGCAAATCTCGCCACACGCCCATGCTGGAAAGAAGGTGAAGCAGGTAGCGTGCTTCCAGCATCCCTGTATTACTGCATAGCTTTAACGCACTCCAGCCTTTCCATGTTGGAGCTTGTTGTTTGTAAAGAACAGGCTGCCCGAAATACAACGTGGATGAAAATGAGGTGAGGAGCCTGAAATTCCTTTGTGGTGATGAATATGAATGAAATCCGCAGGATGACTGGTGAGCCAATTGTAAACACACTTTCCACCTAGCAGCGCTACTATACATCATATACTTACACCAGGTTCCCACATATATCTGGGAGACACAATAAAATACAGTGCACAACTTGAGTTTTGTGTGTATGTATGGGTTCACACTATGTTTTTTCATCTGCTTTTTGCAAAAAAAAAGGGATAGAAAAATGGATGCATCCGTTTTGATCTATTTTTCTATTGACTTCCATTATAAAAAACTGATCAAAACGCATCCTTTTTTTTTTAATGTACACAAAAACGTAGCCGCCCATGTTTTTGTGTACGTTAAAAAAATAAATAAAAAGGATGCTTTGATATCTTTTTTTTTATACTGGAAGTCAATGGAAAAACGGATGCACACAAATGCATCCGATTTTTGCAAAAAGCAGATGAAAAAAACTGTTTCAAAAACGTAGTGTGAACCCAGCCTTAGGGCCCTATTCCACGGGCCAATCAACGATGTAAACGAGCGCCGATCTGCTAGATCGGCGCTCGTTTACTGGGCCTATTCCACAACTCGAAGATCGTTTAGCGAGGGCTGCAGGGACATTGTTACCTGACTGAGCTGTCAGACTGCTCAGGACTGCTGCGGCCAGTGATTGGCTGAGCGGTCTGACAGCTCAGTCAGGCCGCACCAAAGCTGATGCTGCACCGTGGGATCCGGGGAGGAAGACGGAGCGGAGGAGAAGCTCTGCTAGGTAATGTATGCTGCTCCTCAAATCGTTGGTCGCCCGCCGCGCACCGCTATTCCACGTAGCGATGCGTGTTGGGTGACCAATGATTTTAGATTTGGGCCTAAATAAACGATCAGCCGATGAGAGGATCATTGGCTGATCGTTTTCTCTATTCCACCGAGCGATAATCAGCCGAATTGGGCCGATTCGGACGATTATCGCTCTGTGGAATAGGCCCCTTCCTCATACTGGCCAAAAAGAACTTAGTGCACATTTAGCCTGGGTTCACACTGTTGTTTTTAAAGTTTGTTTAACGGATCTGTTATTTAATGGTAATTTTCAACATACAGAAAAATGTGGTCGACCACTTTTGTGTACGCTTAAAAAAAAAATTGATTTGTTTCGATCCCCCCCCCTTTTTTTAAAATAATTGACATCAATGGGAAAATGGATCCAAATGGATGGTACAAAACTGCATCTGTTTATGCATCCGTTTTTCTGTAGAACGAATAAGCTCAGTGGACTGCAAAAGCGTAGTGTGAACCTACCCTTATTGAGGCACGTGGTGCATGTGTCACTCTTAGATGGTTGTACACCAATAGCTGTAAACCGAATATTTGCTTGGCTGACAGCTACTCTTCCTGTCTTTCGTATACGCACGTATGCTTGGTTTAGCCAGGTGTTCAGGTATTCGCAATGGGAAGAGGGCAGGAAGGCTGCATTCACACGTCCCGTAAAATTGTCCGTGGTCGCGGATTCGCAACCAAGGACAATTTTAGGTGCCGTTAAAGTGAATGAAGCCATTCACTGATCTGTGCCTATTCCCCCCATGCTGACCGGCTTCATATTCACCAGAAGTGGCCTGGACTACGCTGCCTTCCTCTACCTGCAGTGTAGTCCAGGCCACGTCCGGTGAGCGTGTGTACCCAGGCTGCACAGGGGAAATAGGTGAGTAGAAGAAGCGATGACAGGAGTGCACATCATGCGCTCCTGTCATCTCTGCTGTCGGGGGTGGGTGGAGGGGATCCGTGCCGGGCGGTGGCTCCGTGCCGCAATCTTCCTCCGGATCACGGCACGGATCGTGTGAATAAGGCCTAAGGGTGCCTTTACACAGACAGATTTATCTGACAGATTATTGAATACAAAGCCAGGAATGGATTTGAAAAGAGGAGAAATCTCAGTCTTTCCTTTATGACCTGTTCTGCGTTTTTAGTCTGTTCCTGGCTTTGGCTTCAAAAATCATCTCTCAGATTAGTCAGCACAAACCAAAACACGTCAGATAGCCAAAATGGTCAAGCTCAGCCAACACTGGTGAACATGTATGATCATCTTTACTTATCTCTTATCTTGTAACTCTCCCCCTCTATCAAAACAAACAAATGTTCCCTCTCAGGCCATATTCACACACGCTGCAGACAAAACTGCTTTGATTTCAATGCACAATGGCTGGAAATAAATGACTTGTCAATTATTTCCACGGCTGTAGCGAACAACAACCGTTGTTCAATACATTGCGCGAACGACCGTTGTTCGCATTGAATTCAATGCAACACATTTCTCTGTGACAAGAACGGCCTTTGTTTTCATTGAAAACAACATCCATTCTTTTAATAAAAAATACATTGTGTGGACATAGCCTTAGGGTATGTGCGCACTGAACAATTCTCGAGAAATTGTAGCTGAAAGATTTCCGCTTGAAATTCCTCGCCTATTCTGCTGTGGCAGAATAGGAACTGAATTTGAGCAGAATTTGAGCGGAATGCAAGCGGATTTCAAGCAGAATTCAAGCCCCATTTACTTCTATAGGATTCCTCTAGCGGAATCCGCCGAAAGAATTGACAAGTCAATTCTTTGGGCGGGACGCAGATTCCGCTCAGAATTCCAGGCAGAAATTTCCTCTGTGTGCACGGGCCATTTTTCTATATGGCAAGGAGCAATGTTGCATTCACACGGGCGGAATCCAAGAGAATTGCTCACTGTGCATATACCCTCAGTAAGGAATATTGCTTCTGCTAGCAAGTTGTGTAATATGGTGCATCTATGGTCAGGCTCAGGTTTGCAACAAGTAACTACCCCAGGGGTAGGGAACCTTGGCTCTCCAGCTGTTGCAAAACTACAACTCCCATCATGCCTGGACAGCCAAAGCTAAAGCTGGAGAGCCAAGGTTCCCTACCCCAGTACATGACACTTCTCTACACAATGAGTTAAACTGAGGAATCTCACATAGAGCAATGTTTTAAGTTCACATTCAGCAGGTGGGGAGGATTCAGGCCAGAGGTTTCTGTCGCTGGTTCTAACATGCCCGGAAGATTTGTTTCCTCCTATAACATAAACCGTTTTCCAAAAATGTACAAATTATAACAAATTTTATGTCTTTCTTAGAAAGGTATGCGAGAGGGGGGAAAAAAAGATACATGAAAGCATTCACGCAAGAGTCGGCTGAGCGCTGGAACAGGAGCGACCAGGTGAGGAGCAGCACGGGGGAATAAAGCTGTGTCTATCCTGTCTGCTCAGAGAAAGAAGAGTAAACCCTCGAAGAATATGCCATACATACAGACTTTATATGCCATACTACTCTCCCTCTATGTAACCTGCTGCATTATGCCAGTATACATATATACAGTATACTCTATCTGACATTTATATTTTACTTCTATAAAAAAAAAAATATCCAGTTATCCAGTACTTATCAGCTGCTGTATGCCCTGCAGGAAGTGGTGCACTTTTTGGCACCAGTTAATTTGAAGAAAAAAAAAAATCTTTGAACACCTTTAAAGGGATTGTCCAGCGTAAATCTTTTTCTTTCAAATTAACTGGTTTCAGAAAGTTATACAGATTTGTAATTTACTTCTATTTAAAAATCTCAAGTCTTCCCATACTTATCAGCTGCTGTATGTCCTGCAGGAAATGCTGTTTTCTTTTCAGTCTGACACAGTGCTCTCTGCTGCCACCTCTGTCCATGTCAGGAATTGTCCAGAGCAGCAGCAAATCCCCTTAGAAAACCTCTCCTGCTCTGGACAGTTCCTGACATGGACTGAGGTGGCAGCAGAGAGCACTGGGTCAGACCGGAAAGAAAGCAATATTTTCTGCAGGACATACAGCAGCTGATAAGTACTGGAAGACTTGAGATTTTTAAATAGAAGTAAATTAAAACTCTATATAACTTTCTGAAACCAGTTGATTTGAAAGAATTTTTTTTTTCGCTGGACAACCCCTTTAAAGCTTCCAGTACGTATCAGTTGCTGTGTGTGTTGCAGGAAGTAGTGTTTTATTTTCAGTCTGACACAGTACCCCCCGCTGTCATGCCTGTCAGGAACTATCCAGAGCAGGAGAGGTTTTCTATGGGGATTTGCTACTGCTCTGGACAATTCCTGTCTCGGACAGAGGTGGCAGCAGAGAGCAATGTGTCAGACTGGACAGAATATACCACTTCCTGCAGGACATACAGCAGCTGATAAGTATGGGGAGACTTAAAATTTTTAAAAAGAAGTAAATTACAAATCTATATAACTTTGAAAGAAAAAGATTTTCTCTGGAGTACCCCTTTATGGAGTGTGAACCCAGCCTTAGATACATGCTATCCATGTGCCATCATACCATTTTAGCTTTAGAACAGAGATGGGGAACCTTTGGCCCTCCGGCTGTTGCAAAACAACAATTCCCATCATGCCTGGACAGCCAAAGCTTCGCTTTGGCTGTCCAGGCATGATGGGAGTTGTAGTTTTGCAACAGTTGGAGGGCCGAAGGTTCCTCATCCCTGCTGTAGAACATGTAAAGCTGGACCACAACCCCAGCGGACGTGCGTGCATGTATAAGTTCCAACACAATTTTAATAGTTTGGCCTGGTATTTCACTATACATCTTACAGAGCTCTAGGTGCTTTTCCTATGTAAGCAGCCCTGATTTCAGAGACGGGACAAAGCATAAATCATGGGAGTTTTTCAGGTCTCTGGTTGCAGCAGCGCATGCCATGAAAATCAATCCTATTTTTAGATGCAAAGCTGAAGGGGAAGATTGCCATTTAGGGGAATAAGCCGCGGAATTGTGAAAGGAAGTCACATCTGCATGTGAAAAAGGCAGCAAACAAATGTCAGTCTATAGAGAAACAAGTCCGAGAGGAAACGGAGCCGCAAACTTTGCCTAAACATCCAATAGACCAGAGCTGGGGCAGCTTAAGAAATGGATGAGGTGAGCGACTGAGGCCGATGCAGAACATTAAGGAGGAAAGAGATGTCCGTGTATACAAACTCCCTATTAGCGGAGCCCGATAGATTATGCTGGAGATTGTACACATTGCTGGAGCAGTGTTTCCTTTTCCTGAGAGCCTCTAAAGTGCTCCAGCTGGCAAATGGTTTAATTCTGGGAGAGCTGCGTCTAGCGGGCAGCACATTAACAGCAAGCAGGGTTTTCTGTGACTTCCCTGAAAGCGGGATACTGGAGAGAAATGCTGTGCAACTAAGGAACAGCTGAGACTAATGGCGGTTTTACACGGAACGATTATCGTTCGAATTTGCACGATAACGATCGCATTTGAGCGATAATCAAGCGACGAGCGAGAAATCGTTCATTTTGATCTTTCAACAAGTTCTCAAATCATCGTTGGTCGTTCGCAAAAAATTCGCAGATCGTTCCTTGTAAACAGTCTTTTACCGATTTAAGCTATGTGTGAGGTAGGCTTAAACAATCGCAAAACGATTTTTCCGTACACTATATCGTTCCGTCTAACCGCTGATCGTTATGAAAAACACATAGTTCATTCGGAATTGTTAATCGTGCGATCAGGCCCTATTACACAGAGCAATTTTTAACGATTAACGATAAACGATCGTAAACGAGATTATTTATCGTCAACCTTAAATTGTTCACCATATTAGGGTCCATTTACACAGCGCGGGACCCGGGGAGAAGTGGACCACAAGAGGAGCCCTGGACCATGGATAGGTAATGAATGCAGTTTAAGCAAGGGCTGAAAGGACATCGGTAACGATGTCCATGCAGCCCTCGCTAAACGATAATGGGGCCGTGGAATAGGCCCAGTAAACAGGCGCCGATCTAGCAGATCTGCGCTCATTTACAATTATTATCGGGCCGTGTAATAGTACCCTAAAACAGAACGATGGTTGTTAGATACGATCGTTACTATGATCGTTTACTCCTTCTGATCCCAGCAAAACAATGATCAATGTGCAATTACACTGATTGATTAGTGAACAAATGTGGAACTTGAGCGATGATTGTGGAATTACAGCGAACGATTAACGATAATTTTAGGGTCAGATCTAAATTAACAATCAACGACATACGAACGATTTTTCAATCGTTGCCTGCAGTTACACAGAACGATTATCGTTTAAATTCGAACTATATAACGATTTTTCACCCTATTACACAGAGCCATAATCGGACGATCAATACTACACAGCAGGGAGGTGTGAGGGAGGGAGGAGATCTGTAGTCTCTTTGACACTTGAGTTTGGAAAAAAAACACGATTTTTGCAAAGAGCCATCAGCTATGAGACAGGGATCATTTGTTCTATCTCCCTACTAGCTATGTGCCCATGTCTGCAGCTCTGAGCGAGATACAGAGCTGACAAATTTCATCTAAGGGTGCGTTCACACCAGGGCCGGACTGGGACTTAAAATCAGCCCTGGCAATCAAACCCCAGCAGCCCACATACCATATCATGGTATATCAATTCTGCTTCATTTAGCCATGTCCCCCACTACTCCCTTAAAGGGAAACAATCAACCGATCAGTTCCCTGGAGCATTGTATAAAGCACCTGGAGCGGCCGCGACAAGTACCGACCACGGCCGCAGCAGGTGCTTTATAACGGAGAAAATGACTTTTATTCCCCGGCTTGTGACTAGATACAAGCGGGGAAGTAGTCATGGTGGTCGGCTCCCCGCTTGTATCTAGTCACTGCGCTCTGCCTGTCAGCGCGCTCGGCGGGATGATTGACAGGCAGAGAGGCCAGTAACGGACCTCTCTGCCTGTCAATCATCCCCTCTGAGCGCGCTGACAGGCAGAGCGCAGTGACTAGATACGAGCGGGGAGCCGACCACCATGACTACTTCCCCGCTTGTATCTAGTCACGAGCCGGGGAATAAAAGTCATATCAGCTCAAACGGGCTTATTAGTTCCCTTTAAACATGTGAAACCCACCATCAGCACCTAAAAATAATGCTATAACATAATCTGCTGGGGATTTGATGTGGCATATTTATGCATTCATTTCAATTGATTAAATCAGAAGCATCAAATCTGCATTGGATTAGGTATGAACGTGCCCTTAAAGGGAACCTGTGGGGTCTATACCAGGTACACAGCTGTAGATCCCAGCGTACAGGTCAGGGACCTGACCTTTAGTCCAGTGTAAACCTTTATAATCATTCTTTCCATTACCAGCTGAAGTGTCACAGATGTGGAGCAACAGCAGCACCTTCTGCCTCCGCCCCTTCCTGCCCTGACTGATAGACGTATAGGGTGCTGCTGCTGCGGCTGCTGTTGTGAAACTTTAGTTGGTAATGAAAAGGACAATTATAAAAGTTTACACTGGATTAAAGGTCCTGTCAGTGATATCTCCCGCACACCTGTCTGCTGAGATCTACAGCCCTAGACCTGGTATAGACCTCACAGATTCCCTTTAAAGGAGAAAAACATGGTCACTTTCTTCCAGAAACAGTGCCATACCTCAGTTTGAGTGAGGTATTGCAGCTCAGTTCCATTGAAGTGAATGGAGCCAAGTTGTAATACCTCACATAACCTGAAGACAGGGGTGGTGCTGTTTTTGGACAAAAGTTACTATATTTTTTTTAATCCTTTTATCCTGACTATGTCTCCATATAATGGCGGTATAAGTAGTAAGGTTTTAATTATTAAAATGTGTCAGCTGGTTGTGATCTCATGTGTAATCAAAGCTACATAATAAGCTGGTAGATAGATATTTCCTACTGGATATCTATCTATCTATCTATCTATCTATCTCCTACTGGATATCTATCTATCTATCTATCTATCTCCTATCTATCTATCTATCTATCTATCTATCTATCTATCTATCTCCTATTTCCTATCTATCTATCTATCTCCCTCCCTATCTATCTCCCTCCCTATCTCCTATCTATCTATCTATCTCCTATCTATCTATCTCCTATCTATTTCCTATCTATCTATCTATCTATCTATCTATTGCCCATCTATCTATCTATCGCCTATCTATCTATCTATCTATCTATCTATCTATCTATCTCCTATCTATCTATCTATCTATCTATCTATAACTTTCTGTGCATGATACTCTCATAGTTAATAACACCAGTGAGCAAATATTATCACCATACTGTACACGTTACTGCCATACTGTCACTAAGCAAACCCACCAATATTTCCTATACTACCAGTATATAAGTAACAAATAATATCACCACACCATGAGCACGGCCATTATCACCACATAGTGACTAATACCACTACACTGTGACTGAATACAATCCACTATATAAAACACTAATATTACCAATAATACCAGAATACACAGGACGAGTAATACCATCACACCATGCCCACTACTCTCAGCATACGGTGACTGGATAATACCACTATACCATCACACCATGCCCACTACCTCCTCAGCATACGGGGACTGGATACCACTATCCACCAAATAACAGCCGCTATATAAAGACCAATATTCTCCCAAAGCAGTGACCAGAGAACACAGGTGTCACACTCCGGCCCTCCAGCTGTTACAAAACTACAGATCCCATCATGACTGGACAGCTAAAGCATGATGGGAATTGTAGTTTTGCAACACCTGGAGGGCCTGAATTTGACACCCTGATACAGATGTAGATCCCAGCTGTGTAAAGGTTCTGCAGACCTTATAGGTGATTATAGTGCAGTTACATCCTGTCACTCACAGTAGGCGTCTTCTCTGCATGAAGAGACGTCCACTTTTCCTTTTCTTCTCCATCTGGCTCCGGCCATCATGAAGGCTTCTCTGGCCAGGACTCCTCTCCACGGGATCTGCCAGACAGACATTTTAGGCTTCATGCTCCAGCAACATCTTCCTCTATACATCCTCATCTATACATCCCTCCATATATAATAGCCTCCCCTCCCCCACTGCACATCTCTCCATATAGAATAGCCCCCCTGCTGTACATCCCCCCATATAGAATAGCCCCCCCGTGTATCCCCCAATATAGAATAGCCCCCCTGCATCCCCCAATATAGATTAGCCCCCCTGAACATCCCCCCATATAGAATAGCCCCCCTGAACATCCCCCCATATAGAATAGCCCCCTGAGCATCCCCCCATATAGAGTAGTCCCCCTGTGCATCCCCCCATATAGAATAGCCCCCCTGTGCATCCCCCCATATAGAATAGCCCCCCCGTGCATCCCCCATATAGAATAGCCCCCCGTGCATCCCCCATATAGAATAGCCCCCCCCGTGCATCCCCCAATATAGAGTAGCCCCCCTGTGCATCCCCCAATATAGAATAGCCTCCCCTGTGCATCCCCCCAATATAGAATAGCCCCCCCCCTGCATCCCCCCAATATAGAATAGCCTCCCCTGTGCATCCTCCCATATAGAATAGCCCCCCCCGTGCATCCCCCCAATATAGAATAGCCTCCCCTGTGCATCCCCCCAATATAGAATAGCCTCCCCTGTGCATCCTCCCATATAGAATAGCCTCCCCTGTGCATCCCCCCAATATAGAATAGCCTCCCCTGTGCATCCCCCCAATATAGAATAGCCTCCCCTGTGCATCCTCCCATATAGAATAGCCTCCCCCTGTGCCTCCCCCCAATATAGAATAGCCCCCCCTGTGCATCCCCCCCAATATAGAATAGCCCCCCCCTGTGCCTCTCCCCCAATATAGAAAAGCCCACCCTGTGCATCCCCCCAATATAGAATAGCCTCCCCCTGTGCCTCCCCCCAATATAGAATAGCCTCCCCCTGCATCCCCCCAATATAGAATAGCCTCCCCCTGTGCCTCCCCCCAATATAGAATAGCATCCCCCTGCATCCCCCCAATATAGAATAGCCCCCCCCTGTGCCTCTCCCCCAATATAGAAAAGCCCACCCTGTGCATCCCCCCAATATAGAATAGCCTCCCTCTGTGCCTCCCCTAATATAGAATAGCCTCCCCCTGTGCCTCCCCCCAATATAGAATAGCCTCCCCCTGTGCCTCCCCCCAATATAGAATAGCATCCCCCTGCATCCCCCCAATATAGAATAGCCTCCCCCTGTGCCTCCCCCCAATATAGAATAGCATCCCCCTGCATCCCCCCAATATAGAATAGCCCCCCCCTGTGCCTCTCCCCCAATATAGAAAAGCCCACCCTGTGCATCCCCCCAATATAGAATAGCCTCCCTCTGTGCCTCCCCCAATATAGAATAGCCTCCCCCTGTGCCTCCCCCCAATATAGAATAGCCTCCCCCTGTGCCTCCCCCCAATATAGAATAGCATCCCCCTGCATCCCCCCAATATAGAATAGCCTCCCCCTGTGCCTCCCCCCAATATAGAATAGCCCCCCCTGTGCATCCCCCCCAATATTGAATAGCCCCCCCCTGTGCATCCCCCCCAATATTGAATAGCCCCCCCCCCCTGTGCATCCCCCCCAATATTGAATAGCCCCCCCCCCTGTGCCTCCCCGCCAATATAGAATACCCCCCCCCCCCCCCCCCCCATGGCCACATGTTAAGGGGTTAAAAAAAAAAAACACACATTCTCACCTGGTAATGTCTAAATCCCATACTGTAAAAGGACCTGATGACATCACAAGGTCACGTGACTTCCTCAAGTCATGTGACTGTACAGCAGGCGTGGCTTATTCAGTTTAGCCTGGCTGGTCTACACGGCTGCCACAGGTTAGCTTCTCTCTGCAGGTCCTTTCACAGGTAATGTTTAGGGGGGGACACAACAGTAAATATGACAATGGTGGGTGCAGTAGTACATGGGGAGGGGGTGCAAGGAGGCACAGTGGTTAGTGCAGTAGTACATGGGGGAGGGGTGCAGTACAGTATAATGGTGGGTGCAGTAGTACATGGGGGAGGGGTGCAGTAAAGTATAATGGTGGGTGCAGTAGTACATGGGGGAGGGGTGCAGTACAGTATAATGGTGGGTGCAGTAGTACATGGGGAGGGGGTGCAGTACATGGGGGAGGGGTGCAGTACAGCATAATGGTGGGTGCAGTAGTACATGGGGAGGGGGTGCAGTACATGGGGGAGGGGTGCAGTACAGCATAATGGTGGGTGCAGTAGTACATGGGGAGGGGGTGCAGTACAGTATAATGGTGGGTGCAGTATATGGGGGAGGGGGTGCAGTACAGTATAATGGTGGGTGCAGTACAGTATAATGGTGGGTGCAGTAGTACATGGGGAGGGGGTGCAGTACAGCATAATGGTGGGAGCAGTAGTACATGGGGAGGGGGTGCAGTACAGCATAATGGTGGGAGCAGTAGTACATGGGGAGGGGGTGCAGTACAGCATAATGGTGGGAGCAGTAGTACATGGGGGAGGAGTGCAGTACAGCACAATGGTGGGTGCAGTAGTACATGGGGGAGGGGTGCAGTACAGTATAATGGTTGGTGCAGTATATGGGGGAGGGGTGCAGTACAGCATAATGGTGGGTGCAGTAGTACATGGGGGAGGGGTTGCAGTACAGTATAATGGTGGGTGCAGTACAATATAATGGTGGGTGCAGTAGTACATGGGGAGGGGTGCAGTACAGCATAATGGTGAGTGCAGTAGTACATGGGGGAGGAGGCGCAAGGAGGCACAATAGTGGGTGAAGTAGTAAATGGTGGATGTCGTGCCTGGAGGCATAATGGTGGGTGCACCCCCTCCCCCATATACTACTGCACCCACCATTGTGCCTCCTTCCACCTGCTAGTGAACCCATTATATTTACTGTTGTGCCCCCTATAAAAATTTCCAGTAGAACGGACGTGCAGTGGCACAATTGGAGACGCAAACTCGTGGCAGCCGTGTAGACCAGCGAGGCTAAACTGAATAAGCCACGCCTGCTGTACAGTCACGTGAATTGAGGAAGTCATGTGACCACGTGACGTCAGCAGGTGTATTTACGCTATTGGATTTAGACATTACCATTCTCAGATCCGCTGCTCCGTTCCCAAGTTACAAACTTCTCTGTATGTTGATGGATCAGACCTGACACCAGTATACAGAGAAGGTCGGAACTCGGGAATGAAGCAGCAGATCTGAAAATGGAATCAGCGCGACGGCCCGATTCCGTGAGTATGCAGCACTTATAGATTTACTTGCAGCCTGGACCAGTGAGGCAGGGGTTAAGGCTATTAACCAGGCTGTGTCCTGAAGATGCTGCTTTCTCTCCCCTGTGCCTGTATCTTACACTGCACCCAGCCCAGGGGGGCACTTAACCCCCTTCCTTGCTGGTATGGGTGCAGTTTGAAGTGTCTGGCCCCCAGAGGGTTGAGTGTGGATACCATCCATCCATACTTAACCCCTTAGGTGCCAGACTGTAAGCAGCTATCTGGAAAGATGCTGCTACTGTAAGCAGTAGAACACCTGTCATAATGATGGGTGTTCTACTCCTGCCTTTTTTGTGCGTCTTTTTTTTTTTTTGTTTTCAGATAACGGTACCCAGAGGATTACATTGGATTCTGTGGACTACGTCGATGGTCAGCTTTTTTTTTTTTTTTTTTTTATAAAATGGTCAATGAGGGGTTTAGGGGTGGTTTTAAATTAAAAAAAATGTATCAATTGTGTCTTGTGTTTTTCTTTTATTTGCATCACAGGCTTAGTAGTGGAAGCTGTCTGATAGACATCATCCATTACTAAGGGTGTTATTACATGGGCCGATGGGAGCCCGATAATAACAATTACACATCCCGATAATTGTTTAACAAGGGCAGCAGGGACATTGTTACTGATGTCCTTGCAGCCCTTGTTTAAACTCTATACATTACCTATCCAGGCTACAGGGCTCCTCTTCCTCTGTGCTTCTCACTGGGTCCCGCGCACTCCAGCTTCAGAGCGGCCTGTCTCAGCTGACAGGCCGCTCAGCCAATCACTGGCCACTGCGGTCCCGGCCTGTGATTGGCTGAGCGGCCTCTCAGCTGACACAGGCCGCCCTGATGCGCGGGACCAAGGGAGAAGCACAGAGGAAGATTAGCCCTGCAGCCTGTATTGGTATGTATTCTTCTTTGCATATCGTCAGCCACGCACCGCTATTACACGTAGCGGTGCGTGGTCGGCGCCCGACAATTATAGGTCAGAACCTATATCAAGTATCAGCCGATGATCTTTTCTTTATTACACAGAACGATAATCGGCCGGATAGGGCCGATTATCGTTCTGTGTAATAGTACCCTAAGTTGTGGGTTAGTGTTAGTGATAAAATGGCTAACACTAAACCCCCCCCCCCCCCCCCGGCTACTGTCCAGTCCAGGAGAGCCAAATTTGATGCTCCGGGACTAATGGCACCCGGCTCTTCCTAGTAATCTGGTAGCATTGGGTACTGGGGTAATATTGTGGGGGTAGCGTTAGCCATTTTATACTAACATTAAGCCCCGACTTTGTAATGGATGCCGTCCACTACTAAGCCTGTAATGTAAAGAAAAAAAAACTACACAATTGATAATTATTTTTTATTTGTAAAAACCCTCGTTGACCATTTTATAAAAAAAAAAAAAACTAGTCATTAACGTCGTCCATGGAATCCAACATAGTCCTGGAAATACCGGTGTCTAAAAACCCCTCAGGGGGTTAAAAGGGTACTTCGGCCATTGGCTTTTTTCAGAATGCCCTGGGGGATGAGGCGGTGAACAGAATAACACTCACTTACCTTACTGGCTGCTCTCCCTCCCCATTCAGTTCTATCCGCAATTGCTGATACAACTGAATATACTGCTGGCAGGAGTTTCCTCTTCTGCCTCTGGGACTTCTGCCAGACCTGACAAGAGGAGACCAGAGCCCAAGAAGAAGAGCAGGAATCTGGACAGGTGAGCTTATCCCAATAAATACAACCCCCATCATGCCCTGCTTAACAGTTCATGGTTTGAGTTGTAGTTTTGCAGCCTGTAGCTCTCCCGGTTGCGGAACTACAACACCCATCATGTCCTGCTGGCAGTTCATGAGAGGAGTTGTCGTTTTGCAGCTGGAGAGTCAAAGATTGGGAAAAATTGATTAGAGAGTCAGTCCATTAATAATAGGGGACAATGGCACAGTACATGAGGGGGACACAGTGACACAATGCAAGAGGTGGAGGTCGTAGCACATTACATGAGGACACTTGACAGTTCATTGGAACACGGTGACACATTAGAGGGTGTGACTTTAAGATGCATTCACACTATGGGATAACCCGCTGTGGATTCTGTTGCTCGCCCCCACTTGCGCGCATCTCCATTCTATGGTGAGGCAGATAACGCCATCCACCCAAAGAATTGACATGTCAATTCTTTGGATGGACGGGTGACTGTGTCTTATTTTTCTGTCTCACTCTGTACTGAACCCTCCTGCAGCTTCAACAGATTGTGCAGGACCCTCCTGCATCTTAATCACATTGATTTCCAACTTCCAGCAGCTCTTTCTTATATGGATTTGCTTTATCTGTGTTACTTATCTGCTAATTCTTCTTAAAGGCCCTATTCCACAGAACGATTATTGTCTGTATTCGGCTGACATCGACCGCTATGAACGATAATTGTCCTGTGGAATAGAGTGCAACGATTAGCCGACATCGTTCATGTCGGCTGATCGTTGCAGTCTCTTGTTTTTCAACATGTTGAAAAACAAGCGACTGATATAGCAACGATCTGCTGCCGTTGCTCTGTTGAATAGGAGCATCCGCAGCAGATGGTGCTGTATCCTATGGGCTGCCCGGACGATCTAGCGATCACCCGGGCAGCCCCCCCCGCAGCTCCCCGCTGCCCCTCCCGCACTCACCCACTCGCTGCAGCCGCGTTGAATAGCAGCGGCAGCGAGCGGGGAACGAGGAGCAAACGACCCGTGGAATAGGGCTTTTAGGATCCATTGTTTTCTCTTTTGGTGGCTTCAGAGACAATTACCAATGATCAATAGAGCTAAGGGTCCATTACACAGGGCGACTATGAGCGGTTTGTTAAGCGAAACACCGATAATCGGCCCGTGTAATATCATCGTTTGGTTGCTTGGTTTTCACCAAGCATAAAATCCTCGCCCATTGCTCATACATGTATTGTGTAATAGGGGAGCAATGAGTGATGAAAGTGAAGGGACGCACAAATAATCCAAATGATTGTTCGGGCAGCCACTTCCTCTGCCATCCGCACAATGTCTTAGCATCTAATAGTTTAGACAAACATTCGTCAGCATTTGGTGTTGTAATACCATGACATACAATCATCTTCCCGGAACCATTTAATATTGTAACTTGAAGAACCACTGTTTAATAGTCTGATGACAATATCTGAAAGTGCGGCTGATATAACTCTACAACAGAGACCATTCCTGAGTGAGGAGGCTAAATCCCATCACTGAAAAGGACCTTTCCTACATGTCACCTTCACGGTATAGGATAGGTAAAAAAGGTGTTTCTCCAGTATGGGAAATAGCCATTACTATGTGAGGGGGCTAAACCTCATCACTCAAAAGGACCTTTCCTACAGGTCACCTTCATGGTATAAGCTAGGTGGCAAAGGTCCTTCTGCAGTATGGGAAATAGCCATTCCTGAGTGAGGAGGCTAAATCCCATTACTAAAAAGGACCTTTCCTACATGTCACCTTCATGGCATAGGATAGGTGAAAAAGGTCCTTCTGCAGTATGGGAAATAGCCAATTCACCATAAAATGGCTAAATCCCATCACTCACAAGGACCTATCCTACATGTCACCTTCATGGCATAGGATAGGTGAAAAAGGTCCTTCTGCAGTATGGGAAATAGCCAATTCATCATAAAATGGCTAAATCCCATCACGCACAAGGTCCTTTCCTACATGTTACCTTCATGGTATAGGCTAGGTGGTAAAGGTCCTTCTGCAGTATGGGAAATAGCCATTACTATGTGAGGAGGCTAAATCCCATTACTGAAAAGGACCCTTCCTACATGTCACCTTCACGGTATAGGATAGGTGGCAAAGGTCCTTCTGCAGTATGGGAAATAGCCATTACTATGTGAGGAGGCTAAATCCCATTACTGAAAAGGACCTTTCCTACATGTTACCTTCATGGCATAAGATAGGTGGAAAAGGTCCTTCTGCAGTATGGGAAATAGCCAATTCACCATAAAATGGCTAAATCCCATCACTCACAAGGACCTTTCCTACATGTTACCTTCATGGCATAGGATAGGTGGAAAAGGTCCTTCTGCAGTATGGGAAATAGCCAATTCACCATAAAATGGCTAAATCCCATCACTCACAAGGACCTTTCCTACATGTTACCTTCATGGTATAGGCTAGGTGGTAAAGGTCCTTCTGCAGTATGGGAAATAGCCATTACTATGTGAGGAGGCTAAATCCCATTACTGAAAAGGACCCTTCCTACATGTCACCTTCACGGTATAGAATAGGTGGCAAAGGTCCTTCTGCAGTATGGGAAATAGCCATTACTATGTGAGGAGGCTAAATCCCATTACTGAAAAGGACCTTTCCTACATGTTACCTTCATGGCATAGGATAGGTGGAAAAGGTCCTTCTGCAGTATGGGAAATAGCCAATTCACCATAAAATGGCTAAATCCCATCACTCACAAGGACTTTTCCTACATGTTACCTTCATGGCATAGGATAGGTGGAAAAGGTCCTTCTGCAGTATGGGAAATAGCCAATTCACCATAAAATGGCTAAATCCCATCACTCACAAGGACCTTTCCTACATGTCACCTTCACGGTATAGGATAGGTGGTAAAGGTCCTTCTGCAGTACGGGAAATAGCCATTACTATGTGAGGACAATAAAATCCATCACTGAAAAGGACCTTTCCAAAATGTCACCTTCACGGTATAGGATAGGTGGAAAAGGTCCTTCTGCAGTATGGGAAATAGCCATTACTATGTGAGGAGGCTAAATCCCATCATTGAAAAGGACCTTTCCTACATGTCACCTTCACGGTATAGGCTAGGTGGCAAAGGTCCTTCTGCAGTATGGGAAATAGCCATTCCTGAGTGAGGAGGCTAAATCCCATTACTAAAAAGGACCTTTCCTACATGTCACCTTCATGGCATAGGATAGGTGAAAAAGGTCCTTCTGCAGTATGGGAAATAGCCAATTCACCATAAAATGGCTAAATCCCATCACTCACAAGGACCTTTCCTGCATGTTACCTTCATGGCATAGGATAGGTGGAAAAGGTCCTTCTGCAGTATGGGAAATAGCCAATTCACCATAAAATGGCTAAATCCCATCACTCACAAGGACCTTTCCTACATGTTACCTTCATGGCATAGGATAGGTGGAAAAGGTCCTTCTGCAGTATGGGAAATAGCCAATTCACCATAAAATGGCTAAATCCCATCACTCACAAGGACCTTTCCTGCATGTTACCTTCATGGTATAGGATAGGTGGAAAAGGTCCTTCTGCAGTATGGGAAATAGCCAATTCACCATAAAATGGCTAAATCCCATCACTCACAAGGACCTTTCCTACATGTTACCTTCATGGCATAGGATAGGTGGAAAAGGTCCTTCTGCAGTATGGGAAATAGCCATTACTATGTGAGGACAATAAATCCCATCACTGAAAAGGACTTTTCCTACATGTCAAAATTTTTGGTATAGGCTAGGTGGCAAAGGTCCTTCTGCAGTATGGGAAATAGCCAATTCACCATAAAATGGCTAAATCCTAGATCTATGCAGGACCCCACCACTAGGGGGCAAAAAGGTCCTTACCAGTTATGGGAAATAGCCAATTCATTATGAAATGGCTAAATCCTATACCTATACAGGACCTCACCACTAGGGGGCAAAAAGGTCCTTACCAGTTATGGGAAATAGACAGCTGCTATAGAGCTGGCTATTTCCCATAACTGGGAAGGACCAGGTCCTCTTGCGGTATGGGATTTAGTCACAACCATTCTCACCTGTCACCTCGCTCCCGGCAGCCTCTTCCTTCCGGTCCCGGATCTTTAGTCTGCAGCCTCTTCTCCCTGCTGCAGCGCGTCGGCGGCGTTTCTTCTCACAGGTCCTCAGCGGCGCGTCAGGGAAGTGACGTCAGCCGCTGGGGTCCTGTTAGAGGTGCCTGCAGACGTGCCTGCGCGCGGCACGTCTGCAGCCCCGGGCCGGCCCTGACACCTTCCAGCTAGGAAGACTGGCCGGCCACAGGAGTGACTGGCAGGGCCGGGGGCCAATGGCTCCCTGGCTCTGTCAGTCAGAGGCAGAGTGCGGCCGCTGCAAGCTGTGAGCGTTCATCTTGAACGCTCACAGTTAAAGGGCCAGGACACCGGCCCTCTGCAGAGGCTGAATGAATAGCGCAGCGGCCGGCTGCGCTATTCTTGCAGCCACTGCTGAGGGCCGGCGCACATGGGGGCCAGGAACGGCGGCCCCCGGATTGGTAATACTGGCAGCCCAGCGGGCATGTGCCCGCTTTGCCAGATTACCAATCCGGGCCTGGTTCACACGTACAGGATCCGCAGCAGATTTGATGCTGTGTTCAGTTATTTACATCGATACCAAATCTGCTGCAGATCCTGTAGGTGTAAACGCACACTAACTGCCCGCTCACACTACGGAATCGGCGTCGACATGTCAATTCTTTGAGGAGAGCGGAGGCACACGAGACCTATCATTCAAACAGATAGCCGGCAGGATTCGGCTCCGAGTCCGTGCACAGAAGTCCTGCACTGAATTTTGGCACCCATTCCTTAGTGTGAACGGGTAAGGGTATGTTTACACTAAGCAAAATTGGCAGAATTCCACGGCGGAGCTCTCCACCACGGAATCCCGTCTGCCTCAGTATCACACAGTATCTCTATAGGAAGGCTCCGCCTCCTCCACTTAAAGAATTGACATGTCAGTTCTTTAATCGGAGAGTGGAGGTGTGCAAGCCCTCCCGTACAGATACTGTGTGACACTGAGGCAGACAGGATTCCGCGGCGGAGAGCTCCACTAATTTTTCTCAGTGTGAACGGGCCCTAAGGGTAGCTTCATGCGTAACGGAATCGCAGCGGAGTTCGCAGATAAATCCGCTGCATTTCCCCTCCTGTTAGTTTCAATAGGATTACATACTCACAGCAGAACTGTCATCCCCCTGAGAGTATGTAAGTGGCAGCCCCCTAACCCCCAGGGGCCCGGTGCATACATTACCCGGTCCGTGCTCCGACTTGTTCTGACAGGAGGGGAAATGCAGCGGATTTAGCTGCAAACTCACAGCGTAAATTCCGCTGCAATTCAGTTACGTGTAAACCCTCCCTAAAGGGGTATCCCAGTTATAGACAAATTTATTATACCCAAAAGGGTTTCCTATTCTAGAAACAGGTGAAGGTCCCAACATGGAAACCATGGGGGAGATTTATCAAACATGGTGTAAAGTGAAACTGGCTCAGTCGCCCCTAGCAACCAATCAGATTCCACCTTTCATTTTCCAAAGAGTCTGTGAGGAATGAAAGGTGGAATCTGATTGGTTGCTAGGGGCAACTGGGCCAGTTTCACTTTACACCATGTATGATAAATCTCCCCCTATATTTCTCAGACACCTATATATAGAGGATACTCCTTACATATCTATGATAACAATACCCCCAGAGTCACCATTCCGACAATGGGTCTCCCCTCTAATCGAGTTACACTGTGTTAGCCGCAGGCTGTTCTGCTATTTTGTGCAGCAGGTTTTCTTGTTGCGCAGAAAGAATTCAGTCCCTAATGGACACATTATTTAAACACTGTAATATCTCTGCTCCGGAGTTAATTTTTAATTTCCTGACCTAGTTGCATTGCTCAAACAATCTTGGCTCTTTTTCCTAACATGTGTGGACCTCACTGCTGGAGTGAATGCAGAGTCAGCCCAAGAGGGAACGACCAGACCGGATCAACAATCTCTGTAAACTGAGACCCTGAAAAATATTCCAGCGCTACACAGAGCGATATATATATATATAGCACTGCTGGGGGGTTACACACGTTATGGGAGTGATAAGTTATGGAGTCTGTGGATGGCGCATAAAATGATCTCAATTAAAGGGGTTGTTTACCCCCCAAAAAAATCTTTCAAATCAACTGGTGCCAAAATATGCCAGAGATTTGTAATTTACTTCTATTTAAAAATCGCATTTATAATTTACTTCGACTTCCTGCAGGACATACAGAAGCTGATAAGTACTGGAGGACCTCCCCTATAATATTTTATGTTCGATATCTACTCTACTCTACATACACTGATCAGCCATAACATAAAAACTACCTCATGTAGGTTTTCCTCCTTCTGCCTAAACAACCCGTAGAAATGTGGCCAATATAGGACTTCTTTTGGCGCCTGCATGGGTAAGATTCATTTTTCTAGTGCATCCTATGAAGGCTCAATCCAAGTGAGATATGGAGACCTTGACCTCTTTGTCTTGTCCCTTAAACCATCTTTGATAGACGCCATAGTCACAGGATAAGCACTGTTTTGGTTCCTTTAGAATTTCATGCAACCAGCATGAATCATTGGAACCTACGCGCTTCCTCTCGCGCCGAGGAAGCGCGGAGAGAGTGTGAAACAATCGTAGGCTGCTGTGATTTGTTTGTATCCATGAGCATGTAAGAAAAATAAACACATCGTTTTTGCAGTACTGGATGAGTGCCGCATCATCTCTTTTGCTATCTGTATTGGCATTGCAAGACTGTGTTCAGTGGCTGAGCACCATCCGGGTGCTCCAGGCAAAATGATCTCCACAGTGAAGTGAATCCATCTACCCCAAGTGTGGCCTAGCTTATTATGGGCAGGTGCGGAGGTAGGCTTTGTGATTGTTTAAAAAAAAAGGACTGCAGCCCCAGCGCTAGGGATGGTCCGAACTGTCTGATTCCCGCTGTCTGCCCACTCCGTTGAGAGGGTGGATACAGCGGGAGGACCGCCTGGAAAACTGGGATACAACTATAGCCATAGGCTGTATCCCAGTTTTCCAGGCTGTCCTCCCGCTGTATCCACCCGCTCCATGGAGCGGGCAGACAGCGGGAATCTGATGCCGAGCGTTCGGGTTCATATGAACCTGAACCTCGGCAGGTTCGGGCCATCCCTACCCAGCGCCGATCCATTTATGTAAAAAATTGAAAATGATGTAACTGATGGTACATTCGCTTTAACCATTGATTTCCAGGCACATTATGGCCGACATGCCGGACAACAGTTGCATATAATTGACAGTGTAGCGAACAGCGGCCTTTGTTCAATACACACCGCCACTCTTTGCATTGGCGTCAACGCCACTCATTATTTTATGTGAACGGACGTTGTTGTTTTTTTGCTAACAATGTCCATTGTAGTGAAACCGATCATGTGTTGTCTAGAGAACCCAACACCTAATGTGCAGCAGCTCTAGCTATGTCATAAGCAGGTTTTGGAGGTAAAGCTCACTAGTGACCAGAGATGGGCTTCAGCGTCCAATGAACCATTATCCCACCAAAGAAAGAAAGCGACTCAACTATGAAAAAACTTTAAAAACATGGCCAAAAAAAGCCAACATGATTACACATTTCTATTATATTATAATATTGTGAGGGCATTACCATCTTTTTCGGCAGACCCTCAAAAGTGATAAGTTCAGGTATAAACACCTGACACAAGTATACTTGGGTGCTGCAAACTAATAAGTTTAGGGCAGCTGCAGTCTGCCAAAGATCAGAAATGACACATGAGACAACTCTGTGTTCAAGCTGAGAAGCTTCTGTTTAATAAGGCAGTAGGCGTCTTGTTATAAGCAAAGATAAGGAAAAAGAAACAATTACAAAATCCATGCCTTTTCTAGCAGCAGTTATATAGCCTGTGTCTTAGAAACTGAATTTGAAACTGAGTTAGAATTTTCACGAAAACTATCGCATTTGAGCGATAATCGGCTCATGTAAACACAGTGACAAGCGATAAATCGTTCCTCATGATCTTTCAACATGTTCTCAAATCGTTGTTGGTTGTTCACTGAAAATAAGCAGATCGCTTTGTCTAAACACCCTATGTGTGAGATGGGCTTAAGCGATCTTAAAACGATCGCAATAACAATTTTTTCAAGCGATTTATCATTCCGTCTTAACGCTAATTGTTATAAAAAACACATTGTTACTTCGAAATGGTTAATCGTTGGAATGGGCAAATTATCGCTCCGTGTAAAGGGACCATTAGCTGCTACTTTCTTACGGTTAGCCCTCTCCTGCCGCCGCACTGTTAATTAACGTTGCTGCAGCGTTAATTAACGATCCAGGATGACACAGGCACAGGAGCTGCGTCTGTGTCATCCATGGCGGGTCCCGACTATCAGTGATAGCAGGGGACCGGCCGCAACTCTCGAGCACCCGAGCTCCGGGGCTGAGAGTTAACCCTATAGATGCTGCGGTCAGCACGACCGCAGCATCTATAGGGCTCCAGACAGAGAATTCTCCCTCTACAGAGGAAGAATACTCTGTCTGCTGTCCATCGGGGCTCTGCGAAGTGATCCCTGAGCCCCGATGGTAGCCATAAGGCTTCCGGTTTCCTGGCTACGGAAGCCGGTGGGGTCGGGAGAGAAGGCTGGGTGAACGGGGCACGCACCCGTGAGCTCTGCCCCCTCCCCTCTCTCCCCTGCCGCTGTCACAAGATTGTAACAGCGCCAGGGGACAGAGAAGAGGGGGCAGACACCGGGACATCAGTTTATGGGATCATTGTGATCCCATAAGCTGATGTCCTAAAATGACCTGGGCATTGAGGAGGGTTAATTGGAAGACTGAGGGGTCCCCCTACGCAGCTTCTGCTGCAGACTATCATCACTACAGAGCATTGCGTCTACTTGGTTCCTTTCACAGAATTACTTTCAATCCCACAAAAGTGATATAAAATATCTCATTGTTTTCTCCCTGGATTGGAAATAATGTCAGTGTTATATATTATAAATATTTATTAAAGGACAACTCCATCATTTTTTTTCTTTTAATCAACTGGTGTCAGAAAGTGCCAGAGATTTCTATTAATAAAAATCCAGTACTTTCCAGTACTTATCAGCTGCTGTTTGTCCTGCAGGAAGTGGTTTATTCTTACCAGTTTGGAAAGCAGGAGAGGTTTTCTATGGGGATTTGCTACTTTTCTGGACAGTTCCTGACATGGAGAGAGGTGGCAGCAGAGAGCACTGTGTCAGACTGGAAAGAATACACCACTTCCTACAGGACATACAGCAGCTGATAAGTACTGGAAGACTTGAAATTTTTTAATAGAAGTAAATTAAAAATCTCTGACACCAGTTGATTTTAAAGTAAAAAAAAATGCCCTTTAATGTTTGTAAGATAATGGAATTTTCTATTTGGTGAGGGAAGCTTTGCCTCAATGACACCCCTGCGCCTCAGCGCTGAATAGTCTCCCCAGTCATGAAGTTATAGACTCGACTTTCTGTTCGGTGTCTGAGTTGCTCTGTTCCTGTGTTTACTGAACTTGGATAAAACGCCCTTTAGCTCCATGTTCCATTACTGCGAGCCTCCATAAACAAGCTGATATGCGCAACCACTGATTATATTAGCCCTAAAAGAGTTCTGAAGCAAATGAAAAATATCAACTTCCATTCCTAAAAGCACTGTTTTCAATTTTCTGAAGGAAATTAAATAATGTATAAATCAAGCGCTGGGCCGGAGCCCAGTCAGCTGAACATCACTTGGTCCTTTTAAGGCGGAGAGGAAGTGTCTGTTGCAGTGGGGACGAGCCAAGAGAAATAGCAGCTAACCTCAGCGCCATGTGAAAGTCATTTGAGATAATCGAGGGAGGCTGCACACAGGTTGGAGAGAGGACCACATACTGACTGCGAGCGAGAAAACATACATCCCAGGCTCCCACATACAGTATGGGAGAAGCAGGTGAAACGCTTACGGAACAGGAACTAGTCATTGACTAAAAGCAACACTATTCTATTATTTCTGCCATATAAGTCCGAATGCGTATGGGTGGTAGGATGACATACTGACATATATACACACACATAAGACCCGCATACATATACACACATAATTGGCACATTTAAAGGGGTACTCCAGCGAAAATCTTTTTCTTTTAAATAAACTGGTGTTAGAAAGTTATATAGATTTAAAAATTTCAAGTTTATCAGCTGCTGTATGTCCTGCAGGAAGTGGTGTATTCTTTCCTGTCTGACACAGTGCTCTCTGCTGCCACCTCTGTCCATGTCAGGAAGTGTCCAGAGAAGCAGCAAATCCCCATAGAAAACCTCTCCTGCTGGGGACAGTTCCTGACATGGACAGAGGTGGCAGCAGAGAGCACTGTGTCAGACTGGAAAGAATGCATCACTTCCTGCAGGACATACAGTAGCTGATAAGTATGTGAAGACTTGAGATTTTTTAAATAGAAGATTTTCGCTGGAGTAACCCTTTAAACTATAATGAGATTAATTTGGGAAAGTTTCCCAAGACTGGATCCATTTTTTTCCAGCACCCAGGAACGAGCGGTCAGTTAAAGGGGTTATCCAGTGCTACAAAAATATGGCTACTTTCTTTCAGAGACTGCACCACTCTTGTCTCCATTTCAGGTGCGGTTTGCAATTAAGCTTCAATGGAACTTCAATGGAACTGAGCAGCAAAACCCCACCCAAGCTGGAGACAAGAGTGGGGCTGTCTCTGGAAGATAGTGGCCATATTTTTGTAGCGCTGGATAACCCCTTTAAATAGCCGGCTGATGAGCGGATTGCAGAGATAACAAAGCACTTTGCTTCCTTATTACTATAAATTTGATCATCTCTATCTACAACCTCGTGAACTGCAGATGTCACTCAACAGTTAAAATAAATCAAGTAACAATACAATGAGTCGCGGTGCGGCCCTTGTCTAATCCAACATGGTGCAGATTTAGGGTGCGTTCACACTTTCTCCACAAACTGTCCATAGCACGGATAGAGTTCTGTGAAACTGATCTCGGAGCTCTGAGACCCACTCCCCAGAACACTGTCCATGCTATTGACAGTTTGCGGACAATGTGTGAACACAACCTTATTCTTATTGGTGCACCATTATCTAAGTTCTGCCATGTTGGACCCAGTGTTGTTTTCCACAGTCTCGAGGAACGCTGAAGTCTCTCTCTCTTTTCCTACACATTTGGGGGCGTTTGAAAAAGCAGTAAAGGGACTTCGTAAATATGACATTTAACCTGAAGACCACATTGTCATCTATTTACCCTTATAAAATCTACTGTCTACTAAGACATCCCCCCCGAAAATAAGGCACCCCTGACCTAAACTAAGGCACCCCCGAAAGTAAGGCAGCGACCACTCGCTACTCACCTGATCCCCTCGTGGACCATCAACACCGGCGCTGGCACGTCCTGCCGCACATCGTTCTGCATGTACCACCGCACGCTCCTGGTCCTCTCCTAGGTCAGTGAGTGAGCCGGAGGGGAGAGCCAGGGGCTGAGCTGGGGTTGAGAGCCCTGGGGAAGAGCCAGGGGCTGAGCTGGGGTTGAGAGCCCTGGGGGGAGAGCCAGGGGCTGAGTTGGGGGCTGAGCTGGGGTTAAGAGCCGTGGAGGAGAGCCAGGGACTGAGTTGGAGGCTGAGCCGTGGAGGAGAGCGCTGGGGCTGAGCTGGGGTTGAAAGCCGTGGGGGAGAGCGCTGGGGTTAAGAGCCGTGGAGGAGAGCGCTGGGGCTGAGCTGGGGTTGAAAGCCGTGGGGGAGAGCCAGGGGCTGAGTTGGGGGCTGAGCCGTGGAGGAGAGCGCTGGGGCTGAGCTGGGGTTAAGAGCCGTGGGGGAGAGCCAGGGGCTGAGCTGGGGTTGAGAGCCCTGGGGGAGGGGGGGGGGGGAGAGCCGAGGACAGAGAGACGGGGGCAGAGAGCAGAGAGCCAGGGGTTGAGCTGGGATGGAGAGACGGGAAAAGAGAAATAAGACATTCCCTGAAAATAAGACAGAGTGCCTCTTTGGGAGCAAAAAATAAAAAATATCTTATTTTCGGGAAACACGGTAGTTGTATAAGTATAATACTAAATCAGCCTCTCGCTTGTTTGCTGCGATCTTGTAACATTTCAATGACAATCATGTAACGCTTTTGATATGTTGGTAAAAAGTGGTGCAGAGGGGGCAGCCGGCCTGTCGATAAAGTTTTGGATCCAACATTTTCCAAGAAAACCGGAGACGGAATGGGACACAGAATTCCCGAATTCACTGCAGGAGATTTATAGGCATCAAAAGAATTTTCAGATATTTGGTTTGTTTTGAAGTAAAACGTTAATTTTAGCCTTTTTCATAAACCCGTTGGTCTGTTTTAGCTCGGCTTTGTTCACTTCCCTTTGTAAACCGTTTCGGCAATAGAAATACAAAATATGTCCCCCGGAGAGCATTTTATAGCCTATTTCCAACATGCTGCACAAAAACAAAGCCATTTCTTTCTATTGTTATGAACATGGCCGATAAAACACATTTATTTGCAGTTTCTTAAAAAGGACGAGCCCTGCTTGTGTGTTTTTTTTAATACCTGCATGTTTGGCTAGATTAAAGGAGTATTTCGTTCAAACATAACTTTTAATGTGTCGCTGCCCATGGGGAGACTAACAATTCCTTCCATACTTGTTATTATCTAACAGTCTCCTTCTCCCAGTTCTGAGCTGCTGCTTTCTGCTGAAAACACAAAAATCTGTGCAAAATCGACCTGATCAGATTTCCCCTACCAGCTACCATATCTCTCCCCTACCAGCTCTATCTGTATGTCTCTCCATTTAAAGGGGTTGTTTACCAAAAAAAAAAATCTAATCAACTGGTGCCAGAAAGTGCCAGAAATTTGTAATTTACTTCTGGTACTAATCAGCTGCTGTATGTTCTGCAGTACAAGCGATTTTAAGAAACTCTGTAATAGGTTTTATTAAGCAAATGTGTTTCCTTCTGTACTCAAAAATCTGTTTTCCTACCTCCCCCCTCACTTCAGAGGAAGCAAGATTTCTGTGTCCATTATGCTCTATGGAGAGGGGAGGGGCTGAGGGGGGGTGAGTGAGCAAAGAGAGGAGAAAAGGTTCTCTGCAAAACACAACATCCTGCAATCTTATCTCACCAAGCTTCCAGATAAGCAGTGACCTTTTTGACCTCTGAATCCAGCGTTTTATATCCCCTGTCTTCAAACTGTACAGCTGCTTCTCTGCTCACTCATCCCCCTTGGCCCCTCCCCTCTCCATAGGTTATAATGGACTCAGCAACCCTGTCCTCACTTTGCTCCTCTGTAATGAAGACGGCTTTGTCTGATAATGCACAGATAAAAAGTGAGGAGGGGGGAGGCTGGGAAACTGCTTTTTGAGTACAGAAAGAGGCTTTTTTGCCTAATAAAACTTATTACAGAGTTAAAATCGCTATATATATATATATATTACAGAGTTAAAATCGCTATATATATATATATATATATATATATATATATATATATATCACTTTACAATTTTTTACATCTGGCCTTTATTTATATAATCTCGCCCAAAATTATAATTCTAACCGGATAGCTCCTCTAGTCCTACACACTCTCTTTTTAGGATGACCCCCCTGATGAAGATCCTGTTCCAGCCAGCCAAGTCATGTTGTTTATAACTGTTGTGGTACATACACATACCAGCAGGGGAGAATCCTGCCAAGCAATGAAGCAAGGGACCAACCGCAAGAAAATGCAAAATATCCCATAAAGTTCCGAGGGAGATTAAGAATATTTAATAAGGACAGGAAAAGCATCAATACCCAGGCCTTGTCAGCTATTGTACAACAAGCATGGTCTATTTATTGAGCATAAAAAGCCGTCTCTCCCAGCAGCCAAGGCACGTCTACCCTCTGATTAATCAACAGCAGACTGATCCTTTCTATCACACCGCAGACCAAGCCAATGAGCCAAGATCCAAAAACAAATCCTCAACCTCAACTCAAAGCCAAGGACAGAAAACACATAAAAAGAGCAAAACACAACATCAGCTTCATTGTTCTAAGCAATGCATTGGTGACTGTGTTTTCCATAGTTACTAATATTATTGGCTCTGTTTACGCTTGCCATCGGTGCAGTCTAAACTATTCTCGCTATCTATCATACATACCAGAAACCCAAAAGATTCCATCAAACTCCCATTGGGGACTGTCAAGATTTGCCAGTGTCTGTTTGAAAGCAGATCTATTATAACTATGATGGTTCCAGGATAAATGTCTAAAATGAGACTAGGGTGCAGAAAGCCTTAAAGCGACTCTGTACCCACAATCTGACCCCCCCAAACAGCTTGTACTGTCAGATAGCTGCTTTTAATCTGATCTGTCCTGGGGTCCGTTCGGTAGGTGATACAGTTATTGTCCTAAAAATCAACTTTTAAACTTGCAGCCCTGTGTCCAATTGGTGTGGCCTAGAGTGTCTGTTCCCTAGGCCTTGCACTGCCTCTCCATCCCTCCTTCCCGCCCTCCTCATCATTAGGAATGCCCTGGGCAGGATTTTTCCTATTCATCATCGTCTGAACACTGCACATGTGCTGGATCGTTAAGGCACCTGTGCAGTGTTCACACAAGTGATGAATAGGAAAAAAAACTGCCCAGAGCATTCCTAATGATGAGGAGGGTGGAGAGGAGGGACGGGCGGTGCAGGCCTAGGGCACACAAATTTTAGGCCACGCCAATTTGACACAGGACGGCAAGTTTAAAAGTTGTTTTTTTAGGACAATAACTGCATCACCTGCTGAACAGACCCCAGGAAAGATCTTGGATTAAAAGCAGCTATCTGAAGGTACAAGTGGTTTGGGGGGGGGGCATATTGTGGGTACAGAGTCGCATTAAGCCCCTATTAGAAGGGGCAATCTCCAGGAGCAACGAGCGCCACCCTGTCAAGTCAGCGCTCGCTTGCATTCCCCGATTGCTGCTGGCACTATTGCGTGCAGACAGAGAGCGGGTAAGTGAGGGGGAGGGGGCGAAATAGCTGCGAGGGTCCCCGGACAATCGTAGGAGATAGCGGTGGTCTGCTGTCACACAAAGTGATTATCGGCCGTAATGGTTGATAATTGGCAAAATACGGCCGATAATCGTTTCGTGTAATAGGGCCTTTAGTAAGTTTTTAGGGGGTTGTCTAAAGCTGCATTCTTTTTTCAGATACTGCTGGGGGTGGTGTAAAAATGAAGAAAAAAAAAAAAGAAACAAAGCTCACCTACCCTGATGCCCTGCAGCTGCCGTTCTCCGCTCGGCACCGCTTTCTTCTAGTTCTAGTGACACGTCATCCCCAAAGAACTTGTCCGATTCAGCTAACTGCTGGCCTTGGTCAGGATAACAGGAACTGGAGGGTCGTTACGGGGAAGGGGTGGGGGGAAATTAAAAAAGACACTAAGCCTACCTGTCCCTGTGCCCGCGTTGTGCTGCATGACTGGGCTCCCATACCCCGCTGGGTCTCATCTTTTCCCGGGTTCTGGGTATGTCATGACCCGGCTTAAGGGTCACAAGCAGATGGGTCCTGCCCCAGTAACTGAACTGGCTGAGCGTGACATCTGGGTCGTAATGAATCCGGAGGGGAGCTGAGAAGACGTGGCGGGATGTGGCGATGCGCGGGCGCTGAAACAGGTTTATATAACCCTTTTTTTTGTTCCCCGACCCCCAGCCTGAAATTATTTTTTTGCCTCCCTCGGATTTTTCCTTTAATACATAAGAGATCTAGCAGAAGAGATGGGTAGGTAAAGAAATCCTAACTTCCCAATGGCCCGTGCACATCTGACATTATGTTACCTATGTCCTTATGACTATTGCCCTATATGCTGATACGTCAGCAAATCCATTAGAAATTATAAATTCTCTGAACTGTATAACAAATTATTTATTTATTTACATACTTGGCTATAGACACATAAATTACCCTCAATGTGCATCCAATCCAATACACAGTAATCGTTGGCTGAATAGGAATAGATTCAACCCACCCCCCCCCCCCCCCCACACACACACACACACACACCCCAATAGACTGTAAGCTCTTGCGAGCAGGGCCCTGACTCCTCATGTATGGTTTGATAATTATATGTAGATCTCTATAAAGTCTGATTTTCATCTATTTATGTACCCACAAAAAAGTGCTGCAGAGTCTGTTGGCATTATACATATTATTTTCTTTATTATTTTTATTACTTTTTTTTTTTTTGCTCTACATTGCTCCTACTTGCAATACTAACAAATGAATAAGATAATTATGTAATAATGTGAATTCTTGTGGGTGTGTAACCAGTGTACGGTAATATGGACTAATAAATAATAGTAATAATAATAATAAATATTATTATTATTATTATTATTATTATTATTATTATTATTATTATTATTATTATAATGATCATAGGGAGCCTCCAAGCAACTTTGAAGAATGAATGTGTCTTTTTCCAGAACGGAACATCTATACATGTGATTCTACCTTATCCTGGGCCTCAGTTTCTAAACTCTGAGGTCACATGCCTCACATCAACTATTGTTAACATCCTGCAGTTAACTCTTCCAGCAAAAAAATAAAAAATACTATAGAATATTATTGATTCATATGAAATGGACCGTGAGGGAATCCGCTCAGAAGGTTCCAGTCGCAGCTGCCCAGACGCAGATTTCTTTCCATGGATCCGAGTAATGAAATAAGCGAGCACGGGAGATGGGGAGTATGAACATATAGCGATGGTATTTGGATGGTTGATTAAGTAACAAAGACTAAATAAAGCCACAGGAAGGAAGCAATGAAACAGCTGGGAAAGTTGAACAGGATGAAAAGGAGTAAAGGTCTTGTGATCATGAATGAATGTTTACACAAAGCACAGAGGAGAAGCTGAAAAGGTCATTAGCGACAAGCCGAAATGCAAAAGAACAGCGCAAATGGCCCTTTGTGATGTCACTCTCCTGGATTTGCCGGCCAAAGAGGACTCATCTGAGAAGAAGCAAGATTCAATGATAAAAAAAAAAAAAGTACGGGTAGATGGAAGGAGATTTGACCACTGAATGCAGTGCTAAAGTACCGGTCATGACGGTCGGCTCTCCCGGAGGAAGTTCGGGTCTCCATGGCTATGAACATGTATAAGACTATAAACCCCCACTGATTAGACGTGTGACCAGTGGCCAAATATTTCAGGAAGTCAAAATGACCCGTCATCGACTTGCTAGCCCTATTATACTGGACAATATTGGCCTGTTTGGCTAATTATCCCCCCATTAAAAGGGATTTTTCATCAAATTTTTTTTATTTCTTTCAAATCAACTGGTGCCAGCAAGTGCCAGAGATTTGTAATTTACTTGTATTAGGAAGAAAATCTCAAGTCTTCCAGTACTTATCAGCTGCTGTAGGTCCTGCAGGAAGTTGTGTATTCTCTCCAGTCTGACACAGTGCTCTCTGCTGTCACCTCTGTCCATGTCAGGAACTGTCCAGAGCAGTAGCAAATCCCCATAGAAAACCTCTCCTGCTCTCCAGACTGGGAAAAAAATACCACTTCCTGCAGGACATACAGCAGCTGATAAGTACTGGAAGACTTGAGATTTTTTTAATAGAAGTAAATTACAAATCTCTGTCACTTTCCAGTTGATTTGAAAGAAAAAAAAAATGGCCCTTTTAGACGGGCCGACGTGCGGCCGTAAACAAAGCTGATCAGTGAGATCGGCACTCATATGCAGCGCCTTTACAGGGCCATAAGTTGATGCCGGGGCACTCAATAATTTATCTTTAACCAGTAATCTAAGGCTAACCATACATAAATAACTTTGATTGATATGTGCTGAAATGTGACATTAGGGCCTATTCACACTGTGGAAAACAGGCGGAAATTCCTATCTGAATCCCGGCCAAGGAATTTTCGCAATAACAAACAGAGCAAACGATCAAGCGACAAGCGAGAAATCGTTCATTATGATCTTTCAACATGTTCTCAAATCATTGTTGGTCGTTTGCTAAAAATTCGCAGATCGCTTTGTGTAAACAGTCTTTCGCCGATTTACCCTATGTGTGAGAAGGGCTTAAAGTGTTACTGTCGTTTAGGTTTTTTTTCAAAAATCAATAGTCCAGGTGATTTTAAGAAACTTTGTAATTGGGTTTACTAGGCAAATCTGCCATTATCTGCAATCAAAAAGACTTTTCCCAGGTCCCCCCTCCCCTCTTTTCTCTCATCCACTGCTGATTATCATCAGGGAATCATGTCTTGTTACATCAGACATGCCCCTGTCTGTTCTATGGAGAGGGGAGGGGGAGGAGGGAGATTAGTCGGCAGCAGAGAGCAGAGAACAAATGATTACTCAGTGGAACCTGTGTGAAAGCCGGTATTCAGAGGTCAGAAAGGTCAGTGCTGACTTCAGAGTAGATAGCCGTTGATATAGCTGTAAACTAACTCTTTGTTGTCCTATTTTGGTGCCTCATCTCCCTCCTCCACTCTCCATAGAGAACAATGAAGATGGGGGGAGAGCTTCAAACTGCTTTTTCATGATAAAAATGCATTTTTCGGCCAATAAACCCCAATTACAAAGTTTCTTAAAATCGCCTGTACTATTGATTTCTGCAAAAAAATTTTATGACAGTGACACTTTAAAGATAAAATATTGAGTGCCCCTGCATCCACTTATGGTCGCTGCAAATGAGTGCCGATCTCACTGATCACCAAATGTTTTGGTTTTTTTTGGGGCTCAGAATTTCTGCCTGTTTTCTGCAGTGTGAACGGGCCCTAATATTGTCCACCCCATGATTTGCACGAATGATCCCACCATTAATAAACAGACTAAACTGGCAGATCTGGATGCAAAAAAAAATAAAAAAAATTACCTTGTGCAAAGTGACATACTTTTTTTTTTTTTTTTTCTTTTTGCAATGACAGCTGAAAAATCCAACCTGGCAGATCACATTTTTGTCAGACAATAGTCTGTCCGTCTGTAGGAAACCTTATACCACGCGGCAGAACTTTCTCTCCGGATGCTTTACATTGAAACAAAAACACCACCATCTCTGCTGTGTGAACTCTCTGACCATGAATTTTGCAGACTGCCTTCTCCTCTATTTTTACTGCATGCACATGTTGTACAGAACAGATGTAGGAATCTGCAAAGTGTTTTAGCCTGGGAGGATAGGAGGTGAGAAAGTCATAAAGGGCAGAGAGACAGGAGAGACGGAACATGGAAGGATTAAAGAACATCTCCTAACAATACAAAGATAGGATCGCATAGGAAATATGAAGCCCCCCCGGGCAAAGGAACAAATATGCAGCTGTTAATCATTTCATTACTCTTGTCACGCAACTTGTGAGTGATTTCTCTGCTGTCTGTAATCCAGTGGCCTGGTTTGCTCAAGTCAATCAGCCAAGGTGCATACCACCAGGGATACAATGTAACATGTAAAGTACCTGCATATCATAGTAAGGAACAGAGTTCTAAAAACTAGAGCAGGTTTGGAGGTAAGAACCCTCCCCCACCAAAAAAAAATAATTAAAGGGGTTATTCAGATAGAGGAAACATTGATAGCGTTGCAAGTATATTATATATGTGTGTGTATGTGTATATATATATATGCAAAAAAGGGGTCCGTGGAGCCTCAGTTACGAGTCTCAAAACACGGGAATAGCCAGATATCCCTCTCTCCAGAGAAGGAAGCCCATTGCCAAGGGGTGCCTCCTAGTGGGGTGAGAACCAAACCACCCTGATACGTAGTCCCTCAGGTCCTCGCTCTGTTGCGAGCTTTGGGACCCAAATAGGGAAACACCAAGGTGGCCCCTGTAAGTCAAAGTCTAACTCTGTGGCGAGTATAACGACATAAGACAAGGGTTACCAAGGCTAGGCATCCATCCACAGACTGCAGTTTCGGGGTATTTGCCCCTCGTCAGTGTGGAGCAGGATTCTGGCTACTGGGGCAATGATAAATAGAATATATAGATATATATATTAACAATACTTACCTGTCTGCACTCCTCCGGTGTCATCCTACAGGTTTCCAGTGCCCCCCAAAGGCGATCCCGCCTGCACTTCCAAGACAGACCCGTCCCAGCAGGAGTGACAACCTGCTCAGCCAATCAGTGGCTGTGCCGAGAAAGCGTGACAGTCACTGATTGGCTGAGTGGACGGTCATCCCCCCAGATGTGTCTTATATATACTTGCAACGACATAGATAATGTTTTCCCTATCTGGATAAGCCCTTGAAGAGAATAGATGGATTACCTGCTCTGAAAAACAAAACAAAAAACAAAACAATATCAGTGTGGAATTTGCCGTGCTGTTTTTGGTGCGGGTTTTCACTGTTAGTTTCCGTGCAGAAACTGAGAAGTGACATCACTACTTTTTTTTTTTTTTTAAGTTTTTTCTTATTTATTTAGCCTCTATGGTGTGAACCTTCCCCTATAGTGCTAAAAATTTGTAAAGTTATGGCTATATCCAAGGTGCAACTTTAGAAGTCCTAGGCTTTCACCATCATAGAAAAGACATTAGTATAAACAGCAGTAAATCCGCAATCTGACTTCATCCTGGGCCCAGCCCTATAGAAGTAACTCTTAAAGGGAATCTGTCATCAGAAAATGACTTATTGTTTAAATAATGTTTTTATGTTTAACAGATTTTTAAAGATTTTAGCGACTTTTTTCTAATTTTCTATTTTTTTTTAATCAATATTATTAAATAATCCTGAGATCTCGCAGTAAAACTATAGAACTCTGTCAATAAGTGGACTTACATTATGCAGCAAGACAGATGCAGATGGCAAAGACTCGTCCGTACCATAACTTATAATGATATCAATGTTTTTCCATTATAAGCAAATTTTAACCACTACAATGACAACTAACGCTGCGTTTGCACAGAACGATTATCGTGCGAATTCGCACAATAACAATCGAATTCGAACGATAATCGTACGTGCAAACGCTGCGAACGATCAAACGACGAACGGGAAATCGTTCATTTCGATCTTACAACATGTTCTAAAATCGTCGTTCGTAAAAAATTTGCAGATCGTTCCGTGTAAACAGTTGTTCGCCGATTTAACCAATGTGTGAGAAAGGTTTAAGAGATCGCAAAACGAATTCCGTACGATGTATCGCACCGTCTAAACGCTGACCGTTCTGAAAAAAAAAATCCTTACTCCGACATAGTGATTCGTACGATCGGGCCAATTATCGTTTCGTGTAAACGCAGCATATGAAGCGACGGTAAAACTCATCACCTACACAGTTATTTAATACAGGGTAATATGCATGGATTACTTCCAATTATTTCCTATCTCCACCCAGACAAAGTGATAGAATGATCCTTCTGCCATCAGATACAAAGCCTGTAAACAAAGACGAGAAGCGGAACGTTTGGGGAGCAGCGGACGGGTCTCCCGCACAAACAAAACATTCATAAGGACAACATGGAAGGCTGGACATTGGGCACAATGCACAAACACTGCCCTCATACACAGCGCCTTCAATCAGAGCCCAGAACTGCTGATTTTGTCAGCTGCCGAGATTAATGGATTTGGAACATGCACAACAGAAACAATGCTTTCACTGACTATGAATGGCCGCCGTCCAATACATATACACTTCTGCAAAGTGCAAACAGAGAGCGATCTGACAGAAAGACACCATGTTTGTGCAAATCAACACAGATCTGGGACCAATTGTATTATTATGTTGTAGTCTGGAATGTAACATGGCTTCCCAGCACATCCAAATAGCTGGCATGCCGACAGAGTCTGAGTCAAGACAGCACACGGTGTTCTGGAGGATGCTGGTGTTATTGCTATAAACATCTTTCCTGGATTTGCCTGTAGCTAATTGTAGTAAAGGATAAGCCGTCTGCCAATTTACGTAAGGTTTGAAACCTAAACCTGTCTGAACAAATTTACATACAAACACCTGTAGCATGATCAATGTGTTAATAAGCGGGGTATGGTGGCATTGTTTATATGGGACGGCCGACACCGTCCAGAGTGGTCCTTATGTGATGGGTCACACTAAGGCTACGTTCACACATTTCTAGTAATCATGGCCGTTGTTGCTGATTTGCAACAACAGGATCTGTCAGTTTTGTGTGGCCGCTATTCATTGAATACTGATAGTTCACACAGTTTTGTGCGGCCGCTATTCATTGAATACTGATAGTTCACACAGTTTTGTGCGGCCGCTATTCGTTGAATACTGATAGTTCACACAGTTTTGTGCGGCCGCTATTCATTAAATACTGACAGTTCACACAGTTTTGTGCGGCTGCTATTCATTGAATACTGATAGTTCACACAATGGAGAGTGCGGCACTCTCCATTATGTGCTATGGTGAATTGGGATGCGGGCACAGATGGGGTGCGCCTGCATCCCCGTTCAATAGAAGTGAAGTTTATGCGGTCGGAAACTTCATTAAGTGTGAACGTGGCCTAAGCAGGAAAACTATCATGAGTTCTATTAGACTAAGCGATTTTTAAAGAAAACGATCGCAAACGAGATTGTTTATTGTTAACCTGAAATCGTTCACCATATTACACAGAACAATAGTCGTTAATTATAATCGTTACAACAATCGTTTACTCCATCTGATCCCAGCATAAAAAGGAACAATGTGGTATTACACTGACCCATTAGTGAACAAAGTCGGAATTACAGCGAATTAACGATTTTAGGGTCAGATCTAAATCACCAATCAACGACACACAAGCGATTTTTCTATCATAGCCTGCAATTACACAGGACGATTATCGTTTTAATTCGAACGATATAACGATTTTCCGCATGATAATCGTCCAGCGTAATAGGGTCCTATAAGACATAGCGATTTTTTGACAATCTCAAACTCGACCACTGTGACCAACAACCTGAAATTGTTCGCCCAATGACATGATGGAACAATGATCGTCCTGTGCTCGCCGTTCGTTTGTTTCAGAGCTATTACACTAACGGAACCAATGGGAATGACCGAACGGTGTCTTATTACACCGAAAAATCTGCGAACAATCAACGATGATTTTAGGTCCAGGTCTAAACAAGCGATCAATGATTTCTCGTTAGTTGTTTAAACGCTTATCATTTAAATCTAAATTTGATAACGATTTTTAGAACGATAATCGTCCCGTGTAATATGGCCCTGACACTAATGCAACCATTTCCTTATTCACATTCAGAGCTGCATTCCTAATTCTGCTGGTGTAACAGTGAGATCCCTGATAGATCTCAAGAAGTGGGGAATCAGACTTCCGTATGAGACCTGGTATAAATACGGCATCACTTTCCCGGCACCATAGCGCGCTCTGTAGAGACACCAGAACTTTATTTGCCGCAAGGAGATTCTATAGGTGTAGAATAGTAGGACGCTTATTTTGGGCCCACACATTTGTCATTTATTTTTCCAACAAGCAGAGAACTGTCTAATGTGACAACTCACCCAGTGGGCTAGGGGTGGTCTGACCTGGCAGCTCTGGTATGATGCCTAACATAAGGCTACTCATTTAGAAACAGCCAATGACTTTTTACTGGAAAGGTGACCATTTGGATACAACTAGCGTCCAACCCTCACAGTCTTTAGACTCACAAAAATAAATGGTGTTGTGATCCAAGCCGTACAGAGAAACACAAGAGACCAAAACTATGATATAAAGTCTCTGCTTAAGAAGGCATTCGCACATATATACATTATTACGGTCCGTGCACGGACGTTGTGCTTCAGACTGGAATATGGCGCTCCCATCATCATCATATTTCATAGTGGTGCTGGGAACACTGAAACTGTTTAAAGTGAATGTACCATCATGTACATTGCTTTGAGTTTGTTTACCTTAAAGGGGTACTCCAGCGGGGGGGCACTTTTTTGCTGGGACCGGGGAGGAGGTGGCCAAGGGAAAAGACATCCACTCACCTCCCCGGTTCCAGCGGCGGGTCCCGCATCGCTGCGCTCCGGTGCCCGGTTCCCGGCCGCTTCCGGGTGTCTGACGCGGGCCCGAGTTGTGACGTCTCAGGTCCGCTCAGCCACTCAGTGAAGGAGGCGGGATCCGTTTCAAGTCCGCTCATATCCCGCCTCCTTCACTGAGTGGCTGAGCGGACCTGAGAAGTATCGTCTCGGGCCCGCGTCAGACCCTCGCAAGCGGCCGGCACAGCCCACCGGAGCGCCGGGATGCGGGACCTGCCGCTGGAATCGGGGAGGTGAGTTGACGTCTTTTTCCTCGGCCACCCACTCCCCGGTCCCAGCAAAAAAGTGCCCCCCCGCTGGAGTACCCCTTTAATGGATCGATGGTGGCGCAGTCCTTTTTTTGAACTGTCACCCAATTCCCGCACACCAGCCCGGCACAGAGCACTAGGGGAATCCCTGCAGGCCCCCAGTGTGACAATCTCTCCTCCCTTCTGTGACGTGGCTCCACCATTGGAATCAATGCTCCAGGGGCGAGCTGGTGCTCGGGAACCAGGCAGAGGTTCAAAAAGGGATGGTGCAACCGGCAGCGCCGGCACTGATCTGTTATGGTAAAAAAACCAAAGTGATGTACCTGGTGGAACATTTGCTTTAAGGTGACACTGTCCCCCCCTTTTTGCATTCTGACTTATCTACACAGGTGTAAAAGGTAAATTTAGCAGTTTTCATACCTTATTTTATATTATATGTCATGGGGCTTGTTCAAGTAAAAAGTCATCTTTTATCAACTGCAGATTGTGCAAAGTGGTCGGGGTTTCACATGGCCACTAAGCCCCGCTCACAGCGCCACCTTTGGCCCCTCCATGACGTCATATACACATAGGCCCCGCCCCCTCACGGACCATTGGAACAGGCGTCAAGGGGGTAGGGCCTATGTGCCGGTGACGTCACAGAGGGACGGGGCCAACAGTGGCCCTGTGGGCGGGGCTAAGTGGTGCTGTTGCTGTGAACCCCCGCCCACTTTGCACAATCTGCAGATGATAAAAGATGAACAAACACCATGACGTATGATATAAAATAAGGTATGACAACTGCTAAATTTCCCCTTTACACCTGTGTAGAGATGTCAGAATGCACAAAGGGGGTTCCCGCTGCCAGGAACGGGTTATAGGTGAGTAGAATTGCTTGTTTTTTTTTACTGGTTGCCGCATACGGTGGGGAAGCGGCCACTTCTAAGCTCCCCCACCGTATGGGGCGACCATACCTGGCGTATAAGACGACCCTCGACTTCTTAGAAGATTTTTCGGGGTTAAAAAGTCGTCTTATACGCCGGGCAATATTAATATTAAAGAAATATTATTAAATATTTAGAAATTAAAGAAATGGAAGTCACAAAACATTACTCATAAATATAAACCGCAAAACAACGCTGTAAAGCGTACACGGAAAATTTGTGTTAATTGTGAATCATTCTGCCAACATGTCCACGCTTACCTCTGCCCCCGAATACTTCTCCGTTTTTAACACAAGGCCGTCCAGATTAACCTCTTTATCGACAGGCATATTTTGGAAACGGAGTCTGAAAATTTCCCGGCGTGTGGCGGCATCTGGCAAAGGCACAAAAATGATTCTGTCAATTCGCCCTGGGCGCATAAGAGCCTGAAACAGAGAGAGAGAGCAAAAACATATGATAAATCTTCCAATATCCAAGACACATTAACTAAAATTCTGTAGCTTTACCATAAGGTTACAGGAATGTAAGATCTATGTCACTCGCTCTACTTTGTTATGTTGTTTGCTTAAAGGGGTTATCCAGCGATTTTTTTTTTCCCTTTCAAATCAACTGGTGTCAGAAAGTGACAGAGATTTTTAATTTATTTCTATTAAAAAAATCTTGTCTTCCAGTACTTATCAGCTGCTGTATGTCGTGCAGGGAGTGGTATTTTTTCCAGTCAGGAGAGCAGGAGAGGTTTTCTATGGGCATTTGCTGCTGCTCTAGGCAGTTCTTGACACGGACAGAGGTGGCAGCAGAGAGCACTGTGTCAGACTGGAAATAATACACCACTTCCTGCAGGACATACAGCAGCTGATAAGTACTGGAAGACTTGAGATTTTTTAATAGAAATAAATTACAAATCTCTGCCACCAGTTGATTTAAAAGAAAAAGTGCTGGAGTTGCCCTTTAATCAGGTTTCAGTAATGAATAAAGATCATATGATGCTGTTACTCCGTGACTGTGTACATTACATCTTTGTGATATAAATTTAGTAAAATAAATGTAAATAATGTTTTGTTTTGTTTTAATTGCGTGACTGATACTGAGCCTCCCCTGATGTGTATTCTAATGCATGTTAGCATCTGCATAGACACTACACTTGAGGAAGCAGCCTGTGTCAGTAGCGATGCAAGCAGTCTGACACAGTGCAGGAATTGTCCAGAGCAGCAGCAAACCCCCAAAGAAAACTTCAACTTCTCTGGACAGTTCCTGTCTCGGACAGAGGTGGCAGCAGAGAGCACTGAGTCAGATTGGAAAGAATACACCACTTCCTGCAGGGCATACAGCAGCTGATAAGTACAGAAACATATTTTAAATAGAAATACATTACAAATCTATAGAACTTTCTGAAAACAGTTTATTTTTTTTTTTAAATTGTCAGAGTACCCCTTTAAGTTCACATTAAAATCTGCACAGTCTGGTGCAGAGTTACTGCTGCGGAATTATGTGCAGGAATGCTGCAGGTTTTCCTCTACGAACAATCATCAGCATTTCCATCTGTGTGACTGCTTTCATTTTCCAGGAGAATCTTACACTATTTTGCTTCTATGTTTCCAGTATTTTCCCTCTTCCTCTGGTGGCGCTGTTCTCCTGGGATTTCTTCCATTCTGCTTGGCACCCTGCTGGGTACTGAACCATCCTCTCACGCCGGCTCAGTTGGCAGGGTGTCAGTCCTAATAGTTCCCATGCACCTTTTCTCACTATCACAAGGAAGTAGCACTGGATTTATTGTTACCGATTTTCTTTTCCTCGTTCTGCTTTGACATGTTCTTCCTGTTTATATTTTTTATGCTATATTCCAAATGTCCCCAGAAATGGGCGAAGTACTGTCCACCCACCGCACAATAGTGAGCACAATGGCCGTCAATGTATTAATGGTCTGACTTGTTTACGATCTACTGCGTGAAAAAAAAATGGATAACAATCCTGTATACTTGTCAGAACTATAGTCATGATTTCTAAAAGGTTACTAATGGAAACAATTGACAATCGTGTTAACACCCCTGCTCAGGGGCGGATTAACTTTACCATGGACCCCGGGGCTGTTGGGCCCAAGTTCGGGCCCCCCAAACCCACTGTAACTATGGCGTCACTAACTTAAGTCTTTTTTTTCCATAGTGCAGCCTGTAAAGGACCTGTGGTGACATCACTGTCACATGATAAGGTCCTTCAATATATTCTCTAATGTTACTGCATTGTCTCCTGGCTGCAGCTTTGCCCTGATTTGTGCAGAATTGTGGTGAAAAGCAGCGATTTTTAGCAAATTATGGATGAACTGTGGTCTGGAGATAATACACCAGACAAGTATAAGTCTGTTTGGGGGGCCTTGGGCCCCTCAGGAGCTCAGGGCCCCGGACTACCGCCCAAAATGGACCTATTATAATCTGCTACTGCCCCTACTGTATGTCCTACAGGAAGTGGTGTATTCTTTCTAGTCTGACACAGTGCTCTCTGCTGCCACCTCTGTTCATGTCAGGAACTGTCCAGAGACATAGCAAGCCCCCATAGAAAATCTATACTACTCTCTAGACTGGAAAAATACATGGACGGGACGACGCATAATAAACAACCACTATTCACCTCTTCCTGTGCCGGGCTCTGGGATCTCCTTCACAGCCGACCTCACGACCCACTTGATGGACTGCCTGCTCAGCCAGACTAGGGCGGGACAGTGCTGCGGTCACTGATTTGCTGAGCGGGCAATCCATCAGCCAGGTTAAGAACTTTCCTCCAAATCATGACATCATTGGGGGAAAATCATTGGGACATCATTGGGGGGTCTCAGAGCCTGTGATGCGGCGCTTCGCAGGTATGGGGAGAGGTGAGTAATGCTGCGTTTACACGAAACGATAATTGGGCCGATCGTACGATTAACGATGTCAGAGTAACGGGTTTTTTTTCATAACAATCAGCGTTTAGACGGAACGATACATCGTACGGAAAATTTGTTTTTGCGATTGCTTAAGCCTATTTTACACATTGGTTAAATCGGCGAACGACTGTTTACACGGAACGATCTGCGATTTTTTTGCGAACGCCGAACGAGAACATTCTCGTTCGTCGTTTGATTGTTCGCTGCTTTTACACGTACGATTATTGTTCGAATTTGTTATCGCGCAGATTCGTAATAAACGCAGCATAAGGATTGCTTATTATTTTTTTCCTTGCCCCTTCCATCTGACAATTTTTTTTTTTTTTAATCTTCTTCTCCTTTAATGAACAAGAGTAAAAGTTTTCCCCTTGAAGCATACTGGATGAAGTTTTTTTCTTTATGAATAAGCATCTATCTGCGTATAACAGGTTTAATGTTGATCATAGGTGAACATAAGTGTACAGCCAGGTAACTCCATACCAAGAATGGGACAATTTCTCACCATCCAAGGGCCAAAGTCTTGTTGTGAATGGTGCCTGCCCGTTTTGTTAGATATCAAAGAATGACATAATTATGAGATAGCAACTCTACAAAAATACAACAGGCCATGTAGTATATTCACTCTTAAAGGAGAACTCCGGTGCTGGGGGGCAAAAATTCATTATGGGTAGGGGGTGGGAGAATAAAAAAAGCCAGCGTGCTTACAGCTCCCAGAGCCAACTCCCGGACCCCGCCGGCTGTCATCTTCTCCCGGTTACGTCATGGCCCGGATTTGACGTCACAGACTGGTGGGATTTAGGGTCCAATTACACGAATCCATATTTAACGATTAACGACTAACGATAAACGATCGCAAACAAGATTATTTATCGGTAACCTGAAATCGTTCACCATATTACACAGAGCTATAGTCGTCAGTTACGATTGTTATTCCGACTATTTGCTCCATCTGATCCCAGCAAAACAATGAACAATGTGCAATTACACTAAACGATTAGTGAAAAAATGCGGAACTTGAGCGAACGAATGTGGAATTACAGCGAACGATTAACGATGATTTTAAGTTCAGATCTGAATCGGCGATCAACGGCACACGAACGATCTTTTAATCACTGCCTGCAATTACACAGACCGATTATCATTTAAATTCGAACGATATAGCGATTTTTCGCACGATAATCTTCCTGTGTAATAGGGCCCTTAGCCCGCTCATCCAATCAGTGACTGCAGCGGTGTCCCATCCCAGTCACTGATTGGCTAAGCAAGGCATCCATCAGCCGGGTCATGACGTACTTGGATGGTGTGTTCACACCTACAGGATCTGCAGCTGATTTTTTGCAGCAGATTTCATTTAAATAACTGAACAGAGCATCAAATCTGCTGCAGATCCTGTAGGTGTGAACGCACCCAGAGGGTAACTTAGAAAGCAGCCGATGGGGTCCAGGAACGGGAGGTGGCTCTGCACAAGCACTAAGACAGGTGATTATAACTTCTATCTTATTTCCCTGCACCCCCCAGCCCGTAATGAATTCCCCCCCCCTCCCACGGACTTCTCCTTTAACCTACATAAGCTCCGTTCTGAAACAATCATTGATCCATGACACTAAACAATCAAATCACATCCATTATTCTAAAGCAAAAAAAAAACCAAAAAAAAAATACAGAGCCATTTCTAGTAAGAGTTGCGTCCCAGGTGCCCCTGGGTAATATAACTTCCCATCAATCAGATATATTGCATGTTCGCCTTGGGCCGGTGGCCAGTGAAAGTTTTTTTTCCCAGCTTCATCGTGTCAGTGAAAGTCATGCAGAAAAATGGAAGGAAAGAGCCTTCCTTCCTGTACGGCCCCAATAATAGCTAACACCCTTCCTGATGATTCTTTATAAAGGCTGTTATGCTGGAAACTATTGCCTATGACCTTTTATAACTCTTTTTAACTATGCAATAAATAACCTGAATGCACCAAGCAACTGAAGATGTTTGTCCTTGCTCCTGACTGTTTCCATCACAGACTGTTTGCATTGGCCAAGACTGAAATCAGAGCATCCTCGAAGTGCGCTCCTTCCCAGGGACACCTACATAGTTGTGCTAGGCTAAAATTCTGAACATGTTCTGACAGGTCGGAGAGGCTGCTGTCTCGGGTTTCTGTAAGATTCGCTCTGCTAGTATTAATCCAAACAGTTTGCACTCCTTTTCACAGAGGACTCTTCATATGAAGTCTGCCATCCGCCTTTGAACTCATTTTCTACGTCGTAAAACATAGCTCAACTTTTCTGGATTCCTTTGTCAGGCTCATCTAACAGATTTTCTTCTCAGAGGTGAATGAAGACGCCCTTGGGGGTTGCTGGCATGCAAATATATATCCTTTCTCTAGGTTTCTGACATCACATGTGTAATATTGCTGAACATAAAGAACAAAGGCGCCTCAGACTAAGAGATGGGATTCGAGCAGGTAAAAGCCATTCTTGTGTGCTTAGTTTGGCAGGGGTGGCCTCATCACTTACTCATTCTGTACTCGGTGTACCCTTACTTAAACATGGCACCGGCACTGGAAGGGAGCACTTCTGACATGCCAACCTCGAAAAAAAAAAAAAGTGGGTTTTGTTCACTTTATCAGTCCACATTTTGCCTCCACACAAAGAGACCTTTCAGCTTGTGCACAAGGAAAGATTATTAAACATATTGAGACCTACGGGGTAATCAGACTTGACATAACTCACACCTATGTGTGTCCAGCAGCCCATCATATGGTATGGAAACGCTTAAAGGAGAAGTCCAGCGAAAATTTTTATTAAAGTATTGTATTGGCCCCCAAAAGTTATACAAATCACCAATATACACTTATTACAGGAAATGCACATAAAGTGCTTTTTTCCCTGCACTTACTGCTGCATCAAGGCTTCACTTCCTGGATAACATGGTGATGTCACTTCCTGGATAACATAGTGATGTCACTTCCTGGATAACATGGTGATGTCACTTCCTGGATAAAATGGCAACGTCACTTCCTGGATAACATGGTGATGTCACTTCCTGGATAACATGGTGATGTCACTTCCTGGATAAAATAGCGATGTCACTTCCTGGATAACATGGGGATGTTACGACCCGACTCCCAGAACTGTGCGGGCTGTGGCTGCTGGAGAGGATGATGGCAGAGGAATGCTCAGTATCCCTGCAGTGCCCTGTGTCCCTCAGTGTCCCACTGCCATCATCCTCTCCAGCAGCCACAGCCCACACAGCTCTGGGAGTCTGGTCGTGACATCCAGGAAGTAACATCACCCTGTTATCCAGGAAGTGACATCACCCTGTTATCCAGGAAGTGAAGCTTTGATGCAGTAGTAAGTGCAGGAAAAAAGCACTTTATAAGCATCTCCCGTAATAAGTGTATATTGGTAATTTGTATAACTTTTGGGGATGAATACAATATTTTAATAAAAGTTTTTGACGGACTTCTCCTTTAAGAAGAATTGTTTGGTGAACGGAAATACGTAATGGGATATTTGCAGCTAACGAATAATAGAAGTAAGGATCCTATTATATGGGCCGATCTGGAGGAGCAGTGATCGCTTGCTTCTTGTTCCCCCTAAAGCTGGGAGGGGGGGGGGGGAAACAGGAGCTGTAATCCTTAGATCCTCCGGGTGGCCCATAGGAGATAGCAGCGGTCTGCCGCCACTCATATTACATGGAGATTTGGCCAGCAGACAGTCATTATTATTGTACTTTTTTTTAACATGTTGAAAGACAAGGATGGAACGTCATTGTCCATGCCAGATGATCGTTTTTAACACTAGCGAACCGTAATGGTCGATAATCGTTTAGTGGAATAAGACCTATGGGTCACATAAATGATCCAGTGATTGTACAGCCCTGCCTGCATCATTACCAAGCTCGGTAATAGGCTGGTTATTAGAGATGAGCGAGCCGGGTACGAAGCATCGGCATTTGAATTCCCGTCTTCCCGTTCCGTGTGGACGGTGGGGCCCAAGTTCCACCTGGAAAACATGGATATAGCCTAGGTCATAGGCTGTATCCCTGTTTTCCAGGGGGACACGGGCTATCTCCACCTTCCCCACGGAAGGGGAAGACAGCAGGATTCAAATGCCGATGCTTTGTACCCGGCTTGCTCATCTCTACTGGTTATCAATTAAGCTGACTGATGCTTAGGTCGGGCAGCACTGTGCACATGTAATACCAGCTGTAGTCCTCCATACCACAATGTATGTCTACAATGGATGTCACTCAAGATAGTATATTCTGCAGTATAAGTTTTATCTGTGCTATTCCAACAAGCCAACGGCAATGGATACCGCTCGAGTAAAGACAAAAATGACATTCATTTGGTCTCAGTCAGATAATAAGGGTCTATGGATACATGTAATGTACACTCATGGACCTCTCCCATTGCATACGTTACAACTACAGTGTGAGATCAGCCTACGGTACTTTACAACAAATTAATTTAAAAAATATATATATATGAAGCACATCCTGCCATAATGTATTAAAGGTCACAAAAATCAGACAAATTTTGTTTGTTCCACATAATAAACTGGTAAAAAAATTAACGCATCCCACGGTGCTATGGCCTTCTTTCTCCATGTAATCTCAAATCTAAATTTTAATTGTAGCGCTAAATAAATAATCCCAAACTTTGTCAATCCCCCCTTTAAAATCCATAAAATATTTCCTCGTAGGTAGACGACTAACCACAACACTTACACGTATGCCAATACAATTCAACAAAACTACTTGTGGCTTATGTTACACTGATAGAAACTAATTCTTCAACGAGATTGAACCCTAGGGCTTCGCTAGTCAAAAGCATCTGCCATTTGTTAGTATGTAAGACTGATGTTTAGCCACAATGGAAACCAAGTCCTTGCCAAGTGGTTGAGCACTAACAAGCCTCTATTGGCCAAATGTAGACAGAAGATTGTGTTAAGTAGAAGGGAAATCCCCAGCTATCTACTGGGCTCTAACACATCTGTCTATTACATTAACCCTATTCTCTGGAGCATAGCCTGAATAATCCATTCTGAGTGTTCTGTGAATGTAAGCTTCCCACAGATGGTTTATAAAACTTGATAATATTATCACGGAGGCCGCTATTTACTAGGTTCTTTTCTAGGAAATGGGCCCCATTTAGGTGGGATCGTATCCATATTTCCCACATATGGACAAAGTACTGCACACATATACAAAACAAGTGAAATGTTGGTGACAATGGTGACTGTCATTTAGAAATAACGTGCAATTATTTGTGATGTTTTTACACTTGCTGTTGGCTGGATATGTAAGTCTATGGTAGATCTGCCAAATTCTTATTACAATTTTTTAAAAACTTAAAGTGGCTCTATATCAATCAACCCGCCCCACCAAACTGCTAGTAGAATTCGTTTGATGAGAGTAAATTCTTACTAGTTGTGTCTTTGCTTTAGTTAGAGAAAAAACAAAGAACAAACTTTTAATCTGTAGTGGCCGCTTTAACCTGCTTTATCTGCCACTATAGTCGTATTGTCTGTATAAATGATCCGACCTACAACTGATTGATCATATTTTGGTGATATTTAACTTACATATATGGCCGCCTTTATTCTTTCCAGTCACCCATTAAAATACTGGCAGTAAAAGTCAAAGGGAACCAATCATACTAAAAACGCTGGTACAGTTATAAATACATCCCTATACGCCCCCCAGCACTGTTACCGGACTGTGAGCATTACTCATATGTCCTGGAAAAAATAAAAACTTTGTAAAACTTATCTATCTAGTCATTTATGCGTTCCAGAGCTCCTAAATAGTCACGGCTGGTGGAAAATCTACCTGGCAATCAGTACGTTCAGTAATGTTTTACATTTATCTCAAGGAGACACAGCCTATCTATTGTCATCTATGTCCATGAGTATTGCTGTAAAGCATATCACTAAGTGTTTTTAACAACACTTAGTGACATGCTTTACAGCAAGACTCTGTGACATAGACAACAATAGACATACTCTGGTGGAAAATCTTGCATGGAATAACATCTCTCTGATAGCATTAGTGCTCAGGGAGAGCCCCTCTGTGATGCTGCCAACTCCTATAAAGCATGTCACTAAGTGTTGGTTAAAAACAGCTCGGGCAAGATGGCCGCCCCTATAACAATGTACAAATAGTGAAATAAAAAAAAAATACAGTCATAAAATGGAAACAGATTAGAATCAAAGAACGATTTTATGTTCGTGACTCTAAAAATGTAGGTGACACTTTCCCTTTAAGAAATGGCACAGAGGTATAAGCTGGTTCTTATTAGTCTAACTTCACAATTCATGGTGAATCTGGTTACTTTTGCTTATAAGATTCAGGCCCCGCAGCTCTAATCCCTTAGAAAGCATGATTGTGCGTTCAGTTCGCTGTCCTTCCTGGGGCCTCTTTTCTAGGGAAAACAAATACTGTCTGCATATTGTCTTCATAAAGCATGTTCTCGGCCTGTGCAGGTAACGGAGATAAATTACCAAAATTGCTCTTGGAACATGATTGCATCTGATTTAAGTCTATCCTCACATACTCCTGGGACTTAATGTTCCTAAAAAAACACAATACTGGCCCCATTTGGGACTCAACGTTGAAATATTGAATGTCTTACTAATGCACGGCGTATTATTATACACTAATATAGTCTGTTCTAAGAAATGTCCTCTCAGCATTTTTCTTGGATTCTCCTTATCAAGGTCTGCCAGCAAAAAGGCATTACTCTTAATGCGTGCGGCACAATGAATGCATACAGGTTCAACCGATCTGACAAAATGCAGTTTTCATGAAGTCTATAAAGAGGAGATATTGGCAAAAATGGAGGTTCTGATTGTATTTATTTCTTTAAAGGGGTACTCTGGCAAAAAAAAAAAAAAAAAAAAAAAATCTTTCAAATGAACGGGTTTTAGAAAGTTATATAGATTTGTATTTTACTTCTATACAAAATTCTCAAGTCTTCCCATACTTATCAGCTCCTGTATGTCCTGCAGGAAGTGGTGTATTCTTTTCCAGTCTGACACAGTGCTCTCTGCTGCCACCTCTGTCCATGTCAGGAACTGTCCAGAGCAGTAGCAAATCCCCATAAAAACCTCTATAGGCCAGCACTAATTATTCCCTAGAAACCCCCTTTAAGACAATTCCCTTCCGCAAAGAGTAATCTGATTAACAGGGTACTGGCTGCCTAAAGTCTTAGCAATTGCAGTTTAGGTTGCCACTGCCTACACTTTCAATATATAGAATATATTTCAGTGAGATATATTCCTTAGCATTAGCTTTCCACTCTGGCTGACTGGGTCCTGAGTAGGGAATTCTCCTTAAAGGGGAACTATCAGCAGGATAGACAAATCTAACCTGCTGACAGCTCCCTATTGTGGGTATACATGGGTATGTCTCTTACCTTCATCCTCGGCATTGTTCCTGTGGAGTTTTAATGTAATCCTGTGTCCAGTAAGGCCGTTTGGAGCACTGTCTGCCCCCCAGAGCACCGACTTGCACTGGCTGGCCCGCTCCTTTAAATGATCATGAGTGGAGTGGGCTGACCAGACACAGAATTACATTAAAAACTGCACAAAAATTGCACCGAGGATGAAGGTAAAAGATTTATCATGCAGTAATATATTGCCCACCAGACTAGACAAACGACTACAGTGGATATTTACTATTGAGTCTAAATTGTGTGATTTTTCTACAGAGTATTTGTCTGTTTTTCACCCAGCCAAATAGGACCAATTTAACAAACTTTTCATAAAAATGTGCATAGAATCTACTCAAAATATTCACAAACAATTGTCTAGTCACTTAGTACTGACTAGACATAGGCACTCACCACTTTGTGCGACCAAATTATAAATTGAGCTCAAATCCCGGATTGTGTGAATTTTTAGGTGAATATTTAAAACAGGCAGATTTTTTTTTTTATTTTTTAAATTGCATCCAAAAAATATTCGCCCGTCGAATACTGGTTCATAAATAGAACTTAACCAATTATTTACCAAAAAAATAGGTGGAAAGCCCATGATAAATGTCCCCCTAGGTCGAGAAAATAACTGCAAGTGCAATAGTAAACCATAGATGTCAAATATGCAAACAATATTACAACAAATAAGCTAAAAAGATAGAACCGTGAGGGGGAACAGGCAAAAGGATGAAGTGCAGGCCACAAGTGTCCCACGCGTTCCAACCTGCGCCCAGGACTTCTTCGGGGAGTCCAGGGCACAGGACGGAACGCATGGGACACTTGGTATTTTGGTATGTCGGGGCCATAGTACCCAGTCTACACTTTTGCAGTACATCTTCTCTTCTCTTTTGGATGCAGGTAAGAGACATACCTTCATTCTCAGCGCCCCGTGCACAATAGGGCATTATCAGCAGGTTACATTTGTCCAACCCCTTTAAAGATGTACTCTAATGGGATCTCTATAATGACATACCCCCGAACACACAATATAAAAATAACTATAGCTTATGCAGAGTCCCAGGTCCGTGCAGAGGCTTGTAAGGAAAGCCAGTGTGCCTCATTTGCCTTCTGAAAGTAAAACACAATCTTGGAATGCTTCCTCTTATGAGACATCTTGATTTCTGCAAGAACTTGTAGCTAAGGTTATTTCAGGTCTGAAACCGATTTCAGCACCTACATTTGCATTACAAGTGGTGATCGAAACTGAGCTCATCTCTTAAAACTCCATCAGGCTGCAGATTCCTGCCAGAATCGACTTGCTTTATATAGGTTATACATACTCTTTTCTCCTTACCATGCACAGTGTCTTTTCCTATAAGACCTCAAGCGTGCCTGTACCTCTATGTTCTCACATATCATTATACAGTGTTTAAGGTCATTCAGATTCTATACTTTATTCTATTTCTGGTGCTTCCAAGATGGAAATCCAGTGCAATAAATGACATTTAGTACTCAGTACAGTTCTATATTTCAGAGTGAAGAACACACAAGCATGTGAAGGTGTGCTAAGATCAAAGGGTTAAAGGAGAAGTCCGGCCAAAACTATTTTTTTAATATGTTATTACTTATGGAAAGTTAGACAAATTTCTAATGTACATTAATTATGGGAAATGCACATATAGGGCTATTTCCCTTAATTTAGTAGATCAGGGAGACTTCAGATTCTCTGAAATTCTGTGACGTCACGAACCGGGGGGTGTAATTACAATGGAGTTTCCAGCAGGGGGCGCACTATATATAGAAGTCAATGAGTAACATATTAGGTACATCGCTTTAAGTTTTTTACATGACTGGTGGAGATGCTGAAGCCGCAGTCTTTTCTTTGAACCGCTGTCTGGTTCCCGCGCAATGTGCTGGTGCTCGGGAAAAGACAGGCGAAGTGCACGGGAAATCTGGCGGCAGTTCAAAAAAGGCCCAGCTTGAAGCACTGGGGACAGTCCCGCTGGCCCCCAAGTGTGACAATCTCCCCTCCCGTCCCCTCTGTAATGCAGCTCCTTAAAAATAAAAGGAGCCGCGTCACAGGGGTTTCATCAAAAGGGGGTTTCATCAAACTGGGGGTCGGAGGACCATTCTGGGCTGGTACTTGGGAAAAGACCAGCGCTGTTCGCAAGAACTGTACGGCAGTTCACAAAAAGGACCACAGCACCAGCTCCGGTCTTTTCCTGAGCCCGTCTGGGCATGAAGTACTCGAGGCGGGCCCGCTGGTCCCCAGTGTGACATTCTCCCCTCTGTAAAAAAAAGACAAGAAAAAATTGGCACCACCTCTATGCCTCTGTTCACACTGCAGGTTGCACGCTACTTGTGGCGTAAGTACAGAAAAAATACAAATAGTGCAACAGCAACCCACAGGTGCAAGATCTTACCATATATACTCCTCCCAGCGTACACACAATAAAAAAACCTGCTCTGTAGATATGAAAAATGAGGATCTTAGCAAACTATTTGATCAAACATGGTACACTCTGATCAAATAGCTTGCTAGGATCCTCATTTTTCGATATCTACGGAGCAGGTTTTTATTGTTTGTACACCGAGGGGAGAATATACGGTAAGATCTTGCACCTGTGGGTTGCTGTTGGCTTTTTGTAGTTTTGTCTATTCTCCCCTCTGTGACACGGCTCTGTTAGAATAAATGGAGCCGCGTCACAGAGGGGAGGGGTTTTTACTTCATAAAAACAGAAGGTGCAACAGCAACCCACAGGTGCAAGGGCTTACCGTATATACTCCTCCCAGTGTATACACAGCAAACACCTGCTCTGTAGATATTAAAAAGTGAGGATCTTAGCAAACTATTAGATCAAACAGAGTGTACCATGTCGCCACGTTAAGCGTGGCAGACTCTGTGTGAACAGAGTCAAAGATGTGCTGCCAATTTTTCCTTTTTTTCTCCCCAGTACTTCATGCCCGGCCAGTGCCTAGGAAAAGACCAGCGCCATGCATGGAACCAGGCAGTGGTTCAAGAAATGCACTGTGGCACTGGCATTCCCGCAACAGCGCCGATTAATTCATGTAAAAAACTTAAAGCAATGTACAGTATACAGTAAACATACAGTATATAAACAGCAACAGGAATGTATACTTTGTTGGTTTTTTTTTTGCTTATCTTTCCTTCCTTTCCGTGGCAAAGGCGTCAAAACTATTCACTGCCAATCCCATTGCATCACCAGAGCAGAATACAGTCCACGTGCGGCATTGTACTCTGCATGACATATGTAAGAGCCTTCTCGTTCTCTCTTTTTTTTTCTTCATCCAACTCTCAGCAAAGTAAGGCTATCCATCACTTAACAGAGATACTTCCTGTTTTCAAGCAGTTGGGAAGGCATGACTTCCAACCCAAATACTTGACTTGGCAGGCTCCACATGTGTTGATAGATGCTTTTCTAACCACTTCATTCCACCTGATTTTTTTTTTTTCAAACAATTTCAGAGATAGGGCAGATGTTTGCAGGAGGGACCAAAGAGGGGAGTAGATCTGCAGATCTGGAGACCTGAATGAAAATGCCACTGCGGCAACAGATGGATGACAGAGCTTACGGTATTTTGGACAGATGTTACTTGATAACCTTAAAATGACATTACGAGGGGGAAAAAATTGGCCCCTATCCAAAAATATCTGCTCCTTTTTGGAAAGAAAATTCTCTCTGCAGGCTGTAACAATATCTGAGTCCCGCTGCTGTATTTTCTGTGCACAACTTGTCCTTTAGATTAGCGCTGCCACGGCTGATTAAATTACCGGTGTGGAATCATACCGGCATATAGGTAAGCCCCTATAATCACATTATTGTATTGCTCCAAGCTACAGTCGTAGCATCTTTATTAGAGTAAAATTCTGAAATTATTGGAGAGTCTCAGTTTAATCTGTGGAGAGAACTGCAATAACAGTGAAAACTGCAGGTATCCTAGGGAAACTGCCTGGGTTGCCTATGGTTCTAATGCAACTCACGTAACACTGTTATATAATAATGCAATGGTATGTGATATTACATGGCGCTGACATGATCAACACAGAAACAACTAGAATATTAAACAAAGGTTTGTTCTTCACTTCCTACTGAACAATAGTTTTGTATTTGCTTCACTGCTGCGGATGCACATATACAACCCCTGGTGAACATTATGGAATAATCAGACTTAAAGGATGTCATAAATATGTGTATTAGTGGAACATTCTCACCTCATGAAATATATATAAAAGAATCATTTAATTAATGACATATTTTTACACATAGGCAGAGAAAAAAAATATGGAATAATTAAAGGGAATCTGTCACTAGGTTTATTCCACCTTAAATGAGGGCAGCATAAACTAGTGACAGAAATGTTGAACAGATTGGTGTATTAATTACATCATTCTGATCAGCCGTTCTCCTAATATGCAGGAGAATAGGATTCTTGCCACACCTCTTCCCCTGCCCTCCAGCTGCTGAATGGCAGTTGACTGCCTATACACAGCATGGATAGATAACTGCCAATCAGCAGCTGGTGGGCGGAGTTTTCTGCTTCTCATGAATATCCAGGACTACTGGGCTCATGCACATAATGGAGAGTACTACTTATTGTCCATGTTATTCAGGAGGATATCTCTGGATCAGCTGCACAGAACAATGTAAGTGATATATCATTCTGTTCAGCTTCTCTGTCACTAGATTATGCTACACTGAGATAGGACAGCATAAACCTACTGACAGAAAAAAAAAACTTCCTTGATCCAATTCTACTGCTTAGATGAATGTTTTGTGCCGTTTTGATGATGGGAAGGGGTCATGATGGGCGCTCTTATTGGACTGTAGGTACCCATCCTTATACTTTACAGTAATTTTTCTTCGAGATCAGACCTGAGGGCTAACCCTTATATGCATCGCTGAGCATAACCTTTTCGGGCAACTTTGGTAGGCACTAACAACTGCACATCAGAGACATCCCACAATACCTTCTGTTTTGAGGATTCTCTGACACAGTTGTTTAGGTTTTGCAATTTGCCCCTTGCCAAAGTTGCTGAGATACTTGAGCTCACCTATTATACCTGCTTCTTATACATCAACTTTACATGCTGTAGGGTAACCAATGCCATTCACTTCCCCAAAATACTATTGCTGATATATACAAGACATAACTTGAGCCCTAACTTTATGAAAGTACTTTAAAGGGGAACTATCAGTAGGTTTGATGAATGTAATCTGCTGATATGATGTCCCTATTGCGCACGGGGTGCCGAAAAGGAAGGTATGTCTCTTACCTTCCTCCTTGGCGCTGTTCCCGTGCTGAAAGTAGTGTAATCCTCGGCCCGGGGCACCGTTAGGAGCACTGCCCCGCATTGGGGCAGTGCTCCTAACGGTGCTCCGGCTGAGGAGGAAGGTAAGAGACATACCATTCTCCTCTGTGTCTTGTGCGCAATAGGGACATATCAGCAGGTTGGATTCATTTAACCTGCTGATATTCCAAAAACAAAAGGTGTGGATCCAGCACGTCCAAAAAAGTTTTAAACAACTGTTAAAACTGCTGATAGTTCCCCTTTAAAAGAGTAAGGGTCCTATTACACGGGACGATTATCAGGCGGAAAATCATTATATTGTTCAAATTTAGCCGCTAATCAATCAGTTTAATTGCAGGCAACGATCGAAAAATCGTCCGGGTGTCGTTGATCATCGTTAATCGTTCCACATTTGTTTACTAATCGTTCAGTGTAATTCCAAATCATTCCTTCTTTTGCTGGGATAAGACGGAGTCACCGATCGCCGTAACTACCGACTAGCGTTCTGTTCAATATGATCAACGATTTCAGGTTAAAGATAAACAATCTCGTTTGCAATCGTTTATCGTTACTCGCTAATCGTTAAAAATCACATTGTCAAATAGGATCCTAATGGTGCGTTTACACAAAGAGATTTATCTGACAGATTTGGATTTGAAAAGAGGAGAAATCTCAGTCTTTCCTTTATGACCTGTTCCCTGTTTATAGTCTGTTCCTGGCTTTGGCTTCAACAATCTGTCAGATAAATCTGTCTGTGTAAACGCACCATTAGAGGCAAATTGAAATGCAGCATGAAATGTATGGAGCAGATAAAACTATTAGACTATCCGCAATGTAAAGATAACAAAGTAAGACTTCTACTCCTTTGTTTGCCTAAACCTCCTACAAAAGCTTCTCTTCAGACTTCTCATACCAAGAGCAAGAAAGTATGAAAAGAGACCCGTGTCCAACGTGGAAATGGACCCAACGCTAAAGTCTATTTTCGTGCAAGAGCGGTCGGCTTCTAACTACATCGAGATATTATTTTTGTCTTTGTTTTTATTAAGGAAATTCTCACTTTCATGTTAACAATGAAGGAAGAGCTGTGGGGAATAAGAATAAACATGCTTATGTAATGCCTGAGACGGGGCTGCCAAGAGCCAGGCAGTGTATAGGAGGAGGAGGAGGAGGAGGGCAAGCTGGAGCAAGTCGCTGGAACCAGACCATCTAGTTGAGGAGATCCTTTTCATCACCTCCTTCCTTTCAGTGCTGAAAAAAAAATTATAAGGAACAGCCAGATGCAGTTACCAAGGAAGCCCCTTGATTGCGAAAGACAGGTAGCACTGCCAAAAAAATAGCAAAACAGGCCGGGGCTTTGAGAGAAGAATGTATAGAGAGCGCGGCCTGGAATAAGTCCTACATTATTAATAGGGGGAGAAGTGTGTGCACTTTACATACATTTTTGCTTTTCTCCCACAACCGCTTTGTCACATTAAGTGAATGCAAATGAGTCCATTATAATCGGCAACTCCAGGAAACCTCAGCAGCATGTCTATGAGCCAGCCTTTCATCACTGCTAGCAAGTCAGAAAGACCAGGACTCCCAACTTATGTAGCATTGGGGAACCCCTTACAAAATGTTTGACCTGGGGAACCACTTCTAATTATGATATATATATATATATATATATATATATATATATATATATATATATATATATATATATATATATATATATTTTTTTTTTTTTTTATTATTATTATTTTCTTTTTTCTTTTACATTTTTTTTTGTCCAGTTTTTCCTTTTTTTTTCAAAAGAAAAAAAGGCTAAAATAAATTTAGGCTCCAAACTGCAAAACGAATTTAGACCCAAAGATGCTTATATGGACCCCAGACCGAGTGGCTAAATAAAGTAAGACCTAACAAGGCCCTGGTGTAGTGCCATATTTATTATCACACATAGGGTCACAGCCTTTTCTTTTTAAAAAGACGTCCACTTTTGCCGCAATTTAGTTGATTTCAATGCAATGCACACAGTGTATAAAATGACGGCAACGTAATGATGATGAGGACGTCTTTTGCAAACAGCTGACGTTATTTTTAGTTGTTCACACACAGTTTTTCCTTTTCACCGTCCTTTGTTTTTACTATTAAATTCAATGGACTTTTCAATTAAAAACACATCCAAAGGGCAGAAAAAAACGGATCCAACAGCATCCAATCTTCAAAACTTTATTGTGCTCACAAGCAAATACGACGTTTCGCAATGAGTCTTTGTCAAGTATTCAAGACTTTGTCAAGACTCATTGCAAGTCGAAACGTCGTATTTGCTTGTGAGCACAATAAAGTTTTGAAGATTGGATGCTGGTGGATCCGTTTTTATTCTGTTCATACACCCACTTACTGAGAAAGTGGGTCCCAGCGTGCATCCGCACACCGTGCTACTTAAAGGGACTATCTAGTGTTGTTGGACCCTACCGTCTATTAAACATCCAAAGGCCAATCAGTCCACCTGACCTAGAATAACGTACCAGCAGCCGTCATTGCACTGATGGGTGGCCAAACAGCGAAATGACGGACTTAGCCATACAAATATGCATGCCGTATATTGATTAACCTACTTCTGCATGCATTGCTTCTATAACTTAAAGGCAGTGATCAATTGCTAAAAGTGTTATTTTCTTGTTTGTACTATAAAGTAACCAGTAGATAGACAACAAGCTGGTGGTAGTGATAATAATAATAATAATAACAACAATAATAATAGTGATAATTGACTTGACGTACATACCAACTCCCTCCCTAGAGGGGTCACTCGCCAAATTTACCTGGGTGTATTGTGACAGAGGACAGTGTAGGAAAACAACTCGATCCAAATAGGACATATAGCATTTGCCTTAGGGTCGGTTCACACTACAGAATCGGCACCAATATTCCATGCATAACCCCGTGTAAATTCTTTGAGTGGAGAGGCGCAGAGAGAGGAGGCACACGAGTCCTCCAATTCAAACAGATAGCAGGTAGGATTCGGTGCCAAGTCCGCGTGCCAGGGTTCTGCACGGAATTTTGGCGACGATTCCGTAGTGAAACAGAACGGGCCCTTATAGCTCTTGTTTGGGTATTTGAAACATTGGATCACAGCCTTAATACAAACAATGGAGAGGAGAAAAATTACGTGCATGAGCCCAGTAGTCCTCAATATTCATGAGAAGCAGAAAACTCCACCCACCAGCAGCTGATTGACAGTTATCTATCCATGCTGTGTATAGGCAGGTAACTGTCAATCAGCAGCTGGAGGGCGGGGGAGGAGTATGGCAAGAATCCTAGTCTCCTGCATATTAGGAGAACGGCTGAACAGAATCATGTACCGTATTTTTCGCTTTATAAGACGCACTTTTTTTCCTCCCAAAGTGGGAGGAAAAACTAAGTGCGTCCTATAAAGCGAAGACAGCTCCCAAGCAGTGCCGAACACCGCATGGAAGCCGACCCGCTGTTTACCTTGCTGTTTTCTTTCTCACCTGTTTCCTTTCTTACCTGTGGGTGATTTCTGGGTATGTGCAAGCAAATAATAAGACGACAGACAGGAATTTACCAATATAGAGAAAAGATAACAAGAGCGGCGACAAAACTGCTTGTTTGTTTTTCACCACTATACCAGATGGATGTGCGGACAGACAGAGAATCAATGCACGGCAGCGCACATGAAACTGGACTGATAAATTTAAAAGGGTACTCCAGCGAAAATCTTTTTCTTTCAAATCAACTGGTTTCAGAAAGTTATATAGATTTGTAATTTACTTCTATTAAAAAATTTCAAGTCTTCTTATACTTATCAGCTGCTGTATGCCCTGCAGGAAGTGGTGTATTCTTTTCACTCTGACACAGTGCTCTCTGCTGCCACCTCTGTCCATGTCAGGAACTGTCCAGAGCAGCAGCAAATCCCCATTGACAGTTCCTGACATGGACAGAGGTAGCAGCAGAGAGCACTGTGTAAGTGAAAAGAATACACCACTTCCTGCACGACATACAGCGGCTGATAAGAACTGGAAGACCTGTCATTTTTAAATAGAAGTAAATTACCAATCTATATAGGTTTCTGAAACTAGTTGATTTGAAAGAAAACTTTTTTTTGCCGGAATACTCCTTTTAGAATGTCACCACCATGTATCTTTCTTCACAAAAAAAAAAAAAAGGATTCTTTACTGTAAGAGCAGTGAGACCTCAAAATACACTGATGGCAGGAAGGTGTTAATGGGAACTCAGTACCAGAGTTTAAAAGGGGCCTGGATACATATAATATTAGAGAGTGTAGTTAGCAGAGTCTGGAGAAGGGTTGATGATACAAGTATGTATTCTGGTTCTGTTTGCCTGGATCAACACTAAAAGGTAATAGACTGAGTCTTATTTTATTCATATAAGCTATGGGGGAGATTTATCAAACATGGTGTAAAGTGAGACTGGCTCAGTTGCCCCTAGCAACCAATCAGATTTCACCTTTCATTCCTCACAGACTCTTTGGAAAATGAAAGGTGGAATCTGATTGGTTGCTAGGGGCAACTGAGCCAGTTTCACTTTACACCATGTTTGATAAATCTCCCCCATGTATCTACAATTCTGACTAGATTTTTCTTTAAGTAGATGTTATGGCAATACAAAAATGAGCGTCTCTGAATGATTTATCCCTGGTGGATATGGAAATATATGTGTCAAACACTCTGGCCCTAACAACTCATGTCAAGTGATGTCCACCCAGCCCGGAGAGGCCGCAATAATTCACACACATGGTTATATAATAATGGAGATAGGGAGCTCCACCATGTGAAACTCCTCAGAACTTGATTCTTGTCCCAAAATAACAGATGTTCTATGCCATGAAAATATTTATTATTTGAAATCATTCGCATACAGTAACAGTAAAACAAGGGCACATTTTTCCTCTCAAATTCCGGGAAGACATAAGTAAACAAAGCCTTGGAGGGATTGGGGAGTGAATGGGAATGTAGAAGGATGAACGCTGTTCAGCCTGTTGTTTTCTGCTCTTCTTCCCACAACATAGTAAGGATGCTCCAATGTAGTACTTACCTTTAGTTATTCCCATTGTAGATGAGTGGGATATGCAAATTAAAGCGATTCTGAACAGACAATCTGCCCCCTCCCAAACCACTTGTACCGTCAGATAGCTGCTTTTAATCCAAGATCTGTCCTGGGGTCCGTTCAGCAGGTGATGCAGTTATTGTCCTAAAAAACTACTTTTAAACTTGCAGCCCTGTGCCAAACTGGAGTGGTCTAGAGTGTCTGTGTCCTAGGCCTGCACCGCCTCTCCATCCCTCCTCATTAGGAATATCCCTAGGCAGGATTTCTCCTGTTCATCACTTGTCTGAACACTGCATATGGGCTGGATTGTTAAGACATCTGTGCAGTGTTTAGACAAGTGATGAATAGGAGAAATCCTGCCCGGGGGCATTCCTAATGATTAAGAAAGCAGGGAGGAGGGATGGACAGGCGGTGCAGGCCTAGGGCATACACACTCTAGGCCACGCCATTTTGACACAGGGCTGCAAGTTTAGTTTGGGGGGGGGGGGGCATTTGTGGGTACAGAGTCGCCTTAACCTAAATGCCTCATTAAAGTCTGTACATTTCATAGTTTACAAGATTATTTCTTCTGGTCTCAATTCGGTAATGTTTATAGATGGTGACGAATATAAAATTTTGTCACAGATGAATCCAGGACTCGTATTTCAGCCTGCGGCCGCCCCCGTTCTCCCTTTTTCTGGCGGGCGCCACTACACTGATGTTAGGGTAAGGGGCCGCCTGCAGTTCTTTCCCTCCACAGGTTCTTTTCCCCATCCCCGCTACTCCTGACTCTCGTGTGAGTGCCCGCCTCCTGGAGCGCGTGTGCTGGCTCAGTGAAATTTAAAGGGCCAGTGCGCTCTTAATTGGCTACTAACATGTTTATATATTATATATATATATATATATATACAGTGGTGCCTTGGATTACGAGCATAATTCGTTCCGGGACCGTGCTTGTAATCCAAATCCACTCTTATACCAAAGCAAATTTTCCCATAAGAAATCATTGAAATGTAGACAATTGGTTCCACACCCCAAAAATCATTTTATAATCATTATAGCAGCAGTGTGTATAGCTGAGTGTGAGTGCAAGCACATTATAGCAGCAGTGTGTATAGCTGAGTGTGAAAGCAAGCACATTATAGCAGCAGTGTGTATAGCTGAGTGTGAGTGCAAGCACATTATAGCAGGAATGGAGAGGATGGGAAACACAAAGACTGATAGAGACTGCAGGGAGCATGAAGGAATGAGCAGGGCAGATGTGGACACAGTATAGCAGCACTCTCTGTCCGGGGAGAGAGGGGTTAAAGCTATAAAGAGATTACCTCCACAGTCCTGTCCCCTGATGCAAGCACCAGCCTGAAGTGGATCTGCTATAAATTGGAAGGTGAGGGAGACTTCCTGGGTCAGAGTACAGGGCTGTAGACCCCGCTATGCAGGCCATGCCCCTCCCCCACTCACGCTCCCACCCAATACCAGGAGCTCTTAAACCAAAGCAATGCTCTTAAACCAAGTCACAATTTTGAAAAACTGTGAGCTCTTCTTGCAAAACGCTCTTAAACCAAGTTACTCTTAAACCAAGGTACCAATGTGTGTGTGTGTATATATATATATATATATATATATATATATACACAGTTTTTTAGCCAGTCAGCAGGCATAGTAGGGTCCTGCCAGCACAGACCAGGAAGTGGTAGGGGGGACCAGGAACCGAAGCAGGGGACAGCGGACCCCAGTGCTGGAGCCGGGGAGGTAAGTGCATGTTGTTATGTTCAGCCACCTCCTCCCTAGCTCTTTTGAAAACAACTGTCCCACACCGGACTTCCCCTTTAAATAGATGCAAAGATTTAATAGACCCATAATAAGTTAAGGGAAGCAGTCAGGTTCTGTTTGGATCCAGTACAAAACAGCTTGTAATAGATCAGTCATGGCTCGGATATAGAGGTAATTCATGATACCAGTCTATAAAGAGTCAACATGAACAATTTTTTTAGGGGATTCTTTGCTTGTTAGATGTATAAACAGCAAACTGAGGGCATTTGCATGCAAATCATAAAGCATGTGAATTAGTAAGTAATTTGTATGCAGAAGACTTCTCGGGCTGTATTCTAAGCCTTTCAAGCAATGCTGAATGATTCTTATCCAAGATTTAACCTCATTACTAATAGGAAACATCTTGTCCGGCTTCATCCTGTTTCCAGAGAAAAGGCTGGAACTTCTTAAATATAGGAAGAAAAGAAAAAAAACTCTCTCTTTTTTTAAACCTAGTGTATGCACACAAACATGTGTTAGTGGTTTTCATGCCTGAAAAAAAAATCAGTCTTCTTAGGAGAACAAGAAGAGTTCCTCCAGAAGGATAATTAAACAAAATCATCCTGGAAAACAAGCTGGAGCGAAGGAGAAGTAATAGGCAAGAGGCTGTAAAAGATGCAGATGTTGGGCCGGGGAGACAATGAGGCTTTGTTTTCTTATCTGCTCCAGCTATCACAAAGCTATAAGAAAGCCAGCGTGCAGAAGCTAGGGGCACCTCTGAAAACCGAGATACACGGCAATTATTAGATCAGGTTTACCAGCCAGAAACCGGCCTTTAGCAAGTGACCGAAAACATCAGGATTTATTCTGTTTTATGCCCAAAGACAAAAAAAAAACTAAAACATGAAAGTGGGACTATCTGCATTCTAAATCAACTTAGACAAGTTTTCTCTTAATAACTTTGGTTAAAGGGGCAACTCCAGCAAAAAAAAATAAAAAAATTCTTTCAAATCAACTGGTGAAATTTACTTCTATTAAAAAAATCTCAAATCTTTCCAATACTTGTCAGCTGCTGTATGCCCTACATATCTATGTCTACGGGCCCTATTACACTGAGCGATAATTTTCTGAATCGGCTCTGTATAATTAGGACGACAATCAGCCGATGATCATTTCATCAGCTGATCGTTGTCTCAATTACACAGAGCCGATTTGTTTCATCTGTTTAGGCCCAGACCTAAAATCATCAGCTGCCAATCCCACATTGCTAAGTGTGATAGCGATGCACGGTTGATAACTCAACAAACAGTTTACATTACCTCTCCACGTTCCCGGTCTTCTCCTATGCTCTGCTTCCTCCATGGTCCCTCGCGCCACAGCTTCAGAGTGGCCTGTCTGGCATTTGACTCCCGCTGCCTTCCCGTTCCGTGGGGAAGGTGGAGACAGCCCGAGTACCGCCTGGAAAACGGGGATACAGCCTAATAGCTGCACTGATTGGCTGAGCAGGACCGATGGGAGCCGGGAGCCTCACATGCAGCACCAAGCAGGTAATGTATGTCTCGGCGGCGGGGGGTTAACTCACATACTCACAGTATGCGAGTACAGTATGTGCTCTCATAGGGATGAATGGTGCTGGATCCGCTGCGGATCCGGTATGTGTGAAGGCACCCTAAGGCTATGTTCCCACACAGTATTTTTGCTAAGTATTTTCCAACCAAAACCAGGAGTGGATTTAAAACACGGATAGGCTATGTTCATACACTGTTGAAATTGAGTGGATGGCCGCCATTTAATGGCAAATAACGGCCGTTGTTTTAAGACAACAATAATTATTTGCCATTAAATGGCGTCCATCTACTCAATTTCAACAGTGTGTGAACATAGCCTTTTTGTGTTTTCGATCCACTCCTGGTTTTGGTTAAAAAATACTGAGCAAAAATACTGTGTGTGAACATAGCCTTATGTTATTATCACATTTACAACCCTGTTGTAGTAAAGCAAGGGCTGCCATTGCACTAAGCCTCAGCCTCCTCCACTGTTAACATTGGACATTTTTGTACAACACAATAGAGGGAATTCATCCCAACTTTTCCATACAGTCATAATGTCATCAAGTGACCCAAATATATTCTGTCTAGACAAATAGTACAGACTACGCCACACAATCCCCTATTATGAGGAACAGATTTTTGTTCTACTTAATTGACTCATAAATTCCATTCTGACACTTCAATGACTAATTAAAGAGATAGTAATAAAACAGCACAGTGATCACAGCTGAATAAAAGTCGATTAAGTTCACTTTTATTTCCCATCCCCCCCACATTCTAGCCATGTATAGGAATTAGAGATGAGCGAACCTGGAGCATGCTTGAGTCCATCCGAACCCGAACTTTCGGCATTTGATTAGCGGTGGCTGCTGAACTTGGATAAAGCCCTAAGGCTATGTGGAAATCATGGATATAGTCATTGGCTGTATCCATGTTTTCCAGACAACCTTAGAGCTTTATCCAACTTCAGAAGCCCCAGCTAATCAAATGGCGAATAATCAGGTTTGGATGATAGGAATAGGAATAGAGATGAGCCAATCAGATTTGTACGAAGCAAGACTGATCAGCGCTCATCTGCCTCAGGCTGCCGTGTCCGTGCTGAGGGAGGATACCGCCCAGGGACCGGTGGTTTTACTGAACGTAATTGGTCACGCCACCATCTAGAGGGACCCCTTCCGCAAGCCTAGTCTAGGTTGGCGACATCTTTCTCTGCTTTTCTGTAATGTGGAAAAGACAACGACTACAACTGAGGGTGCAATAGTTTCCGTGGAACACATAAGTTTGCACTTGCGGCAGAGTGCTTCCTGTACGGACTGCTCTCGAGCCTCATATCACACAGAACCTTATATATTTCCTCTAAAGGTATGGTGATGAAAGATACCCTACAGGGCGGACCACCTAATCTGTATTTTGTTGGTTTCTAAACAATAGATTCCATACTAAAGAGGGTTAGATTCCATGATGTTCTAGTATAGCTCTCTGATTGTCATGTATAAATCTAAAGGTGCGTTTACACGGAATGATTATCGTTCGAATTTCCACAATAACGATCGCATTTGAATGATAATCGGCTCGTGTAAACACAGCGAACAATCGAGCGACGAACGATAAATCGTTCATCGTGATCTTTCAACACGTTCTCAAATCGTCGTTGGTCGTTCGCTAAAAATTCGCAGATCGCTTTGTGTAAACAGTCTTTCACAGATTCACCCTATGTGTGAGATGGGCTTAAAGAATCTTACAACGATCGCAATAACGATTTTTTCAAACGATATATCGTTCCGTCTAAACGCTGATCGTTATAAAAATCACATAGTTACTTTGAATTCGAATTCGATTTACTCCGTGTAAACACAGCATTACACAGACCCTGCCCAGGTGTAAGATATAGACTATTTAGAATCTAGAAGGTGGCAGTAATCACATTTTAAGCACATACAATGGCCCAAGTTTACTAATGTGTCAGAATTTTGACTGAAAAAGTGGCGCACAGGACTTTCTCCACATTATTATGCATTTTAGACAATTTTTCACCACTTTCAGACACTTTTTCGCCTGGTACAAAAAGGGGAGGGTTTTATGCAAAAAATGGGTCGTGGTCTATTTTGCACCAAAAAATGCACCTGAATCTGGCTGAAAATTCTGGTCGACTTCAAGCCAAGTAATAGATGGTGTAAAGATTGCACCAAAAAAATAGACAGTGCTTAAAAGAGAAGTCCGGCCATTTTTTAAAATCCAGCATCCGGCAGGGGGGAATTTCATTACAAGTAGAAAGTTAGCAATCCCAGTGCCTGAGGTGAGTGGCGGGACCGACCTCAGGACCCCCGCCAGGCTCCTGGATCCCTGGGGTGTACAAATCTCGACTGGCCGCTCAGCCAGTCAGTGAATAGGGTGGGACGCCACTTCAGTCACTTATTGGCTGAGCAGCCAGTCCATCAGCTGGGACAAGCATTTTCTCTTGAGCCGTGATGCCTTCCGGCGGGGGTCCCAAGGCCGATCCAGCTGCTCAACGCAGGCACAGGAAGAGGTAAGTTCCTACTTGTTATCAAATTCTCCCCTGCCAGCTTTTAAAAATGACTTTTAAAAATGACTTCTCCTTTAAGTGCCACAGATTTATCAAACATCCTGACACATCCGGCACATTTAAAGATTGTCTAGTCTACACACTTTTAGTAAATGTGGGTCAATGTTGTGTAACTTGGGAGACATTTTGACTTGCTAATCTTGAATTACAGCACATATTATAATCCATTCACACTCAATTATGCATTAGTAATTCTGCTGGCTGCTACATGGAATCAGTAGACACCATAGCTGAGCAAAGAAAGACAAACCCTCTGGAATATCTATTTTACTAAATCGGACTACAGTCGCCGGATACATTTCTGTTAATACACTGAAACAAGAGGGGGCGCCAGATGAGAAGACACTATACGAAATTATGTAACATAAGATCATAACACAATGGGCAAAGAAATGTTGTTCAGTATTCTATACTGGGAATTTCTAATGGTCGATCCACTTTTTAACCAAACAGTGACATCATATATCAGTGGTTACACCTAATTGTGACATTTAAAAGGAACCTGTCAGGAAGCTTTGGCTCTCCAGGCGTAAAGGGAATTGTAGTTTTGCAACAGCTGGAGGGCTGAAGGTTCCCCATCCCTGATATCTATCTATCTATCTATCTATCTATCTATCTATCTATCTATCTATCTATCTATCTCCTATCTATCTATCTATCTATCTATTATCTATCTCCTATCTATCTCCTATCTATCTATCTCCTATCTATCTATCTCCTATCTATCTATCTCCTATCTATCTATCTATCTATCTATCTATCTATCTATCTATCTATCTATCTATCTATCTATCTCCTGTCTATCTATCTATCTCCTATCTATCTCTCTATCTCTCTATCTATCTCCTGTCTATCTATCTATCTCCTATCTATCTCTCTATCTCTCTATCTCTCTATCTATCTATCTATCTATCTCCTATCTATCTATCTATCTATCTATCTATCTATCTATCTATCTACCTGCCTCCATCCTTCTATATCAGCATCTAGAGAACCTACTGGAAGCAGGTACATTAGGAGGGAATAAACACATATCAATGTGCGGCCAGTGTTCTTGTTTATGTGGGATGCAAACAAAAGGCGACTTGTTTCCGATCCGCAGCAGGAAATGCTCCCGCTGTTACTGATTTTAAAAAACAAAGCAGAAAAAAAAATGTTTATGTTTTTGTAGGTTTTTGCGCTCTTCACGAATCTATAGGCAGCTGCACAAATCTAGTAATGGTTTATAACACATCAACACATCTACGAATCATTAGGTGAGGCTTCCAGTTATACAGCCATGGAAATGCCCGATGGATAAACATAAGATGTGAGCGTGATGCTGTTGTGGTGACAGGTAATATATTCTGTACTTTAGTCTGTATATTGATGGAACATACAGTACATATTGTGATACCCATAGATAGAGTGGTAAAAAAATTAAATAAAATTAAATTAGAGCCATATTGTAATTATTAGAGGTGCAGGGTCTGTCCCACAGGCTGCCGTCACGATATAAGGGATGCAGGGTCTGTCCCACAGGTTGCAGTCACATTATCAGACATGCAGGGTCAGGGGTGATGTGCTGCAGCCAATGAAAAGGCTGCTGCTGCGCAAGTACACCAGCAGCCTTTTCCTCTCCTATTCACTGCTGTGGAAGGCCCTGTTCACACTGAGAAAGAACGTCAGAATCCCGCCTTGCTCAGTGTCCTGCTGTGAGTGAATGAGCGGGCGTGCACTCCTCCGCTGCCGACGCTCTCTGCTCATGACATGTCACTTCTTTGAGCGGTGAGCGGCGGCAGCGGAGGAGCGTGCACCCTCTCATTCACTCCCAGTGAAACACTGAGCAAGGCGGCAATCCGACGTTCTTGTTCAGTGTGAACGGGGCCGAAGACAGCGAAGAGGAGGAAGACCAGGACTGCCTCCTGCTTTGACGACATGGACCCAAGATGGCGCCCGGGAGAAGAGGACGGGGTCGACAGTGATTTGGTATGTATATTTTATTTAACTTCCGGGAGGGAAACGGGGCCAGACAGCTTATTAACATACATTAACAAGTGATTTAACTTTGTAATCTGTGTTAATTAAGTGTAAAAAGTTAATCACCACACTACCCCTTTAAAAAGACACAGGCAAAGCCGATTACTTTTATAGATTGTAAGCCCTCGCGGGCAGGGTCCTCTTCACCCATGTATCAGTCAGTTTTGATCTTGTACTGTTCCTGTTTGTTACCCCCTATCTCTTGTATAGCACTGTGGAATTAAGGCCGCTCTATAAATAAATAAATAATAATAATAATACTTTTGCTACTACATTATAATGTTCATACAGATGTTGGGGACCCAAATATGACTGAAGTCTTGGCCGTGCAACTGGAAGTGTCAGAAATATCTGCAATAGGAGCATTTCTAGCTATGTCTGACATCTCCGGATAATAGACCTATCAGTCATAGCTGAGAGGGAGGGCCAGGAATGCTTTCAATGCAAAGACATCTGGGTACCTAATAAGAAGAGCTTTGACTCCTCCTTATGACATCCCTGGCTATTTCTCTTATCTAATTTCCCAAATAAAATTGGTGCACAGGGTTCTGTGTTTGGGTCCTATTACATGACCCGATCATAAAGTCTAAACGAGCGCCGATCTGCTGATCGGCACTTGTTTACTAAGCAATTATACGGGCTGGCTATCAGGCAGCAAAGGCTGCACAGACATCATTAGTGATGTCCATGCAGCCCTTGCTTTAGTGTAAAATAATCAAGCTTTTACTTACCTTACCACTTTCCCAAGTGTCCTCGGTCTTCCCTGGTGTCTACAACTGCAGCTCTGCCTTGTGTTTCTGTCTCTGCACTGACAGGCCTCTTAGCCAATCACTGGCCAAGACAGGACAATGGCTGAGAGAACTGTCAGTGCAGAGACCAAACCAGAAGGAAACAGATGGCAGAGCTGCAGAGACCGGGGTAGGACTGAGGACAGGGGGAAGGTGGTAAGATAAGTAAATACTTTATTATTTTATACTACAATCACCAGCCGTCGGCCGTGCATCGCTATTACACATAGCAATGCACGCCCGACGCCCAATGATTTTAGGTCTGGGCCTAAAGAAACAATCGGCTGATGATCGTTTTATTGGCTGATCATTGTCTCTATTACATGGAACGATAATCGCCCAAATCGGCCGATTATCGCACCGCGTAATGAGGCCCTTATCCTATAAAGTGCCCTATTTGCAGGAGCACCCATGTTATAGAGTTTAACCAGTGTGTCATTATTACTTTTTTTATATACCTTCCAAATAAATATCCAAAAATGCCAAGCCAAATAATTTCATGCCCCTTTTATGCAACCATAAGACCCTGATTTTCCCATTGTGGCCAAGACGCATGTGGCCACTTTCCATATTGAAAACAAGGAGTCCGGGAAGCCTCGATTGCAAGTCTTATAACACGGGAATAGCCAGATATCCCTAGCCTGTTGCCACAGGGTGCCTCCAGATGGGGAGAGCACCACACCACCCTGATACTTAGCCCCTTAAGTCCCACTCGGTTGCGTGTATTGGAACATAAATAGGGAAACAACAGGGTGGCCCCTTTTGTGTCAAAGTCTAACTCAAGGTGCGAGTATTGTGACATGACAAGGGCTTGCCAAGTCAGGCATCCATCCACAGACAGCTGTTTCGGGGTATTTGCCCCTCGTCACTCACAACCGAGGCTCCTCGAGTATTTCATTGGAGTTTTTTCACTGATCTTCTTGAGCTCAGTGATTGCTGTGCTTTGTTGGTTCACCTCCCATACGGGACATGAAACGGGAGAGACTAGGCAATGTCTGTTTTCCCTTCAATGCACAAAGCCCTGTGTGTATTTTTTTTTGTTTGTCGTCGTTAAATAATCCCATTTCTAAGTGATAGCTTACTTCAGTGCGCGCCACCAAGCCGACACACACAATGTTATTGGTGTTCACACGCTGCGGAAGTCTGCGTGGCTTTGGCCAATACGTGTACCTGTTGTTACTGTGACCACAGAGAGCTAGGGGGCAGAACAGAAACATTAGCTTCTTTCTTTTCCAATGAAAATGGTTCACACTTTCCTCTCCAACAATAAGTCTCTTTCCATAACCTATTAATTAACATGCTCATTACTCCAGAGGCCTTTGGTTCCAAGGAACTTGTGCTTGGGGCATACTGGCTTAAGACACCTTTATGAAGTAGACTTTCCTGTCGGGCAGGCCTATTCAGAGATGAGAAGATAATTAGAAGGCAGTCCCCCCCCCCTTAACTCTGAGCTGTGAAATGAAGTGGGCTCGAGTAATCCCCCTCTTTTCACTACCAGTATTTATGATAATCCTGTTTCACTCAGGAAAAGGCCTTTTGGCAACATTATTTTGAAAGTTTTTACAATGCAAATTGTGGGAAAAACAGGGCTAAAGACCAATTAAAAGCTTCTGGATGTTGATTGAGTGATGAAAGATGCCTTGTTGACAAAGGGGGGGAGGGGGGGGGCACATGCCGAAGGCTCAATGGGTATAAAAAATATAAAAGAGAAATAAGGAAGCTATATACAAAATTGTATACATTGCTTGACACTAATATAAATTAGTCAACGTCTCGTTGAAAAACACCCTTATTGGCATAGGTTGTACTGACATCCGGCCGAAGCACAACAAGAAGCTTGGAGAAGCATACGAATGAGTCAGAGAATTACATTAGTAGCAATTAAGGAATAACCACATGGGATCAATGTAAACAGATCCTTTATGATACTATAGAAAAGTGAAGCTGCCGTACAAAATGCAGCCAGTCATTGGGATTCAAACTGAGTATTTTGGTTACAAAGATTTTTTTTATTTTTTATAAAGCTGTTCCACTTGGCTACAATCAGAGGCAGAGGTAGTACAGACTGTGGTCCCACCTGACCATTGGAGGCTGTAAGGGCCCTATGTCTTATATGAGAAGACCAGTTCAAAGGAATTGTCTTAGTTGAGGCTGGGATAAAGATGTTACATTGTGGACAAGGGCTTCAAGTCAGTAATCACTTATGCTGCGTTTACACGGAACGATTATCGTTCGAATTTTCTCAATAACGATAAAATTTCAGAGATAAAATGTGTAAACACAGCGACCGATCAAGTGAGAAATCGTTCATTTTGATCTTTCAACATGTTCTCAAATCGTTGTTTGCTAAAAATTCGCAGATCGCTATGTGTAAACAGTCTTTCAAAGATTCACCCTATGTGAAAGATGGGCTTAAGCGATCTTAAAAACGATCGCAATAACGATTTTTCCTACGAATTTTCTAACGATTTGTTTGATGCTGCGTTTACACAGAGTGATAATTCGCCCAATTGATCGTTTAACAATTTTGAAGCTACAATTTGGTTTCTATAACGATCAGTGTTTAGACAAAGAAATTGTTCGAAAATTGGTAAGAAAAATCGTTTTTCGATCGGTTTTAAGATCGCTTAAGCCCATCTTTCACATAGGATGAATCTTTAAAAGACTGTTTACACGAAGCAATCTGCGAAATTTTTAGCGAACGACGATTTAAGAACATGTTGAAAGTTTAAATTGAACGATTTCTCGCTCGGTGCTTGATCGTTTGCTGCGTTTACACGAGCCGATTATCGTTCCAATGCGATCGTTATTGCGAAAATTCGAACGATAATCGTTCCGTGTAAACGCAGCATAAATGCTGATTGTTATAAAAACCAAGTTGTTGCTTCAAAATCGTTAAACGATCAATTGGGCGAATTATCGCTTTGTATATATGCAGCATAACACATGACAATCGTAGTGCAAGAACCTGCAGCCAATAGAATGTACCAGGTTTATTTTCTGACCAATAAATTCATCAGATAGAACGGAACAACACATGGATGTACTGACCTTTCAAAAGGACACAATTTTGTTTACTAAACTGATAAAAAGTGCATGTAAATCTACCATGAATATAGCCAAGTTACACTGAGCGCACAAATGCTTTTATCACAATCTTACCAAAATGGTGGATACCTGATTTAAATATTGAATATGATATTCTAAGTTTACATGAAAATTTATTACTACAGTTCATATCTATCCATCTATCTATCTATCTCCTATCTATCTATCTATCTATCTATCTATCTATCTATCTATCTATCTATCTATCTATCTCCTATCTATCTATCTATCTATCTATTATCTATCTATCTATCTCCTATCTATCTATCTATCTATCTATCTCCTATCTATCTATCTATCTATCTATCTATCTATCTATCTATCTATCTCCTATCTATTTATTTATCTATCTATCTATTTATTTATCTATCTATCTATTTATTATCTATCTATCTATCTATCTATCTATTTATTATCTATCTATCTATAGTAACAAAAAGTCACTGCGGCACTCCAATGTAGCTCGTGTTCAGACGGTGACGTTTATTTCTCCCACAAAGTGCATTAGCAATGTTTCAGCTCAATCAATATGAGCTTTTCTCAAGCTGTGCACAGATTGACTGATTGAGCGGGCAGTTGCTCAACCTGCCATGACGTTGCTGCTGCAGGAGCCGGTTACCTGCAGAAGATGATGTCCAGCGGCAGCGAACGGGACCTTGGCGGTGGTGCTCTGCTTTAATACAAAAGCACCTAAAGGTTCTGACATATTAGGCAACAAGTAAACAAACAGTTCTTAAAGTGTACCTGTCATTTGTAAAAACTTTTGACATGTCCGGGTCTGAGTGTTAAGACCCATACCAATCGGGAAAACAAGCAGAAGAGGATAGATAACTGCCAACCAGCAGCTGGTGGGTGGAGTTTTCTACTTCTCATAAATATCCGGGACTACTGGGCTCATGCACATAATGGAGAGGACTACTTATTGTCCATGTTATTCAGGAGGAGATCTCTGGATCAGCTGCACAGAACAATGTAAGTGATACATCATTCCGTTCAGCTTCTCTGTCACTAGTTAATGCCACCCTAAGATAGGACCCCATAAACCTACTGACCAAGTCCTGTTAACTATTTAGCTAGAGTAAAAGAGAACAAAGACAGCGCTCCATGTGCAGGACCAGATCGAGGCACAACTCTCCATGCGTATACTTAAGAAGGGAACCAGTGTGCAGCCTTCCTGCAAACCCACGCCAGGGCGTAACAAGATGCAGACCTCCTCTCCAAATTCCAGCAGGTAGAACAGGCGCAGCTACTCCCAACAGATGAAGTATAAAACTAATTTATTAAAATAATAAAAACATGTATAAAAGGGCCATCATTACGCATTTCTAGACCGGACTGGTCTCTTTATCAGATCCTTGGTTAATACAATACAATACAAGTAGCCATATTTAAATCCAACAAGAGGAAGTGACATCACAAGTAGGAGGATACAGAGTATATATAAAACATAATAAATTACCAGACAACAAGATATTAACCCATAAGTATGCACATACATACAGACATACATATACACATATATATATATATATATATATATATATATATATATATATATATATACACACATACTTACAGACATACACACAAACATGCCCAAGGCAAAAATTCATATACATAGCAAAAAAAGATGACAAATTATTATTTGATGCTATCAATGCACTGGTTTAACCCATTCGGTACCAGAGATGACAGGCGAAAAATCCAATAGGTCTCCCTGTTGATCAGGGACCTATATCTGTTCTGGGCATTTATTGGAATCTGTTCAATCACTGTAAGGACTAAACTAGACGGGTCGCTATGATGTTTAAGCAGATAATGGCGGGAGAGGCTGTGCCTAACAAAACCATTTTTAATATTAGCACGATGTTTGTTCATTCTGCAACGGAGTGTCTGAACTGTCCGGCCGACATCCTGTTAACTATTTGTCATGTTTAATAGGGAGTCACACTGTCAATAAAGCTAAATCATTTGGAGACATATATGTATAACTATGTGTACAGTAGATTTTTTCCCCCCCAGGAATAGACGGGTAGACAGCAAACAAGAGCTGCTGGTCACAGAGCAGAGATCAGCTGCAGGCACCGTGCTCTAAGAGCCTCAGGATACTCAATGACAGGAGAATCAGGTGAGGTGGCCGCATGATATCCAGTATAAACAGAGCCTGGCTTGTAGTAAAGCACTGGATTACTGACACTTCCGGGTTTAAAGGAGACCTCCAGTGTGTCGGCTTCTTTCCAGGTCAGACTGGCTGCCGCCACTGATGCTGTCAGGGAGAGTGAGCGTGATGACTCCGTACACAATGATGAGTGAGAGACACCAAAGCAAAACGGCCGTGTGGCTAGTCGGGCAAGCGCAACGCAAAGCACATACAAAACAGAAAACCAAGATTGCATGCTTTTTGCTTTTATTGTTTGTTTCTTACTTCAGTGTTTTCTCAAAGAACGAGAGGGGACCATCTTAGTGACAGGTTCCGTAAGGCTTTTTAAAGGGGTTGTCCAGCGAAAATCTGTTTCTTTCAAATCAACTATTATCAGAAAGTTATATAGATTTGTATTTTACTTCATCATATTCATCATATTTTACTTTATCATATTTTACGATCATCAGCTGATCGTTGTCTTTATTACACAGAACGATAATCGATTATCGTCTGTGTAATAAAGACAACAATCAGACGATGATCGTTGTCATCGGCTGATCGTTGATATAGGTTAGAACTTATATTTGTCGGGCGTCGACCGCGCACCGCTACGTGTAATAGCGGTGCGCGGCCGGCGACTGATGATATACATTACCTATCCACGCTCCAGGGCTCCGAGTCCCGCGCGCTGTAGCTTCAGAGTGGCCTGTCAGCTGACAGGCCACTTAGCCAATTACAGGCCGTGGCGGTCCCGGCCTGTGATTGGCTGAGCGGCCTGTCAGCTGACAGGCCGCTCTGACACTAGAGCGTGAAGAAGCGGACCGCAACAGCAGCCCTGGAGCGTGGATAGGTAAAGTATATAGTTCAAACAAGGGCTGCAAGGACATTGGTAACTATGTCCTTGTAGCCCTTGTTAAACGATTATCGGGCCGTGTAATAGGCCCAGTAAACGAGCGCCGATCTAGCAAATCGGCGCTCGTTTACAGGTATTATCGGGCCCCGTGTAATACCACCCTAACAGTAGTCACTGGATTAAATGGGACTAACTTACTAATGTAGTGTTTTTTTCCCCCACTACATTATTTCGTAGCATATTGCTAGAATACAGCTTCCCGTATGGAATCCCACTAATGGAAACCCCAAAAACCTACAAATATTAAGGTTCAATTATATTTCTCACTTCATGCTGTGTAACTGTACTCATTTCTTGAACAGAATCTCTCTTAAACGAATTGTATATTCACACTGAGTAATATAGACGGAATTCTCTGCCGCGGAATCCCGCCTGCTTCAGTGTCTATATGGGAGAACTCACGCGCCTCCACTCCCACTGTCTCTGACATGTCAATTCTTTGAGCGGAGTCCTCCCATACAGACAAAGTCTGACACCGAGGCGGGTGAACATACTCTAACACTGCGTCGTTCCAGAACTCTAACCCCGACCAAACAGTTATGTACATAAAATCTAAAATTCCGCCAAAGTAGAGAGAGATATATGGCTAATTGAAATCAGACCCCCATAAGTGGATGGCGAGAGGTGTATTCAACTACTTTCTACTATCACTCCATGTAACACCATAAAGCCACTACTAGGGCATCTTGGTGAACATCTCTTCCATAGTACAAAGATTCTCGCAGGCCTATCCTCTATGTCAGGGATGGGGAACCTTTGGCCCTCCAGCTGGAGGGCCGAAGGTTCCCCCCATCCCTGCTTTGTGTCGTCCAGGGAGGGGCTACAAAAAACAACAAAACAGAAGTTTTATATCTCAATCAAAAAGCATTACTAATATTTAGCAAAGTGTGACTCCTTTGGCCAAGAAACACAAATACTGGTAAGAACCATATAATTAAACGCCTCACATCTAATCTAGAAATCTACAAAAACAATCTAAAAAGGTTCCCGTATTATGGGAAGTGATCATGAATAAGTGGCCTTGATCCTAGTTCCCAGAAATGTCGATAGGTTTCTGTCCTTAATTTGCCTCCTAACTGTAAGCGCACGTCCGTATACAGAGTCGTCAGAGGCGTGCTGCAAAACGGTAAGACGATAGCACAATGTATGACATTCAACTCCAGCTAATCAATACCGCAGCGTGAAATTAAGCCAACAATCTATTGTGGATCACAGCATGGAACGCTTCCTGTTAACTACTTTTTTGCTTTATCATGCCTTAACTAATATTTCGTACCAAATATATATATATCTTTTTATTAATATAATTTATTTTTATTAAATTCAAAGCTCCTGATCATTCCTGTGGATGAAGTAGGCAGCACAACATTTTTATGAGCTGAATTTGCTGCAGAAAGCAGCCAGGGTGAGTTTTGCCATGGTAGGAAATTGCACAGTGAAACTAGCAAAGAATTGCTGAGAATTTCCACCGGATCCCGTAGCTCGTACTCGTTCACAGCCGTGCCATTCTATGGGCGGCCGATTCCGCTGAAAGAATTGACATGTCAATTCTTTCGGCGAAATGTGGAATCCGCCCGTGCATAGAATAGTGCCTAGAGCACGGGCTGCAAGACGTGTGGCCATGATCAGGTAGGAGCTACGGAATCCATTAGAAATTCTCCGCTCGGGCTCCGTAGTCCTACCCAATTGCGGCAGCACCTTTATAGCCAAAAACTTTCAGTCCAGGCTCTTGCTCACACGATCTTAACCACTGCCCATATTAATCCACAGTACATCCAAAGATTGCATCATTCTGATATGCTTCTAAAAAAAATTTTTTTTAAATGTCATGTTTGGAACTCCTGTGACTAAGCAGTACAGCTGCACTCCAAAAATTGTGACATAATCTGTCTTAGGAGACACCAAAATGGCTTCTTATTCATTTTCTTTTTGAAATGATGACTGGATCTTTTGACTGTATTCATCTAAAAAAAACAGATTATAAAAAAGCACCTGTAAAAACAAAGCAAGGTCTGCATCATGCCGGATCCCCACTTACACCTCTCCTAAATTCATTCTTGAGAAGCAGCGCATGTCGGCCACAGGAATTCAAAACAGCTCTTCAAGGTAGAAGCTTGTCCGTGAGTCTTCACTTTGATGTACAAGGAGATGGCACAGTGAGGCAGTAAAGGCAGGTGTAAACCACAATCATTTCAAAGGCTTCAACTTTAGCCAGGATTTTTTTGCTAATCTCATATGGAATATGGAAACTACAGATTTTGAATAAAAAATGTATAAAAAATCCCTCTACATTAAAAATTTAAGGCAAAATTATAATTTAAAAAAAAATCCTTATTAGGGTGCGTCCACAAGTACCTTATACGCAGCAGATTTCACGCTGTGAGTTCAATGAGAAGACATAGTTGCAGTGGGATTGTCATCCCGCTGTAAGTACGTATGTGACAACCCCCTGCCGACCGGAGCATACACTACCTGCTCCACGCTCTGGATTGCTTTAGGGGTTCCAGTGATTGGCCGAGCGGGACATCTAGACGGCGAGAGCCCCTGAAGCAAGCCAGAACATGGAGCAGGTAATGTATGCTCCATCCCGCGGGAGGGTAAGGGGACAAATGACTGTCTATGACTGTCTAGCGATCACCTGGGCAGCCCCTTGCACCTCCCCTGCACTTACCCGCTTGCTGCCAGCATGTGTAATAGCCCCGGCAGTGAGTGGGGAACGAGGAGCAAACGAGCGATGACAGCTCCTCTATGTCGCCCCATGCCCATGTAATGCTTTAATCCAAAAGGAAAGGGAACTATAAAGGAAGAAATTAACTTCTGTTTCCTGCTGGATCCACTTCTGGCTTTGGCGTTAAAAACTGCAGTTTTTATTTAATATTATATTATGTAAACCTGATGAAGAGGTTACTTGGCCTTCAAAACACGCTGTCCCTTCTGCAGTGACTATTCTTTTAATAATAAACATTAGGAACATTACATAAGTTCTGTGTTTAATGCCGCTGCCCTTACTTATCAGGTGAGACTTAGGGCCCTATTCCACGGGACGATAATCGGCCGAATCGGGCGCTATCCAGCTGATTATCGCTCTGTGTAACAAACACAATGATCAGCCGATGACAACAATCATCGGGTAATCCTTGATATAGGTTTGGACCTGTAATTGTCGGGCATCAACCACGCATCCCAACGTGTAATAGCCGTGCGCGGCCGGCGACTGACCATATACATTACCTGTCCAGGCTGCAGGGCTCCTCTTGCGCTCTGCTTCTCCCCCGGTCTCGCGCACTGCAGCTTCAGAGCGGCCTGTCTGAGCTGACAGGCCACGCAGCCAACCACTGGCCAGCACTGAGACAGGCCGCTCTGAAGCTGCAGCGTGCGGGACCCGGTGAGAAGAAGACCGCAAGAGGAGCCCTGCAGCATGGATAGGTAATGTATACAGTTTAAGCAAGGGCTGCAAGGACACCGGTAACAATGTCCATGCAGCCCTTGTTAAACAATTATCGGGCCATGTAATAGGCCCAGTAAACGAGCACCGATCTAAAAGATCGGTGCTCGTTTACAGTTATTATCGGGCCCCCATCGGCCCGGGTAATAGGACCCTTAAAAACGCCCAGAGATCCATTACCAACACTATGTCTAGATTTCCTAGATCCAAAACGGCTTAGAGCAGCCAGCCCGCAGAGAAGAAGAGTGACTATATGCACCAGGACGCTACTGGGCGGCTGCAGGACCTCTACTAGTGCTTGATGCAAGACAATCACATTACCTGCAGCCCACGCAAACATACAGTAGACCCCCCCAAGATACTTGCGGTGTCTGTCCTACACATGAAGCACTTCATCTCCTTTCATAGATGGACAGATACATACACAGTTCCTTACTCAACAGTGCACTGCTTTACCTTATAGCACAAGAAATAGATGAGATGGAAATAATAAGAGTTCTATTAAGCCGGGTTTAATAAAGACTACGAGCACATTGTTGGTGTATGTGGCTTCCTCTAAGCCAGGCAGCCTGCAGATGTGATACATTCCATGAGCATTCTCCTCCTGCCAGAAAGTTACCTCTAGGTAGGTTCAGAAGACTTAATTTCTTCCTCCAAGCAAAGTAAAGCAGAGAAGGTTAATGTTATCCAGTCTCCTGCAAAAGTCCTGGCTCACAATCAATTCAGGGAAAATGGAGAAATATAAATAACAATGCACCTGACAGTTCATTCAGGCCCGGAGGCAACAAGTCGTTCTGAGAGAAACATATCCTACCCTACGTGGAAATGACAGGAAATGTAAAATGCCAGAGTAATACTATAGAACGGCCTGACAACTAGGTCTATTATTGTGACTTACACTGATCTCAGCATCTGCAAAAACAAAAACTAGTTACCGGGTCATAAAGTGAATAAAGAGCGTATAGCATTCACCTCCCCATCGCTTTTACTGCTACTCCTATTAATTCCATAACCTTCTGCTCAAGATAAGCAGCCCTGCATTAAAAGTGTAGCTGTCATTTAATTTACTTTTTTTTCGATAGTACAAGCGATTTTAAGAAACTCTGTAATAGGTTTATTAGGCAAAAAAAGCCTCTTTCTGTACTCAAAAAACTGTTTCCCAGCCCCCCTCCCCTCACTTTTAATTTGTTCATTATCAGGCAAAGCCGTCTTCATTAAAGAGGAGCATAGTCAAGACAGGTTTGCTGAGTCCATTATACACAATGAAGGGGGGAGGGGTTGAGGGGGATGAGTGAGCAGGGAGAGCAGAGAAGCAGCTGTACAATTTGGAGACTGTCTGGGCACATAAAATGCTGGATTCACAGGTCAGAAAGGTCAGTGCTGGTCTGGGAGCTTGGTGAGAGAAGATTGCAGGATGTAGTGTCTTGCAGGGCTGCCTTTTCTCCTCTCTGTGCTCACTTATCCCCCTCGACCCCTCCCCTCTCCATAGAGCATAATGGACACAGAAATACTGCTTCTTCTGAAGGGGGGGGGGCTGGGAAACAGCTTTAAGAGTACAGAATGAAATTCTTCTGCTTAATTAAACATATTACAGTTTGTTAAAATTGCTTGTACTTTTGACCCTTATTGACTATAGTATAGTATAATCCATGTTGATTCTAAGACCCTTGAAGCTCTAATTTACGGCATGTTAGATAAACACAACTCATCAAAACTACAATGTAACAATACAGAGACGTTCCGAATAATATGGAATAATTGTTTGCATGTTTTTCCTTGCATTTTTATGGTTGTAATTTTTTTTTTTTTTTACTTTTGGTTCAACTGAGCTGTTGGAGGCTTTATTCTGTGCTGAATGGGTCATATATTTTGGCATTATTAAAGGGTTGTTCTTATCTGGGCTTGTTATCTGCTCTCCATACGAGAGGGGATGACAAGCTGATCGCTGGTGGACGAAAGCCCGAACCCCCAATGACTGGCAGTTCCATAAAGAATTATTGAAGCGACAGACGCGCTGAACGCTCCATTCACTACAGGGTGATTAATAAAGTTATATAATTTTGTAATATAACTTTATTGAGTGGCAGCAGTGAGGCTCGACATGGCCCCTCTGCTGCCACCAATGGCTGTATTGGAAACTGCATGAGTGTTCAAGCCTTGTAACAAAGTTATATATCATTAGTGCTGCTGTATAGTATGTTAGCACTACTGAGCCTTCCTGATGTCTATTGTAATCCATGTTATCCATCAGTAGTTAATCCCTGGGGAGTGACGCAACCTGGAGGAGGGGACTATTAGTGTCTTTTTAAAGTGTAGTGTTATTGGGTTTTTTTTGTATGTGCTTATCACTATTTTTGCACTCTCACCCTTTCCTTAATTGGGCTTGGGGAGAGTGAAGGGAGGGAAAGTTTTCAGTGTGGGGGTCACTGTTATCAGGACGAGACGTTCAATTACGTCGGGAGAACAAGGGCATCTAGGGACAGGCCCATCGCCATTCTTCTGAATTACAAATGGTCCTCAGCCTCATCCCTCCCATGTTTTGTTTTCAGTAAATATTGTTTACGAGAGGGTGTTCCCCTTTATACTAAGAGCTAATAAAGGCGACATTTTATTTTGTATCAGTAATGGTCATGCATTTTTTTCCTAAGGTGATATATGTTTAAGTTTATTTCTGCTGTCAACGGTGATTTAAAGGGATAGTGCTGCGCTGACTTTGGTTTTATTAAAATTATATAATGCTGCGTTTACACGGAACGATTATCGTTCAAATTTTCGCAATAACGATCGCATTTGAGCGATCAAGTTTATTTTGATCTTTCAGCATGTTCTCAAATCATTGTTCCTCGTTCACTAAAAATTTGCAGATGGCTTTGTGTCAACCGTCTTTCAAAGATTCACCCTGTGTGTGTGATGGGCTTAAGTGATCTTAAAAACGATTGCAATAACGATCTTTCTTATGAATTTTTAAATAATTTTTCTAATGATTTATTCATCTAAACGCTGATCGTTATAAAAACCAAATCGTTGCTTCAAAATCGTTAAACGATCAATTGGGCGAATTATTGATTCGTGTAAACGGACCATAACTTTGGCATGGAATGCTATCACTTTTCTCGCCAGCATCCAGTATCTCAGAGGAAGTCCATTAGTCTAAATGTTTTTTTAATTGCGTTGACGCATTGGCCATCTTGTGTCAAAGCGTCATGCTGTGACTATTTGGAGACTGGTCGAGCGTCCGACCCCTGTTAAGCCAGCCCCCAGCTCTGCCCGTCTGTGACGTGGGTCACATGATCTGCAGCTTGATCGGCTTCTATTGGAGCAAGAAGTCGATTGGATCATGTGACTGCGGGCACCAACATCACCAACAGGGGCAAAGTTGGTGGCTAGCTTAACAGGGGAGGGACGCTCGGCCAGGGCCCAAATCGTCACAGGATGACCCGTTGACACAAGATGGCTGCCAGACCAATGTATTGACATGATAAAGATTTTACCTAATGGACTTCCAGCAAGGGGGGGGGGGGGGCGTCCGGTAATAACCCCACATAATAGGTTATATCATGTAGTGCTAGATTTAAAAAAAAAAAAAAGTCAGAGCCGCACTACCCCTTTAGAAAAGTGGAATGAAAAACTAGACAAATAATACATTCCCAGCATTGACTCACATGATCTTTGCCGTGTCACGTTATAAATCTGAATATAGGCCTGTCTATAATATAAATGAATGCTCCCAATCGCCGTCCCCTTTCTACAAGATACATGAATAGTGAGATGACGTGGCCCCTGGATTGGTTCCCGTCTTCTCTTATTACAATACATTTGCTATCTGCAGTATATAAAGTGTAAGCACAGCTCTCTAAACAATGCAATCTCCTCTACAGGTGGTCTCCGGGCTAAATCCAGTGTTTGCAGAGTCCTTTCACTTCCCCAGTACAATTTGGCTGTGCTGGAGGACATAGGGATGAAGCTCTAGTAAGCTGCCTGGCTTTACCGTTAGCTTCAAATAGCAAATAACACAGGAAGCTACCCGCAGAGATCAAGGTGCCTGCGTCTCAATGAATTCAACAAACAAAGGCCGCTCCATCTGCGGGGTATTGTCACATGGAGCTGAGAGTCCAGGTGCACAAGTGACAGACAGATCCGCAGCTTCCCCTTCCTGGACAAAACAGAGGAGCGCATTCTGATACAAGCCGTGACAGTCATCTGTTTATTACAAGCAATGCTACAGTAAAGCAGCTGACACAACCTTTTAGAATGTAAACAAGCAGAGAAGGTGACCTTAAAATTTAAAGGGGTTGTCCAGCAAAAATATTTTTCTTTCAATCAACTGGTTTCAGAAAGTTTTATAGATTTGTAATTTACTTCTATTAAAAAATCTCAGGTCTTCCCATACTTATCAGCTGCTGTATGTCCTGCAGGAAATGTTGTTTTAGTTTTAGTCTGAGGCTATGTTCACGTTTTTTTTTAGCTTTGTTTAAAATGACGTCCGTTATTTTGAGTCTAAAATAACGGACGCTTTTAGAAGCCTGGCATCCCCTTTGCACATATTTTTTAGTTTTGGTTACTAATTGGCCTTTGGATGCGGCTTAATTGAAAAATACATTGAATTTAATAGTAAAAACGGAGAAAGAACGGTGACAAAAGAAGAACTGTGTGTGAACAACTAATAAAAAACGTCCGCTATTTGCAAAAAACGTACAAAAATAATGTTCACGTTCATTATTTTGACGTCCGCTGCAAAAACGTCAGTTTTTCAATGCATTGTGTGCATTGGACGTCCGTCTTCCCATTGACTCCAATGCAATGGCATTGCAGTCAGTTAAGTTGTGGCAAAAACGGACGTTCTTTTAAAGAGCAAAATCGGACGTTTTTTCTCCATTTATGACGTTGTGTGAACATAGCCTGACACAGTGCTCTCTGCTGCCACCTCTGTCCATGTCAGGAACTGTCCAGAGCAGCAGCAAATCCCCATAGAAAACATCTCCTGCTCTGGACAGTTCCTGGACAGAGGTGGCAGCAGAGAGCACGGTGTCAGGCTGAAAACACCACTTCCTACAGGACATACAGCGGCTCATACATACTAGAAGACATAGAGAATTTTAAATAGAAGCAAATTACAAATCTATATGACTTTCTGAAACCAGTTGATCTGAAAGAAAAAGATTTTTGTTGGACAACCCCTTTAAGACTGATTCAAAAAATCTATATAGGTATAGGACTAAATGAGTGACATTTATTACTATAGGCGTAACATTCACCTGAGTAATGTGTTCTCACTTACATTACATGGAACAATGCTAATTGCTGATTGGTTGTTGTGGGTTTCTGCGGTAAGTGAATAGAAGCCTTTGTAGCAAAGTTTTAATAAAAGAAAATGATATATAGATTCTATCATGCAATAGCCGGTAAACAATGCAGTCTTTCTTCAATATGGAGACATTTAATGCTTATAATAATTATGGAACGACAGATTTTAATTGATATGACAGAGAGATTCACTAATCATCTTGTCAAGTGGATAGATGGTAAGTGGAAATATCAACACAGTACGTTGTATACGAGGTAACACTACCTGATAACTTCTAAGCTTGTACGTTTTGTAGCTTTTCCGTGGTGCTTTCTGGAATCTTTAAAACAACTTTGTACCCACAATCTGCCCCCCCCCCCCCCCAAACCACTTGTACCTTCGGATAGCTGCTTTTAATCCAAGATCTGTCCTGGGGTCCGTTCGGCAGGTGATGCAGTTATTGTCCTAAAAAACAACTTTTAAACTTACAGCCCTGTGTCCTATGGGCGTGGCTTAGGATATCTGTGCCCTAACTTTGCACCACCCCTCCGTCCCTCCTCCCCACCCTCCTCATCATTAGGAATGCCACTGGAACAGTTTCTCCATGCTGAACATTGCACAGGTGTCTTAACAATCCAGTCCATGTGTCATGCTGACACAGGTGAGGAATAGGAGACAATCTGCCTGGAGCATTCCTAATGATAAGGAGGGCGGGGAGGAAGGACGGAGGGGTGGTGCCAGCCTAATGCATACACAATCTAGACCCCCGCTGTTGGGCACGGGGCTGCCAGTTTAAAAGTATTTTTTTAGGACAATAACTGCATCACCTGCCGAACGGACCCCAGGACAGATCCTGGATTAAAAGCAGCTATCTGACGGTACAAGTGGTTTGGGGGGGGGGTGAGATTGTGGGTACAGAGTCGCTTTAATGGTGATTCTTTTTGTGATCAGATGTTACTTTAACCCTTAGGAGACACAGCCAGGGTTGGGGTTTATGACACGGCCAAATTTGTCAAATATGACATGTGTTACTTTAAGAATCAATAACTAACGCTTTTACCGATCCTTGTGATTCCAAGATTGGTTTTTTTTTGTGACATATTCTTTTTTATCATAGTGGTAAATTTGGGTTTATAACTTTGGGTCAAAGGGGTAATGACTCTCCTTAAGGAGAGCCCGTCTCAAGGACGTGTGGAGACTTACAGACCATTGCTGCTCCACTAGGAATTCTGGGATATAACTTTAGAATTTTTTCGTGAAAAACTCCAAAATGTTGTGGAAAAAAAAAAAAAAATAGCATTTCTCTACATTTGAAAGTCTCTGCCAATAAGGAAAATAGTAATACTACATAAATTATTTATTAATTCATATCTAGAACATGTGTACTTTATATTAGCAGCATTTGGTGAACATGCTTTGACTTTTTAAGGATGTTAGAGGCCGTAAATGTTTAGTAGCAATTTTCAAATTCTACTATTTATTAGGCCCCATTTTGAAATCTTCACCTTTTCAAGTATTCAAATTTACATTCATACAGTTATTTAACCCTTTGGGCATTTCACAGGAATAACTGCAAAGTAAGAGTGAAAGGTTCAAATTAGCATTTTCTTTGCAGATATTTCAATTGTAATCCTATGCATTTTTTACCATGCTGATTACCGTTACCGATCCATTAATTGCCGATGCGCAACCCCCTTTGGGCGTCCAGTGGCAGTTACACTAAACGGTCAGCTATCAGCCGACAGTTTAGTTGCGGCTCCCGGTCACTGTTTGTGTAAACAGCGAGTATCTGAAGAAGGTCAGTTATATTAAAGGACACCTGTCACCCCCGTGCCGGGGTGACAGGCTCCCGACCCCCTGTTAGATCCCCCTATACTTACGTGATCCCGCTGGGTCCTGCTTCCTGATGCAGTCGGGTCACGGAGATTTCAGCGCCCGAAGCCCGGCGCGCGCGCTGACAGCAGAGTAAGATGCCCATAGAGAATGAATGGGGAGTCCAATGCTCCATCATTCTCTATGGGCATCGGACTCATCTCTCAGCGCACGCTCCGGGCTTCGGGCGCTGAAATCTCCGTGACCCGACCGGCTCAGGAAGCGGGACCCGGCGGGATCACGTAAGTATAGGGGGATTTAACAGGGGGTCGGGAGCCTGTCACCCCGGCACGGGGGGTGACAGGTCCTCTTTAAGTCCTTGTGCTGAAACTAACCTCCTATCATGATGTATTATAACTGCCTGGTGCAGCAAAGTGTCACTGTCATATATATATATATATATATATATATATATACATATATATGTGTGTATATATATATATATATATATATATATATATACAGTGTATATATATTTATTTATTTATTTTTTTGCAGAAATGAATAGTACAGGCAATTCTAAGAAACTTTGTAAGGGTATAAACCCACACACCGTATAGGCAGCAGATATGCAACAAATTCGCAGCAGATTTGTTGGTACAGATTTGATGCTGTGTTCAGTTATTTAGATGTAATCTGCTGCGAGTTTGTTGCGAGTTTGCTGCGAGTTTGCTCCGTATCGCAGCAGTAAATACGCTGCATATACGGTGTGTGGGTTTATACCCTAAATGGGTTTATTAGGAAAACATGCCATTATCTGCATTCAAAAAGACTTTCCCCAGGTCCCCCCCTCTCTCTCATCCACTGCTCATTATCCGGTAATCTCGACTCTTTTACATCAGTCGAGCCCTGTGTAACCTATGGAGAGGGGAGGGGGGAGGAGGGAGATTAGTCGCCAGCAGAGAGCAGAGAACAAAGGACTCTACAGCGGGATCTGTGTGAAAGCCTCTATTCAGAGGTCAGAGAGGTCCATGCTGACTTTAGAGGCGATAGTCCGTGATGTAGCTGTAAATTAACTCTTTGTTGTCAGGTTTTGGTGCCTCATATCCCTCCACCCCTCCCCTCTGCATTAAAGAACAATGAAGACAGGGGGGAGAGCTTTAAGCTGCTTATCCATGATAAAAATGCATTTTTCGGCTAATAAACCCAATTACAAAGTTTCTTAAAATCGCCTGTACTATTGATTTAAAAAAAAATTTAAATGACACTGACACTTTAAAGTCCACAGTAAGGTATCAAATACATTACCTAGAAAGTAGTTTGGTTTGTGGTGGTTTTAAGGTCAACAGTGTTTTTTGTTTTCAAGACATAGAAACATAAAAGATTGTCATCAGAAAAAGACCACTGGGTCCATCTAGTCTGCCCTGTTAGTATTTCCCTTCTTATTATCTTAGGATAGATGTATGTTTATCCCAGACAGGTTGACATTCTGTTACTTTAGATTTACCTGCCACATCTGCTGTACGTTTGTTCCAAATATCGACTACTCTTTCAGTAAAATAATATTTTCTCATGTTGCTCCGGATCTTTCCTCCAACTAACCTTGTGGTGCTTGACGCTGTGTATGTACTGCTACAGTAGTACTCGGCCAGTGATGGGATTGTCGTGACGCCAGTGCTAGTCCAGCACACAGGTGTGGTTTGGTACCTGCTTTTAGTGTGGCCGGTCCATACTGTTCCCCGAATGGTTGGTAACCATCTGGGTTGTGAAGGGTCCCTTGGGCTCTTGTCACAGTAGTCCTGAGTGGCAATAGACTCACCTGGACTATCGGTACCACCACCCACGGAAGGGGGAAAAATTACCCAACGTATGTGTCAGATGTGTATAGGTGTTGGTGCGAAGTAAAAGATGACTGAGTCCCAGTGATAAAAATAGAACAGCTTTACTGTACAGTCCCTGAATAATATAAAACACTTTGGCAGCAAATAGATAATCTTTGTACAGATGCTAGTGTTTAAAGGGGTAGTGCGGTGCTACACATTTATTCACTAAATAACACACATTACAAATATCCCCTTGTACTGTAGAGAGGGGATACTAGACAGTATAACAAGCACTTCAGTAATACTGGGGTTTTGCCAGTAAAATGGCCACGTTTATTGGTCGATCATCTACTTATTTACATGTGCCGCAGATCCGGACTGTCTGTAGCGTTGTATGTTGAGTCTGGTGTCACGTTACGATGGTCAAGAAAGGACCATTGTATGTTGAAAATATTGTAACCTGAGGCCATTGTATGTTGAGGAACCACTGTATAGGAATAATAATAATAATGAGAGCAACAGGGCAGATCCATTACTACAAATTAGCCCTTCCAGGAGGAAGAAAGCATGCATGCAGTAAGACGTGCCCACTTGATTAGATGTTTCCCTCATCAGGGAATAAGGGTTTTCTGCAAAATAAATCAAGTGGTTTATTACCGAGCCTGTCAAAAGTATAAGCGGAGAACAGATTTTCCATCGTAATACATGTATTAGTTTATTAGTTTAACATAGATTTCACCCAAATTGTTGTTTGGCCCCAGAGCTCATGGAAACATAAGGATTTCATATCATTCCGCCACCCTTAGCATTTCCTGTAACAGCTAAAAACCTTTTAGCCAAGGACCACATCTGTTCTGTCTATTCGGAGCAGGAACTAGGAGTACACACATATTAGTAGTAGTGACTGTCATTAGTAGTGATGGCCTTCAAAAACGGATTGATATGTACGTATGAGCGGCCAGCACCTAACATTATAGCCTTTACCTTTGTTAGGCTAGGTTCACACTGCGTTTTCAGCATCCGTTTAACGCATCCGTTTTTTTCAAAAAACGCATGAAAAACGGATTGCAAAAAACGGATTCATTTGTGTGCATCCGTTTTTCCATTGACTTCCATTATAAAAAAAAACGGATCCGTTTTTTTTGGCGGACCAAAACGGACCAAAAAACGTTGCTGACCCTATTTTTCTGGACGTTAAAAAAAACGGATCCGTTAAACGGATGCTGAAAACGCAGTGTGAACCTAGCCTTAGTAACTCTTTCATACAAGTAGTCTTATGTACATTTGTTTATCCTGCAGACGGCAAAAATTTTAATTAAAGTATTGTATTGCCTCCCAAAAGTTATACAAATCACCACTATACACTTATTACGAGAAATGCACATAAAGGGGGAGATTTATCAAAGGGTGTCAAATTTAGACAAAATTTTGAATTTAGACCAATCACAGCTCCTCTTTCCTTTCACCAGAGCTGGAAGCTGAGCTGTAATTGGTTACTGTGGCCAGTTTGTACCAGTCTAAATTTTACACCCTTTGATAAATCTCCCCCACAGTGCTTTTTTTCCCTGCACTTACTACTGCATCAAGGCTTAACTTCCTGGATAACATGGTGATGTCACTTCCTGGATAAAATGGTGATGTCACTTCCTGGATAAAAATGGTGATGTCACTTCCTGGATAAAATGGTGATGTCACTTCCTGGATAACATGGTGATGTCACGACCCGACTCCCAGGAAGTGACATCACCATGTTATCCAGGAAGTGAAGCCTTGATGCAGTAGTAAGTGCAGGGAAAAAAAGCACTTTATGTGCATTTCCTGTAATAAGTGTATATTGGTGATTTGTATAACTTTTGGGGGTCAATACAATACTTTAATAAAATTTTTTGCTAGACGTCTCCTTTAACTGGACATGTTCCTGATGTTTAACAATAGCCACTGTTATACCTATCCACTAACAGGGTAGTATAAAAGAGCCCAGTAACTGCAAGCCAGTTAGCTTGACACATGCAGTAGTAAAAATGATAGAAATGCTATCAACAAAAATCAACAACCAGCGTGGTTTCAATAAAGGAAAGGTAATCACATAAGACACAATTTTGATTCTTTGGCTATTTTATAATATGAAGGTGGTGCTCTATTAAAGCTTTTGATAAAGGACACAACAATGACCTGGCATACTTGACCCATGACATGCTTGATATAACACTTACAGCCAGTAGTCAGTAGTCACCTACAGGGCAAGTGCTAGCCACAGCATTAGTTCTCGTCTGGACTGTCTGTGCATTGGACAGAGTTACCAAGGCAGGGCTTCATGACAGGGTCACACTGTCCAACAATGAATGAAGCAATTGTAGAGCAGAGAGAAGACACAGGCAAGTATTATACAGGTATATATCGAATGTACGGCATATAAGCTTGTGGGTGGTGCAGAGAACCCCACATAGAGTAAGGGGGAGTGAGAATATCACTTTAAATATGTCCTGACTAGGGCAACACATCAGGTAAGTGACCCACAAATCTTTAAATGGTGAACAGGAAGGTGGCTTACCTTCCTTTCTACTCCGATCCCCAGTAACTACAAATTTAAAGGGGTTGTTCACGAGAAAAAAATTCTTTCAAATAAACTGGTGCCAGAAAGTGCCAGAGATTTGTAATTTACTCCCATTAAAAAAAAAAAAATCTTTCCTGTCTGGAGAGCAGGAGAGGTTTTCTATGAGGATTAGCTGCTACTCTGGACAGTTCCTGACATGGACAGAGGTGGCGGCAGAGAGCGCTGTGTCCGACTGGAGAGAATACACCACTTCCTGCAAGACATACAGCAGCTGTAGATTGGAGATTTTTAAATAGAAGTATATTTCAAATCTCGTGTACTTTCTAGCACCAGTTGATTTGAAAGAAAAAATTTGGGGGGTGAACCACCCCTTTAAGGTTCTGTCTATACTATGTGAATACTAATAAACCAGTTTGTAAGCTAAAAATGTTTTCCATTTGAACAATCTTATTGGGATTTGATAGGATTTGACCATTACTATTTACATGGCTATTTTTTTTAATCCTCTTATTCATAATTCTCACATTGTCGAGATAATCCGCCACCTGTCTGGTCCTATTCACATTTATTTTTTTACTGTATATTTCTTGTTTCACAAACATAATAGCGATAGAAAAAAACATGTATGTATCTGATTTCCACATCAATAAACTTAAATAGGCTATTAAAGGAGAGGAAGCAAATAAAAAAAGGCAATTAGAGTGGAGAATTTCCCCATCAATGCTTCCACGCACATTTATAGTCAGTATGCTGAAGACGTTCACCTTCTCCGAGCAGTCAACAAGTGGAGTATTCACACAGCTCAACTGACTTTCAGAAAAACTGTTGACATTTCCTTGAAAATTGCTTTCTTAAGAGTTGGAAAAGCTATCACATTAGTGGGGCTATTTAAAGCAAACACGGCTCTTAAGCCAAAACAGGACAAGAGCTCTAATCCCTCCTCGCTGTCTCCAGGAGCATTACCCAAAGCTTCCAGTTTCCATTCAGAGGAGGAGGAGTGATTCATAAAGTGCTAATCACTGACATTACCATCTTGGTGATGACTGACACATCTCATAGATATACTAATACACACAGAGAAAACTGAAGACAAACTAACAGTATACGCCAATACATGACAACCATATAAAGCTGGTCGCCTTGCTGATACACTGATCCCAATCAACATTAAAGGGGTAGTTCACAAAAAAATCCTTTAAAATCAAGATTGTAATTTACCTCTATTCAAAAATCTCAAGTCTTCCAATACTTATCAGCAGCTGTATGTCCTGCAGGAAGGGGTGTATTCTCTCCTGTCTGACCTAGTGCTCTCTGCTCTCAACATATTATCCTACTGTGTTGATCCGGAAAAAGGTAGAAATGAATGAAAAAAAAAAAAAAACCTTATGAGAAAGACACCAATTGCCCCACGCTAGGGGAAAAACTCCTTCCTGACTTCAAATATGGCAATCAGAACAAATCCTGGGATCAATGTTATATAATATTTTTCAAGGCACGTGGAGAGTTAAGTAGTGTTTTTTTTTTTTTATTATGGACATGGACAGTAAGTAGTTCTCTCCATTATGTGCATGAGCCCAGTAGTCCGGGATATTCATGAGAAGCAGAAAACTCCACCCACCAGCAGCTGAGTGGCGGTTATCTATCCATGCTGTGTATAGGCAGTCAGCTGTCAATCAGCAGCTGGAGGGCGGAGGGAGGGGTGTGGCAAGAATCCTATTCTCCTGCATATTAGGAGAACGGCTGAACAGAATGATGTAAGTAATACACCGACCTGTTCAGCATTTCTATCACTAGTTTTTCCTGCCCTCATTTAAAGAGAACCTGTCACCCCCCACCCCCGTGCTGGGGTGACAGGCTCCCGACCCCCCGCTAGAGCACCTTATACTTACCTGATTGGGCCGGGTCCCGCTTCTTGAGACGGTCCATGTGACAGAGATTTCAGCGCCCGAAGCCTGGCAAGCGCGCTCCTGAGATGAGTCCCACTCTCATAGAGAATGACTGGTGAGTCCGAAGCTCCGTCATTCTCTATGAGCGTTGGACTCATCTCAGGAGCGTGTGCTTCGGGAGCTGACATCTCCGAATCAAGAAGCGGGACCCGCTGCGATCAGATAAGTATAAGATGCTCTAGCGGGGGGTCGGAAGCCTGTCACCCCAGCACCGGGGGTGACAGGTTCCCTTTAAGGCAACATAAACCTAGTGACATATTCTCTTTAAACTGGTAGCGAGAGATTTCTGAGGGATGGCGAAAGTTGTGACAACTGGACTAATGTCTATCCCACAACTGTACAGAAAGTGGTCACCAGGTAAACAGAAAAATCAGAGCATCCATGAGACCTGCCCCACACATTGCATATATACATCCCTTGGAGAGAATGGCAAGGTGCAATAAATGTCATGAGTGTTTACTCAGCAGTCCCACTGTAGCCTCCATATGTAATAACAATGAGGTCAGTGTGGACAGTGCTATCTCAAACTCACATGGGAGAATAATGACAAAACATGCGTCTGGTAGTGCAGCTGCTTTTCCATAGACAGATGTGACAGCTGCTCTGAGCATTCCCTTCTACTCGCCACAACTACAACACTAAATACAGTCTACAGGCAGCACTGAGCAGCTGCGGATTTGTAACTCATGTAGACAAACCTTTAGCTGCTTTATGATATATATATATATTTATATATATATATATATATATATATGTATATATATATATATATATATATATATATATATATATATATATTATTTTTTTAATTGTAAACGTTCCAGGAGTGGGCTGAAGAATTGCACTTTTTGCTTGGCCCACAATGCAATGCAATAGTTTGTATTGAATCAAGGCTCTGATAGTATACGCCAATACACAACAAGGATATAAAGCTGGTCGCCTTGCTGATACACCTAAGTTACTTATTGATCCCAATCAACATTAAAGCGACTCTGTACCCACAGACTGACCCCCCCCCCCCAAACCACTTGTACCATCAGATAGCTGCTTTTAATCCAAGATCTGTCCTGTGGTCCGTTCGGCAGGTGATGCAGTTATTGTCATAAAAACAACTTTTAATCCTGCAGCGCTGTGTCTAACGGCCGGGGATTACATTTGTATATGCATTAGGCTGGCACACCCTCTCTGTCCTTCCTCCCCGCCTTCCTCATCATTAGGAATGCTCCAGGCAGATTGCTTCCTATTCCCCACCTGTGTGTATAATTAACATGGGCTGGATCGTTAATACACCTGTGCAAAGCTCAAACAGCAGTAAATGTTCCTGGAGCATTCCTAATGATGAGGAGGGTGGGGAGGAAGGACGGAGAGGTGGTGCCAGCCTAATGCATATACAAATGTAAGCCCGGCCGTTAGACACGGCACTGTAGGATTAAAAAATGTTTTTTAGGACAATAACTGCATCCCCTGCCGAACGGACCCCAGGACAGATCTTGGATTAAAAGCTGCTATCTGAAGGTACAAGTGGTTTAGGTGGGACAGACTGTGGGTGCAGAGTCGCTTTAAAGTAACTGTACCACCAGGCCCAGGCTAAAGCACTGGAGGCGGCCCCACCCACCCTTAGTGGGAAGAAACCCCAACCCCTCCATGACGTGACTCCATTAGAATGAATGGTACCCTATCATAGAGGGGCGTGGGTTTACTCCCACTAAGGGTGGGTCAGCCCGCCTCCAGTGCTTCATTCTGGGCCTGGTGGTACAGTCACTTTAAAGGGGTAGTTCACAAAAAAATTTTTTTTAAATCAAGTGTTGCCAGAAAGTGCCAGTGATTTATAATATATGTTTAATTAAAAATCTGAGGTCTTCCCATACTTATCAGGTGCTGTATGTCCTGCAGGAAGTGGTGTTTTTTTTTTCAGTCTGACACAGTGCTCTCTGCTGCCACCTCTGTCCATGTCAGGAACTGTCCAGAGCAGCAGCAAACTCCCATAGAAAACCTCTCCTGCTCTGGACAGTTCCTGACATGGACAGAGGTGGCAGCAGAGAGCACTGTGTTTCAGACTGAAAAGAAAACACCACTTCCTGCAGGTCATACAGCTGCTGATAAGTATAGAAAGATTGAGGTTTTTAAATAGAAATACATTTCAAATCTATATAACTGTCTGACACCAGTTGATGTGAAAAAAAAAAGATTTTTGCTGGATAACCCCTTTAAAGGGGTTCTTCATCAACAAATTTTTTTTCTTTAAAATCAACTGGTGCCAGAAAGTGCAAGAAATTTGTAATTTACTTCTATTAAAAAAATCACCAGTCCTCCTGTACTTATCAGCTGCTGTATGTCCTGCAGGAAGTGATGTAATCTCCAGTCTGACACTGTGCTCTCTGCTGCCACCCTCTGTGCATATCAGGAACTGCCCAGACTGAGTTGCTAATCCAGCTCCATCAAGTCACTCCATCTCCTCTTCTGTTAGGTACCATGATGGCAGCTCCCGTCTTCTTCCTCTATGTATTCTTCCATACAATTGCATACCATGGCGAAAGTCCTTAAAACCATAAATACTTTTTTTTTTTTTATCTTAAAACAAATTCCATGTCTGTTTTCAAAGAATGCTGAAAGCTGGGGCTTAGCTCATATTAGGAGTAAACCTTCCTTGGGTTACACCTCTGACCACTTAAGCTTACATGCCACATTGAGCAGAAATATTGGGAGGAAATTCTCCGCTCCGCAGTGTCTAGTGTCCAGGTAGAGACAGACAGTCAGGCACCAAAACCAAAGAGTCCAATTTGCAGAGGCAATACTGGAAGCGATGGCAATAAAGTGAACTGGCCGCCATTGTTTGCAGCTTTATGATATGAGTGTAATGAGATATAAGGGCTCGCAGGTGGAGACACCGCTACGAGGCTATTCTTGTACAAATCATCATCATCAACGTCCCAAGCCAGTCCCTCAGCGTTTATGGTTCTCTCCCGCCATAAATTGCTGCCCTGTAACTCTACCTATACGTTCTTCAGCGCTGTATAAACAAATCCGACGGCTTTTTTTTTTTTTTTTTTTTACAGTAGTCGTCAATTTCTCCCGATAGAGATAGATGATAGGCGTTAAAATGAATCCTTTGACGTTCATACAATAAGCCTAGTATCTGGTATTCGGTGGAGCCGAACCTTTACAGCCAAGGTTAATGGCGGTGTAATGTATAGGTATTCACTCCCTTCTGGATGTTTTATGGAACAAATATTTCCTGGCAAGGATAGCCGATAGACCTCTAACACATATTAAAGCGAAGATCTTTTTTTTTTTTTCAAATCAACAAATTTTAGAAAGTTATATAGATTTGTAATTGACTTCTATTTAAAAAATCTCAAGTCTTCCCGTACTTATCAGCTGCTGTATGCCCTGCAGGAAGTGGTGCATTTCGGTATGACACAGTGCTCTCTGCTGCCCCCTCTGTCCATGTCAGGAGGTTTTCTATGGGGATTTGCTGCTGCTCTGGACAGTTGCTGACATGGACAGAGGTGGCAGCAGAGAGCACTGTGTCAGAGTGAAAAGAAAACAACATTTCTTTGCAGGGCATACAGCAGCTGATAAGTATGGGGAGACTTGAGATTTTTTAAATAATAGTTAATTACAAATCTATATAACTTTGTGAAACCAGTTGATTTGAAAGAAAAAGATTATCGCTGGAGTACCCTTTTAAATAAAACACAATTCCAATAATTTTCCTACTTTCTTCCATTTGTATAGGTCATAGCAATGTGAAAATACACAAGGCGCATTTAGGCAAACCGAATACCGGAAACCAAATGTTTTTTGAATACCAAATACTTTTTGTTGACAATACTAGCGTAATGTATTTGTGACAAATTTATTTAAAGGGGTTGTTCGCCAAAAAAACCCCAAAAACCTTTCAAATCAACTGGTGCCAGAAAGTTCCAGAAATTTGTAATTTACTAGTACTTCAGTACTTATCAGCTGCTGTATGTCCTGCAGGAAGTAGTGCATTTTTTCCAGTCTGGCACAGTGCTCTCTGCTGCCACCTCTATAACAGGAACTCTAGCAAATCCCCACAGAAAACCTCTACTGCTCTCCAGGCTGGAAAGAATACCCCACTTCCTGCAGGACATACAGCAGCTGATAAGTACTGGAAGAGTTGAGATTTTTTTATTTTTTTTTTTAAAAAGGAGGAAATTACAAATCTCTGGCACCAGTTGCTTTTTGGTGAACTACTTTAATGTAAATGCTTTTGTGTGTAATGGGGCGTCCATCCCGCTATACCCGAGCAGCGGTTACATAGCAGCGAAATAGGGGTCAGATTGCCCTGCTATAATTTGAACTATGACTGCAGAAAGCATAACACATTAACTAATACGGTATTCCTTTTTTTTTCCTTGTTTTTTTTTTTTTTTTCAAAGCCCCTGAGTCATTTAAAAGTCAGATTCATGATCCTGCACGAAATATTAATGGTCTCATTTCACACTGGCGGGCATGTTTTATTTCAACAAGCTCAGGCATGCTATCATAACATACGCTTTCTCCATAGGGGTAAGGCCTACATTTTTAGGAAAGATTAGAAAAAGAAAACAACAGCTGTCATATAAGGACACCAAACAAGTCGTACGCCGGCAGAACACTTCTAGCCCTGTTATGCCATATTTTGTAATAGCAGAGGACACAGCTGTGATATATGGGCCATTGCCTTCATTGGCACTGCAAGCTAACTCGTAGTCTGAGCAGGAATAAATTAAGGGTTTCCTCCCTTTAGCTAGTCATTAATCTGGAGAGTCACGGGCAGGCTTGTCTGGTGGTTACCTGCTATTCCCAGATGAAAAGCGTAAACCGTGCATAGGCAACCAGAAACCACAGCGAATCACTCAAACAGCAAAGTATACTGCAGTAGTTACAGTACTCTGTAATGCCTCATGTCATTGACTGTAACCTTGAAGTTTTATGGTTCCTAAGTTGAAAGTTTCCTGGGTGCAAAGCAATATGGACACACCGAGTTTGCATGTCCATACAGTGACCTTTATTGTGGACTGTAGACACTGATGTCTTTCCTCCAGTGTAGTAAGTGGAATATCTGTACACTAGAGCACCATCTTTATGTTGGAAAGAATACCAGCAAGTTTACGTCAAATCCTCTGGTTTGCATAAATATGTATAACCTGAAAAGGCTCTGTCTCACAGGCTGCAGTCCCATATTATAGGAGAGCGGTCTGTCTCACAGGCTGCAGTCCCATATTATAGGAGATCGGTCTGTCTCACAGGCTGCAGTCACATTATTATATGAGATCGGTCTGTCTCACAGGCTGCAGTCACATTATTATATGAGATCGGTCTGTCTCACAGGCTGCAGTCACATTATTATAGGAGACTGGTTTGTCTAACAGGCTGCAGTCACATTATTATAGGAGACTGGTTTGTCTCACAGGCTGCAGTCACATTATTATATGAGATCGGTCTGTCTCACAGGCTGCAGTCACATTCTTATAGGAGAGCGCTCTGTCTCACAGCCTACATTCACATTAATATAGGAGAGCAGTTTGTCTCACAGCCTACATTCACATTATTATAGGAGATTGGTCTGTCTCAAAGCCTGCATTCACATTATAGGAGACTGGTTTGTCTCACAGACTGCATTCACATTATTATAGGAGATCGGTTTGTCTCACAGGCTGCAGTCACATTATTTTATGAGATCGGTCTGTCTCACAGGCTGCAGTCACATTATTTTATGAGATCAGTCTGTCTCACAGGCTGCAGTCACATTATTAAAGGAGAACGGTCTGTCTCACAGGCTGCAGTCACATTATTATAGGAGAGTGCTCTGTCTCACGGCACGCGGCGATATCAAATATGTTTATTTTTTTCTTTCTTTATTTTTATTTATAAAATGGGAAAAGGAGGATGATTTAAACTTTTATTAAGGGAGGGGATTTTTTATTAATAAAAAAAAACTTTATTTTTATTTTACATACAGTAATTAGAAGCCCCCTGGGGGACTTCTATATACACAGCACTGATCTCCCATTAAGATCAATGCTGTGTATATAATAGAGCACCGATCCATCACGTCAGTGCTCTATTATTATAGTCTGCAGCAGACCAGATACATTGATTTTTGAGCCGGGATCAGCGTCATTCCGACGCTGAGCCCCTGCCAGCTCAGTAGAAGGGATCTCCCCTCCACAATCGCATCGTGGGGGTGAGATCCCCCCCCCCCACTATACACTGGGGACAGGGGCGTATTACAGATTTTTAACGATTAACAACTAACGATAAACTATCACAAATGAGATTGTTTATCGTTAACCTGAAATCATTCACCATATTACACAGAACGATGGTCGTTAGTTACGATCGTTACTACGATCGTTATTGCGATCGTTACCATGATCGTTTATTCCTTCTGATCCCAGCAAAACAATGAACAATGTGCAATTACATTGAACGATAAGTGAAAAAATGAGGAACTTGAGCGAACGATTAACGATAATTTCAGGTTCAGATCTAAATCAACGACATACGAACGATTGCCTGCAATTACACAGAACAATTATTGTTTAAATTTGAAGGTTATAACGATTTTTCACACGATCGTCCCGTGTAATAGGGCCCTAATGGTCCTTTTAGACGGAGCGATAATTCGCCCGATTGCACGATTAAACGATGTGTTTTTTATAACGATCAGCGTTTAGACGAAACGATACATCGCACGGAAAAATCGTTTTGCGATCGCTTAAGCCCATCTCACACATAGGGTAAATCGGTGAACGACTGTTTAGACGGAATGATCTGCAAATGTTTTGCGAACGACGAACGACAATTTTAGAACATGTTGAAAGATCAAAATGAACGATCTATCGCTCGTCGCTTGATCGTTCGCAGTGTTTACACGTACGATTATCGTTCGAATCCGATCGTTATGGTGCAAATTCGAACGATAATCGTTCCGTCTAAAAGCACCATTAGACAAGCACCTACTTGACAGGAAGGTAAAGGATACTTTTAATGGTTTCCGATGGACTTGTACAGATTGGATTGGTGCTTGCACTAGGCAGTCGTCTGCCCATGTAAAAGGACTGGAGATGAGTGAACCGGGTTCGGGTTCGAGTCAATCTGAACCAGATTGTTCGGTATTTGAGCAGCTGGGGCTGCTGAACTTGGATAAAGCCCTAAGGTTGTCTGGAAAACATGGATACAGCCAATGACTATATCCATGATTTCCACATAGCCTTAGGGCTTTATCCAACTTCAGCAGCCACCGCTAATCAAATGCCGAAAGTTCGGGTTCGGATCGACTCGAACATGCTCCAGGTTTGCTCATCTCTAAAGCATGGGGAAATCTCTAAAATCCACTAAGTGGATTATTTACTGCTGATACAGATTACATATGGCAGAAAAAAAAGGTTAGGTGGGCCAACGGAGGTGGCAAGTTATTATTTTAAGTGTCTTACAGCAAAAATTTTTCTACATTTAGAAGCAGGAATTTTACGCTGATGATACTGCCTCTACTATGTGTAGGTACAGGGTACCATTTTAGTGTGTGGTATGAAAATATGAGATCATAAACAGGAATGAATACAATTATTATTAGCTTAATTGGAATTACATGACAGCTGCATAAAATTCTGCAATAATGAATCATGTGCTGAGAAAAACACAATACGCATACAATAAAATATTATTATTCCATTAAACGGTTTTATTAATTTTCAGGATACACTATTTTATTCATTCACGCTAGACCAATATTTTTTTTTTGACGTTAATAACGGAAATTTAATTTTTATATGCTTTTTATTTCCACTAATCATATTTCGAGCTTAGCTTATTTATATTTATGAACATTAATTTTATGTTCTCTACTTAATAAAAGAAATATTTTCAATTTCTAATCTGCGAATGCTTTTTTTTTTTTTTTTTTTTTGCACGTTTCAATAACACTTTCTGCCGAGTAGAACGGCTTTATAAGTAAATAAGCCTACCAGCTGGAATATTCGCTACGTTTCATACGGTATGGTTTCCATTTTTTATGCGAGTTCATTAAATATTGGCCATTTTAAGGCTGCTTACATTATTTTTTTTATTCTGTTTGATTTTGTGAAATACTAAAATTAGGGGGGAAAAAAAAACCCTTAACCTATAATAATGCTGATACAATTGCCCACATTTACTAAGCAGTTTATACAAGTTTTTAATGGAACACGCAAAAAATGCAAATCATGATGTTTACTAAACTTGCATAAAGTCTGTAACCAGTAGCGGATTATAATAGGTCCGTTCTGAACTCCAAAGGGGCCCATGGCCCCCCAAACACACTTAGGGTCCTATTCCACGGGCGACCAGGACCAGATCAACAATGTAAACGAGCGTCGATCTGCTAGATCAGGGCTCGTTTACTGGGCCTATTTCACGGCCCGACAATCGTTTAGCGAGGGCTGCAAGGACATTGTTACCGATGTCCTTGCAGCCCTTGTTTCATACATTACCTGTGCAGGCACAGGTCTCCTTCTCACCCGATCCCGCGCCGCAGCAGCTTCGGAGTGGCCTGTCTGAACTGACAGAACGCTCAGCCAATCACTGGCCGTGGCAGTCCCAGCCAGTGATTGGCTGAGCGGTCTGTCAGCTCAGACAGGCTGCTCCGAAGCTGCTGCCGCGCGGGACCGGGAGAGAAGGAGAAGACCTGCAGCCTGGACAGGTAATGTATGATGTTTGTGAAATCGTCAGTCGTCCACCGCGCCCGCTATTCCACGTAGCGATGCGCAGGTGGTGACCAATGATTTTAGGTTTGAACTTAAATGAACGATCAGCCGATGACATGATCATCGGCTGATCGTTCTCTCTATTCCATAGAGCGATAATCAGCCAAATCGGGCCGATTATCGCTCCGTGGAATAGGCCCCTTATGTTCAGCCATGATTTGCACAAAAATTTCTACTTTTTACAGCAATTTTGCACAAATCAGGGCAAAGCTGCAGCCAGGAGACAATACAGTAACATTAGAGAATATATTGAAGGGCCTTATCATGTGACTATGATGTCACCACAGGTCCTTTACAAGCTGCATTATGGAGGAAAAAGACTTAAGTTAGTGCTGCCATAGTTACAGTGGGTTGGGGAGGCCCAAGCTTGGTGAAAAGTCCTGGGGCCCATAGTAAAGTTAATCCGCCCCTGTCTGTAACTATATTACTTGCTAAAGGCCCCTATACACCTTATAATACCACGCTCACGGTGTGTTCGGCTGTCCATATAAGGTGTATGGGTCTGTCCCGAATGGCCACCTACAGTTAGGTAGTGATAGAGTGCAATGGAAAATCACCGCCCAATCCCTTTGTTCAGGGAGAGATAAGTCGTTGTCAGAGCTCTCTGGCTGCAGCATAATATTCCTCTCCCCACAGAGAATACAGGGATGCTCTGCCATGCTGAGCTTTCCCATGTTTGGGGAGGACGGGGGACGAATGGGAGAGATATCGGACGGACGACTGATCATTTGACCGCCAATTAGTGAAGGTGTATGGCCTTAAATATGAACAATGATGTTTATAAGTGGGGGTGGTCTCCAAGGAAGAAAGTGTCAAAATCACCAAAACTTTGTTGTAAATCTAGTCCTGCTTATAGAATTTTGGAGAAGTCCTTTTGACAGAAAAGATTAATTTGCAAAAAATAAATAAATAAACACCCCTCTTTGAAACATTTACCAAAACTTCTAGGTTGGGCTGGACTGGTTCATACAAGGCAGGCATTTAGGAGGTATTTATTGACAATTTCAGGGCAAGGCTTATTGACAGATGACTGGTATACCTGTCATTCCGCTGTTAAGAGAGTACAGCAGCCGCTGCTCGAGTGCTGAGATCATTGTTCAATTCAGTATATATGTACTGCATTGACCCCTATCATGGTATTGCTCATAGGGTCCCCCTAGGAGGGCTACAAATTAGTGTAAAAAGCAAAACGTTTTTTCCATAAATAAAAAAAAATCCCATTCCATAATTAAAGTTAGAATCACCCTCCTATCCCATTTTTTTTTACTAGTTAGTCAGCAACAAAAAAATAAGAGCGCATGTGGGTTTATAGGTGAAAAAGAAAAAAAGTGGTATGGCCTTTTAAACACAAATAAGGGGGGGGGGGTCTGCCAATGCTTAAATTATATCCTGAAGAACAAAGGGATTAGGCAGCTTACAGGTGTTCTGTGGGGTTTGAAATAATGCAGCTACTTTCTTGCAAAAACAGTACTACCCCGTCCTTAGGTTGTGTGTGGTATTACAACTGAGCTCCATTTATTTCAATGGAACTGAGCTGCAAAACTACACCCAAACTGAGGGCAAGAGTGCTTGCTTACTGAGCCCATACACTGCTCCATAATCGGACATCGTTTAAGTCTTGAAAAAAATGCTGATTCATATAAACAGCTCATAGACTTATGGCCCTATTACATGGAATGATAATCGGCCTGATTATCGCCCCGAGTAATCGAAACAGCGATCAGCTGATAAAACAATGGTGTTGTGGCGCTGTCCCAGTGATTGGCTGAATAACCTGTCACTTCAGACAGAAGCAAAAAGGACATCAGGGAACGTGGAATGCGGTAGTTTTTTTTTTTTAACACAGTCACCAGCCGTCGGCCACGCAAATGATTTCAGGTCTCGACCTAAAGAAACGATCAGCTGATGATCGTTTTATCAGTCTCTATTACAGGGAGCGATAATCGATGGTGTCTAACAATTCACTGACCAGTATCCTAACCACATGAAAGCAAATAGATCCAACTAGAGAGTATCCTCCAGAGTATCGGCCTGGGCTACAAGTGAAGGTTTTACTAAATCAAATAATTTACCTAGTTCCTAATATTTCCTCTATCTGTGGGAGACCCTAGGATGGCAGTGCCCCCGTCTCAGGGTTTTCAGTGCTCTGTTAGACCAAGTGGCACTAATTGGAGCCGTTCAGTAGCAAAATGTTTATTCACTAATTAGTTCAACTCTTAAACCAAACAGACCCAAAACAGGTGGCACGGAGCCAGCTATACACTGCCGAGCGGCTGCCCGTCAGCCGAAAAGGCCACATTCTTTCTCTATGAAATTCCGGCTATAAATACATTTTAGAAAAGCAATATTCTAATTACGTGTACATCGTACGTTTAGGAATCATAGACTATTGACGTGACATTTTTGCTATCTTTATTGGCCACATAATGTAGAGGGTTTTTACAGCTTCCTGGCGCATACAAGAGAATGTGCTTTTAAAACACAGTTTAAAGCGAATGTTCCATCAGTACATTCGATTTAAAGTGACTTTGTACCCACAATCTGCCCCCCAAACCACTTGTACCTTCGGATAGCTGTTTTTAATCCAAGAGCTGTCCTGGGGTCAGTTCGGCGGGTGATGCAGTCCTATAAAGCAACTTTTGAACTTGCAGCCCTGTGTTGAATCGGCGTGGCCTAGAGTGTCTGTGCCCTAGGCCTGCACCACCCCTCCATCCCTCCTCTTCACCATTAGGAATGCCCCAGAAAGCATTTTTCCTATTCATTACTTGCAAAAACTGCACAGGTGCCTTAAAGGGGTAGTGCGGCAGTAAGCAATTATTTACTAAATAACACACATTACAAAGTTATACAGTTATCTTCGGGCGGCTGGTCGAACGGCTCCAACCGTCCCTAGAGCCAGTCAGTTATGCTCAGCCAATCGTGGCCGAGCAGCTGATGACGCGGCAGAGGGGGCCGGCATGAGGGACGTTGGAGCGGTTCGGGCGGCTGCCCGAAGATGACATCATTGTTACAAGATGGGGAACGAGGGTTGAAACGAATCAGGTGAGTATAGAGCACTACACTTCCGGGGTGGGGGGGAACACGGGAAGGGGGCCCTTCACTAACATAACATACATTACACAGTTGTATAACTTTGTAATGTGTGTTATTTAGTGAATAATTGCTTACTGCCGCACTACCTCTTTAACGATCCAACACATTTGCAGTGTTCAGACAAGTTATGATTCAGAGAAATGCTGCCTGGGCGCATTGCTAATGGTGAAGAGGGCGAGGATGAGGGACGGAGAGGTGTCGCAATCCTAAGGCATGAGTTCTATAGGCCACGCCAATTTGACTCAGGGCTGCAAGTTTAAGGGTACAAACACACTGGGCATATCCGTAGCGGATTTCTTGCTGCGAATTCGCAGACAATAGGCAGACAAACTCGCAGCGGGATGTCCAGCAAGTATGTTAGCAGCCCGCCCCGTTAACCCCCCAGCTGCCGGAGCGTATACATCACCTTCTCCACATTCTGGCTTGCTTCGGGGGTTCCCGGCATGCAGCGCACGGATTGGCTGAGCGGGACATGAAGACGACAGGAGCCCCGAAGCAAGCCGGAGCGGGGAGCAGGTGATGTATACGCTTCGACGACGGGGGGGTTAACGGGGCAGGCTGCTGACATTCTCGCAGTTTGTCTGCCCATTGTCTGAGCATTGGACTGCATTTTAAGTGTGACAGGATTTATTTAAAAGCAATGGTGGAGATTTATCAAATATGGTGAAACTGGCTCAGTCGCCCCTAGCAACCAATCAGATTCCACCTTTCATTTTCCAAAGAATCTGTGAGGAATGAAAGGTGGAATCTGATTGGTTGCTAGGGGCAACTGAGCCAGTCTCACTTTACACCATGTTTGATAAATCTCCCCCAATATGTTATGGATTCCAGTTTGTAGGCAGCTTTGTACAGAACAGGAGAAGCTGAGTAGAGACTCATATATAGTTTTACTTGTTCCAGATTCATTTATTCATGTAACGCTCTGCTGTTTCAGGGCTAAGTAGTCATGTGGGTAGTTTTACACAATTGATTTTAATTGATAGTGAGTGCTGCTATTCATAGAGTAGGACCGCCCACTTGACTATTTAGCCCAAAATGAGCAGAGATATACATATACTGTATAACAACTTATCCTGGAATTTTTTCCCTCAAAACTATATTTTTATCTGTCCAGCTCTATAACACCATGCCTGCAGATTGGAATACATTCCAGCTTGATATCCTTTTGCAGTCACACTCACCGTTTTTTTGGTGATACATTTGGTTGGCACTAGGGATGGTCCGAAACTGCCGAGGTTCGGGTTCGTATGAACCCGAACGCTCGGCATCAGATTCCCGCTGTCTGCCCGCTCCGTGGAGCGGGTGGATATAGCAGGAGGACCGCCTGGAAAACTGGAATACAGCCTATGGCTATGGCTGTATCCCAGTTTTCCAGGCCGTCCTCCCGCTGTATCCACCCTCTCCATGGAGCGGGCAGACAGCGGGAATCATTACCGAGAGTTTGGGTTCTTACGAACCCGAACCGAACTTGGTTCGGACCATCCCTAGTTGGCACACTGCAGCACATTTTAATAATATGCTAAAAAACTATGCACAAATACATATACATGCGTTAAAGCATATATATTTTTTGTTTATAGGAGTTCTCACTAATAGAGTACTGTGCATGAATGTTATGCTCTCAGGATTCTGTCCACCGGTGCCCTCTGCTGGTAGGACACCAAACACAGACAGGCAAGTCAAATCATAAACATTCCAGGGAGTGCAGACCTCAGCAAAAGAAGCAAAAGCCTGAGGTACAGTACATAGAAAAATACACATCCCAATCATATGATACAGCAAAAAAAACAAAAAAACAAAAAAAAAAAACTACTTTTATTAGGCTTCCAAAATATAAAAATATATCTGTATACAGATACATATAATGGGGATATACCCTGATAAGTATCTCCCCTGTGCTAGAAATATGTGTGAGCACTAAGCACCTAAGGTTCTTATTAGACAAAGCAATTTTACCCATAAACAATTGCAAAAGAAATTGTTTATCATTAACCTGAAATTGTTCACCATTAGTGATGAGCGAATAGTATTCGATTGAATAATACGCTATTCGAGCTATTCGTTTTCGTTCAAATATTCAAATGAAAATTCAGTAAAAATTCGATTCGCCCTCCCAACCCCCTGGCGATTTTTTCCAGCCAATAAACATGCAGGGGGGGGGGGAGGAACAGGCACTAGGAATAGGCAGGACTTAAAAAAAACAAAAAACAAAAAGAAACTCTGTGATTGGCTGGCTAAACCATGTGACCTCCTGAGTATAAGAATAGGGGATTTCAGGTTCGTGTCACTTGCTGGTTGGAGCTAGAGAGGGACAGACTGTATACCAGAAGAATTAGCTTTTAGGTGAAGTTAGGTAGGGAGGGACCCCCAAAAGCCCTTGTTAGGGCTAAAAGTATAAAAAGCTGAGATTTAGAAGGTGTTTTGAGACAGTGTGTTCAGGGTCCTATTAGACAAAGCGATTTTTATCGTTTACAGACAAACGATAAACGATTGCAAACAAGATTGTTTATCGATAACCTGAAATCGTTCACCATATCACACAGAACTATAGTTGTTGGTTCCGAGCGTTACTACGATCGTTTAAGGCCCTATTCCACAGAACGATTATCGGCCGTTATGGACGATAATCGTACGTATAATAGAAGGCAACGATCAGCCGACACATTGTTCATGTCGGCTAATGGTTGCTATTGTTTGTCTTTCAACCATGTTGAAAGACGAACGACTATGATAGCAGCGATCTGCTGCCGTCGCCCCGTGGCTTACGTCTGTATATAATGAACTCGTCCTATTTATCAAGTGCGAGCGGTAACATCTGTTCGGGAGCACAACAATTATCAGTACAAAACAGTATCTGTTTACAGGCACATAAAACAAGGGGGGGGGGGGGGGCACGCTCCGGCTTCAGACAGTCGCTCGCTGCAGGTCAAACTGCTAAACAAAGTGCACATTTGTAAGGGGAACATTAGAGAGATAAAAATATCCCTTTGATCCAAACATATACGTCTTCTACAAAAACGAGAAGAGACGGCGCTAAATGCTCCCCAGAAAATAAGAAAATTACAGGAACTGCTGCAATGTTCCGAGCCCCTTTCCAATTGATAAAACGTTCTGATCACAGCACCTGCATCACCCGCATGGGAAGCAATGGGCCTGGTTACCATTTACATGGTACCTGATAATTACCATCTGAAAAGATTAAAAAAAACAATATATCTAAAGCCAGATGTGCACTGGCGGGAAATGACCCTTTGGCTCGGACATGCAAATTATTGGCGCATTGGCTTCATTATCTCGGTGTCTATGGAATCTCTTTGTTGTTGCAAACTGCTAAGAGGGTTGTAGAATTTATTTCAATGGCGAATGATCTCAAGGAGTTATGGAACTTTCTAGCGTCTAGAATGTCATGTCAAACTCTGGTCCGCGGGCCAAATCTGGCCCATGGTGCCATTATTTTTGACCAGCCAGGCAATTCAGAGTTTGAATTACATCTGGCCCGCCATGGCTACTATATGAGACTATGGGGGATGGCTGGCTACTATATGAGACTATGGGGGAGGGCTGGCTACTATATGATACTATGGGGGAGGGCTGGCTACTATACAAGAGACTATGGGGGAAGGCTGGCTACTGTATAAGAGACTATTGGGAGGGCTGGCTACTATATGAGACTACAGTGGACGGCTGACTACTATATAAGAGACTACTAAGGAGAGCTGGCTAACATATGAGACTATTGGGGAGGGCTGCCTACTATATAAGAGACTATAGGGGAGGGATGGCTACTATATGAGACTACAGGGGAGGGCTGGCTACTATATGGAACACTTGGGGGGCTGGCTACTATTTGGGCACTACTGGTAGGACTGGCTAATATGTGAAACTACAGGGAGGGCTGACTACTATATAAGAGACTATGGGGAGGACTCGCTACTATATGAGACTACAGGGGAGGGCTGGCTACTATATGATACTACAGAGGAGGGCTGTAGTCTCATATAGCATAGGGATTTGCTGCTGCTCTGGACAGCTCCTGACATGGACAGAGGTGGCAGCAGAGAGCACTGTGTCAGACTGGAGAGAATACACCACTTCATGCAGGACATACAACAGCTGATAAGTACTGGAAGACTTGGGAATTTTTATTGGAGTAAATTTCAGATCTCTAGCACTTCCTGGCACCAGCTGATTTGAAAGAAAAAAATAATTGGTGAACAACCCCTTAAAAAGGATTCACGAACACAAATCCAACATGTTGGACCCAGTGGCATAGCTTTCATAGAGGCAGGGAAGGCGGTTGCTATGGGGCCCTTGGAGGGAGGGGGCCCGGGGATGCAAAGGGAAGATAAGAGCCTCCCATGTCCTTTTGCTTAACCCCTTATGTACTGCAGTGTGTAAGTGACCCAGTGTTCTTCTAACATGCTGCAACACAAAAAGGGTTAACAATTAGCTCTCTGCCTCACTACTCTGATAACCTCTGACCTCTGTTCTCTGAGCTCCTGCAGAGGTCAGGGGTTATCAGTGCAGGAGTAGTGAAGGAGAGAGCCAATTGCCTTCTGTATTAACCCTTTTTTTGTGTTGCAGCATGTTAGAGAACATTGGGTCACTTACACACTGCAGTACATGAGGGGTTAACTAAAAGGTAGTCTGCTCCTGCACCTATGTATATAACCATGAGGCTCCTAATAGGCTGTTATAGTTAAATACAGTGGATGGACAGAACAAGCAGACATTGGCTTTCTCCTCTGCCAGTCACTGTTGTGGCTGCACGCAGGATTCTGCCTCTGGCCACAAGAGATTTATTTTTTGGCCACATCACCGAGTATGTATGTATGTGTGTGTGTGTGTGTGTGTGTATATATATATATATATATATATATATATATATATATATATATATATGGTATAGTGTGCAGGGGAGGGGGCCCCATATAGTTTTTTGCTATGGGGCCCCATGAATCCTAGCTACGCCCCTGGTTTGACCCTTCTCTCTCCAGACATCATCTGTTGGTGAACAGTTAGATGGCCGCTGTAGACCTTATTCAGATGACTTTAGTATAAGGTTGGGTTCACACTACGTTTTTGCAATTAGATTTTTTCATCCGTTTTTGCAAAAACAGATGGAAAGAGGATCAAAAAACATCTGTTTTTCTTTAACCCCTTAACGACGCATGACGGGTATAATCGTACTGACTTGAGGAACATAGATAACATGTCAGTTTTACCATAGGGCGAACGGCGTAAATACGAAACCCCTCGAAATAAAAGGAATTGCACCTTTTTTTCAAATTTCACTGCACATATAATTTTTTTCTGTTTTTTCAGCATAATTTTATATAAAAATTAAGTCTGTATTTGCAACTTATAATTGGTGTCGCAAAAAATTAGGGCTCATGTGGGTCTGTTGGGGGAAATATGCAAGCGCAATGGCCTTCTAAACACAAGGAGGGGAAAAAAGAAAGCGCAAAAATGAAAACTGGCTCCGTACTTAAAGGGTTAATGTACACAAAAAAAAAGCCGACCATATTTTTGTGTATGTTAAAAAAAAAACGGATGCGTTTTGATCTGTCTTTATTTTTATAATGGAAGTCAGTGGAAAAACGGTTCAAAACTGACGCACACAAATGCATCTGTTTTTCCATCCATTTTTCATCTTTTTTTTTTTGCAAAAGTGGATGAAAAAAGCGGATTGCAAAAATTTAGTGTGAACCCAGCCTAAGGTGTATGGGCACCTTAAAGGGAACCAATCACGCCTCCCCCGCCCCAATACATTGTCAGGCACAGTATTTGGTACTCTGTGACGGGGGCAGCATTTTCAAAAGAGCACCATTTAATCCTCACTACCCAGTCAGTAGACATGGAGTCAGAGAGTCAGAGCTGTACTAGTAGTCATGTAGTCATGCATCAAGGCTTATTTCCACATCTCGCAGCATAAAAGCAGAACAGATTCCTATGTAGACTTTATTGGATGTTGCTTTGATAAAAAGAAGTGCAGGGGTGTGACAGTGGTAAGCAACTACTTAATGGGCAACTCCAGTAAACTTTTTCTCTTCTTATTTTAAATGAACTGGTACCAGAAAGTGCCAGAGATTTGTAATTTACTTCTATTAAAAGTCTTCCAGTACTTATCAGCTGCTGTATGTCCTACAAATATGTCATACAGCAGCTGATAAGTACTGGAAGACTGGAGATTATTTAATAGAAGTAAATTACAAATCTCTGGCACCAGTTGATTTGAAAGATTTTTTCCCCACTGGAGTTGCCCTTTAAGTAATGGCATTCATCATTTTCACAAAGCAAAAAAGATCAGAAAGTGCCAAAGATTTGTAATTTACTTCTATTAAAAAACCTCAGTTCTTCCAGTACTTATTGTCCTGCAGGAAGTGGTGTATTCTTTCCAGTCTGACACAGTGCTCTCTGCTGCCACCTCTGTCCATGTCAGGAACTGTCCAGAGCAGTAGCAAATCCCCATAAAAAACCTCTCCTGCACTCTAGACTGGAAAGAATACACCACTTCCTGCAGGACATACATCAGCTGATTAGTACTGGAAGACTTAAGATTTTTTAATAGAAGCAAATTACAAATCTCTGGCGCCAGTTGATTTGAAAGAAAAACATTGTTGTTGAACAACACCTTTGATCAGGGCTTGCGGCTATATATCTGGCACCAACTATGCAGAAATCCAACTTAAGGCTATGTTCACACTACGTATATTATTGTAAAACTACGGCCTTTGTTGCAGAGTGCAACAACGGCTGTGGTTATTACAAAAATATATGTAATATTGCCCCCTATGGGATACCGGATAAAGTGTATACACTTAGTATTCGCTCCGGCCGGCATATCTTGTGGCGCTGCGAGAAACTGACATGTCAGTTTTCTGCGGCCGCTATTCATTGATTAGCGGCTGCAGAAAACCCTGTCAGTGCACACTATAGAGCGAGCGGCTCCGGCTGCACGCTCCATAGTGTGCTGTGGGGGTTCTGATACGGGCGTGCACGGATGCGCCCGCATCAGAACTCTGCGGCTGCTAAGATCATCTGGCCGGTACTGCAGTACCGGCCGGGATCATCTTTTCAGAGACCGACTGTTCCGCGAGTCAGCCGGGTCACAGAACCGCCGGTCTCATACGAGGTCTGAACATGGCCTAATTATGAATAACTGATTAGGGTCATTATGGTTTTGTGATACATATGCGATGACTATACTGTATGGAAGGGATCATGCCCCATGTGATAGAAGACAGCATGGAGCTGATCCGCTCTCTGATTACTACTTGAGTGTCCACTATAAACTTTACTATGGCACCGAGCCGCACTTGAGTTATGACCTCCTGGCATTTAGGAGTTTTGGCCTGGCTTTCATCCGTGCAGCCTCCTGAACAGACACAAAGCGCTGCTGAGGATTTCATTTCACTCGGAATTAGTGTCTACCATTGAGAACGCCTTTCATCATTGACTTGTATTGCCTTCAGGTGCCCATAAATTCCTCTGTCTTTGTGGAGCACTTGTCTATCAGACAGTGTCATCAGTTTTACTGCAGGCGAGAGACAGACACACCTCTTCCTGAGACACAGACAGGAGGACAATTACCAAAGCCCCTCTCCATTATCCCTCCGCTCATCGCTAGCTGCTGATCATCCTCAGGTAAACACATTGCCATTTCCATCCTCTTCTCTTTGTCTGGAGTGGTGGTGGTGTGCATGGTATCAGCGACCCGCTGACCCAACCATCCTCGCAGCAAGAAAATTAGGGTCCTATTACACGGAGCGATTTTTAACGATTAACGGCTAACGATAAACGATCGCAAACAAAATTGTTTATTGTTAACCTGAAATCATTCGCCATATTACACAGAACGATGGCCGTTAGTTACGATCGTTCCTATAATCATTATTGCGATCGTTACTATGATCGTTACGGGCCCTATTACACGAGACGATTATCGTGCGAAAAATCGTTATATTGTTCAAATTTAAACGATAATCGCTCTCTGTAATTGCAGGCAATGATCGAAAAATCGGGTGTCGTTGATGGATGATTTCAGATCTAAACATAAAATTATCGCTAATCGTTCACTGTAATTTCACATTCGTTCCGCAGTTTTTCACTAATCGTTCCGTGTAATTGCACATTGTTCATTGTTTTTCTGCGATCAAACGGAATAAATGATCATAGTAACGATCGCAATAACAATCGTAGTAACTATCATATCTAACGACCAATGTTCTGTGTAATATGGTGAACAACTTTAGGTTAACGATAAACAATCACGTTTGCAATCGTTTATCATTAGTGGTTAAAAATCACTCCGTGTAATAGGACCCTTATTCCTTCTGATCCCAGCAAAACAATGGACAATGTGCAAATACACTGAACGATTAGTGAACAAATGCGGAACTTGAGTGAACAAATGTGGAATTACAGCGAACGATTAACGATAAGGTCAGATCTAAATCAACTATCAACGGCATACGAACAATTTTTCGATTGTTGCCTGAAATTACACAGAACGATTATCAATTAAATTCGAACAATGTAACGATTTTTCACACAATAATCGTCCCGTGTAATAGGTCGTACATTGTACATTGCATATCCAGCATGTTTAGCTTGTGCATTGAGAAAGCGGTGTCCAAAGCCGTCTATTGGCAGGCAAAGACCGGCGTAATGGAATTATCAATATATGGACAGCAAGAAGTGGGGTTCCCACTCCTGACAAACAGTAGCTGCTGCCACCTGGCTCTACAGCTATTCCCTGACTCCACTACTGCATACAACAGGCTGCTGAGGTGTAGGAAGGTAGAGGGCAACTGTAATTAAAGGGTTACTCCAGTGAAAATCATTTTCTTTCAAATCAACTGGTTTCAGAAAGTTATACAGATATGTAATTTACTTCTATTTAAAAATCGCAAGTCTTCCCGTACTTATCTTTTCAGTCTGACACAGTGCTCTCTGCTGCCACCTCTGTCCATGTCAGGAACTGTCCAGGGCAGTAGCAAATCCCTATAAAAACCTCTGCTGCTCTGGACAGTTCCTGTCTTGGACAGAGGTGGCAGCAGAGAGTACTGTGTCAGACTGATAAGAAAACAACATTTTCTGCAGGACATACAGCAGCTGATAAGTAATGGAAGATGAGACTTTTAAACAGAAGTACATTACAAATCTATATAACTTTCTGAAACTAGCTGATTTGAAAGAAAAAAAGATTTTCGCTGGAGTACCCCTTTAAAGTCAGGATCCCAAGAGGTCAGTTTCAACCACGCTATCGAGGAATATAGATTTAGGCCGCATTCTAATGTTCCAGGAATATGTGCCGTGCGACTGTGTCAGCACAGTACCACGGAGATTTTAACAGTTGCCACACCCCGAGAATGGATAAACCCAGTCTATAGCACATCTTCTATGCATGGACTGTATGCACGGAGCGTGTGAATGTAGCCTTAAAGGGGTACTCCGGTAAAAACCTTTTTCTTTCAAATCAACCATTTTAAGAAAGTTATATAGATTTGTAATTTACTTCTATTTAAAAATCTTAAGTCTTCCAGTACCTATCAGCGGCTGTATGTCCTGCAGGAAGTAGTGCTTTTTCTCCAGTCTGACACAATGTTTTCTGCTGCCTCCTCTGTCCATGTCAGGAACTGTCCAGAGTATCAGCAAATCCCCCCAAAAAACTCTCCTGCTCTGGACAGTTCCTGACATGGACAGAGGTGGCAGCAGAGAGCACTGTGTCAGACTGAAAAGAATACACCACTTCCTGCAGGACATACAGCAGCTGATAAGTACTGGAAGACTTGATATTTTTAAATAGAAGTAAATTACAAATCTTTATAACTTTCTGAAACCAGCAGATCTGAAAGAAAATATTACACATTTAATAGAGTAAGGTTCCCCTATTGAAGACCCCCTCTACTAGCCAGAACTGAGAGCAGTGAGTTGGACCCCCTCTTGTTTTGGACAAACCAGTATATTCTTCTATTGTTTTCAATGAGTATTAATACTGCACAAAAAGCAGACGCTTGCTGCCAGGTTTACTAGAAGACGAGAGCAGTCACATAACGTATATAAAAATGTAACGTAGATAAAAATGTAGGTGTCACTAAAAAATATTGCATCACTGCTAGAAAAAAAAAAATAGGTTAATATCTAGTGTTGGGCTGAGAGGTTTTCCAAGCATAATGAAATGGTATTTGATAATGATAGAGATGTTGCTACAGTAAATTGTAACTTTTTATTTCATCCTCGTATTATAATTGTATTCCTACAGGATCTGCCACTCCCTGGCAGGTAGTAAAATGTCTTGTCTGAGGTACCAGTCTGTGGGTGGGCATGCCGCCAGTGCCCACATGACTGCAATTATCTACTTTATACTGTTCCGAGCATGCTCGGGAACCTTGGCCCTCCAGCTGTTGCAAAACTACAACTCCCATCATGCCTGGACAGCCAAAGCTTTAGCTTTGGCTGTCCAGGCATGATGGGAGTTGTAGTTTTGCAAGAGCTGGAGAACCAAGGTTCCCTACCCCTGCTCTGACTGAACACTGAAAAATTCCGCCCTTAATGCTGCAGGGATAGCGATTCTGTTCCCTCTCTGCATACATAGAGGCTACGAGACTACGCATAGTTATATGGCTGAAATACCACAGACGGTCATAGCCATTGGCGATCACTGAAGTCATCACAAAAATATAATTGCGGACACTGTGTCTAAATTTTATTTTATTTATTCTTTTGCTCTAATTGCTTGATTTTCATGATTAAAAGGGGTTGGCCACTCAGGTAAAATACATGTTAAATCATCCCCTCTCCTGGAGAATAACAATTTGTTCCATACTTGTTATTATATTTTCAGTCTCCTACCCCCAGTTCTGAGCTTGCTGCTTTCTGCTGAAGGCACAGAAAACTGGGTGGGAGCTGTTCAGTCCATCTCCGCCCTTCTCCCCCTTCCCTTAAAAGGATGGCTTATATAAACAGCGTCCCTGGCCAACTGTCTATTCTGTGCACTCTGCAAGTCGGGGTTCACACTATATTTTTGCAATCCGTTTTTCTCATCCGTTTTCCAATTGACTTCCATTATTTTAAAAAAAGGATCAAAATGCGTCAGTTTTTTTAATGTACACGAAAAATGTGGTCACCTATGTTTTTGTGTATGTAAAAAAAATAAACAACAGATGCGTTTTGTCTTTTTATCCGTTTTGATAGTTCCCCCCCCCCCCCAATTTATAAATAAAAAATAAATAAACATATTTATTATGTCCATGTGCAGAATCGTCCAAAGTATTATTAATATATTATTATTATTATTGTTATTATTATTATTGATCAGGCACAGTATACAGCGAACGTGCAAAAAATGCCAACGTGCTAAATTGCTGATTTTTGGTTACATCAAATCTGGAACAATTGGAATTAAAAGTGATAAAAAAATTGCATATACGCAAGCAAGATACCAGAACAGAAATAACCGATAACGAGACAAAAAAATTTAATGCCTCAAATAGCTCCATAGACCCCCCCAAAAAAAAGAAAAAAAAAAGTTTTTTTTAACAGGTTATATAACTTTTATTTAATTTGATACTTAAAAAAAAGTAACCTAAAAGTTGCCTATTGTAACTGTTGTTCTGACTTGAGGAACATAAATAACATGTCAGTTTTACAATATGGTGGGAAAAGAAAAAAAAAAAATATGGAAAAATTAAGTCTGTCATTGCAAAGTGCAACTGGTGCCCAAAAAAAATAAGGGCTCATGTGGGTCCGTAGGTGAAAAACACAAGCACTATGGGCTTTTAAACACAAGGAGGAAAAATAAAAGTGCAAAAACTAAAATTGGCCTGGTACTTAAAGGGGTTGTCCAGCGAATATCTTTTTCTTTCAAATTAACTGGTGTCAGAAAGTTATATAGCTTTGTAATTTACTTCTATTAAAAAATCTCAAGTCTTCCCATACTTATTAGCTGCTGTATGTAATGCAGGAAATGTTTTTTTTTATTTTTAGTCAGACACAGTGCTCTCTGCTGACATCTCTGGCCGAGACAGGAACTGTCCAGAGCAGGAGAGGTTTTCTATGGGGATTCATATAAAACCGAGACAGAGTTCCTGTCTCGGCCAGAGATGTCAGTAGAGAGCACTGTGTCAGACTGAAAATAAAACATTTCCTGCAGGACATACAGCAGCTAATAAATTTAGGAAGACGAGATTTTTGAATAGAAGTAAATTACAAATCTATATAACTTTCTGATACTAGTTGATTTGTAAGAAAAAGATTTTCGCTGGACAACCCCTTTAAAGGGGTTTTCCAACTTAAAACTAACTTGTTTCCTATTCACAGGAGCCAAATGCTGTACTCACCTCTTTCTGGCGGCTCTATAGAGAACTCGAAACAAAAGAGCTTATATGGAGACCACCAGGGGGTATAAAGGTTAGACCCCCAGCGATCTCTTACTTGTCCCCTATCCTGTGGATAGGATCAAGTTACTTTTAAGTTGGAATACCCCTTTATGGGGTTAAAGTTACTGTTGGGGCCTGTTCGGAAAACAGGCAGAAATTACAAGCGGAACTCCCACGCCTCTCCGCTCAAAGAATTGACATGTGTTTGAGTGGAGAGGAGCGGAGGAGGCGGGATTCCAAGCGGAGTCCACGAGCGGGGATTACGCCCTGAATTTCTGCCTGTTTTCCATAGTGTGAACGGCCCTCAGTGCTGTCACCCAATTTACACCAAAAATCCCACAACCAATAATTAACTAAGGTCCAGACATATAAAGACTCTTAGGGATATGGAAACTCTAGTTTTTAAAGAGTTAAATCCTGCACATTCCTAATTTGATTCATATGTTTGCCGAAGTGAAATTATCATCCTCTTTGTTTGGCTTTTTTAATTATTATTTTAATTCTTGCTTCCTGCATACTGTAGCGGTGTGTTTCTTTCCTGTGCTATGGCAAGCTTCCCAGTTTCCACTATTCTAGCTTGTTTATATTGCTTGTGTGTTATCCATAACTGTAACTACTATTTAAACATAGTGCAGAGTCTCGGCAAATCCGCCTGCGGAACCCATTCAGCTCTTAAAGATAAACTGGAGTCATATTCTGCACTGTTGTCCGCCCAAAGTCCCAGTTCCTGAGCACGGAAGGCAGAAAGACACGATGGCTGACTTAGAGGGGATATTCTGCTAACATTATAGTGCATACTTTATGTAATAAAAATATATATTGTATTCATAGTAACTGATTAAAAAAATCTGGCCCGGTTATAAGACATATTACAAAAATGATAGCAGTAGCGCCCCCTGCTGTTTCTTGTTCTGCCGATTTCCGCTTCAACCTTCTGTAGGAGAACTACGAATTCTGTCCTTCTCAACAGGTGGACTGATACAGTTTTATATCGAGAAAACGGTACTAAACAGAAAATCATAGAAATATATCTACACAGAGGTATTGATCAGGGCACCTAAACAGTTAAATGACCAGCATTAGCGTGATCTCTGATGTCGGTTATGGTGCTGCTGGCTATAATGCAGGTTCAGCTGCCAAACCCGTGTTATGACGACTTATCCGACCAATGCCCTGTATTTTACTAAACTACTTACTACTTACTCATAATGTACACTCACTTTATCTGCCCGCAGTCCCCAGTATTCTCTTTTACATCTTCAAGGCCTCATGCAGCCCCTAGAGGTGGGAAGCGTCTCTTCCTTCAGGACACACACAGATTAAATGGGTTGTTCACCCCAAACATTTTTCTTCCAGATCAACTGGTGCCAGAAAAGTGCCTTAGATGTGTAATTTACTTCTATAAAAAAAAAATCTCTAATCTTCCAGTACTTATCTGCTGCTGTATGTCCTGCTGGAAGTGGTGTATTCTTTCCAGTCTGACACAGAGCTCTCTGCTGCCACTTCTGTCCATGTCAGGAACTGTCCAGAGCAGCAGCAAATCCCCATAGAAAATCTCTCCTGCTTTCCAGACTGGAAAGACTATACCACTTCCTGCAGGACATACAGCAGCTGATAAGTACTGGAAGACTTGAGATTTTTTTTTTTATTTAAGTACATTACTGTTAACAGTTTAATTACTGTATTAAACGACATTTTTATGTAGTTATATGGTCTCTAATGGACAACCCACACAACATGTTTTATCGGCAAACGACTTATTAAATGAACAGATATGCGAACAATTGGCAAACTACCAACGAGAATTTTTATTGAAAGACAAAAATGAACAATTTTTTTTACGTCGTTTGATGGTTGGGTGTTATCTCAAGGGCAGAAAATCGTTCATTTTTAATCTTTATAGCGAATTTTTGAATGATAATCGCTCTGTGTAATAGGGCCTTAAAGGACAAGTGCCATGAAAAACTTTTTCCCAGTAATTGAAGCACATTACAAAGTTATATAACTCTGTAATGTGCTTCAATCACCTATCTGCCTCCCTTCCGTCTTTTTTCCCCTCCACCCCCCAGCAGGAAGTGTAAGAAACTCACACAGACCTAATTACTGTCGTCACCAAGCTCTTCTCTCAGCTTCTTCTTGTGAGGATGAGTCATCAGCAGGAGGGCTCCTCTAGCTCCTGTTACACCAGCCTCCCCCTCCCCCACCTTGTCAGGTGACTCAGCTTGCTCAGCTCCGATTGGCTGAACAACTTCAAGCCATCTGAGTCCATGTCACTTGCCTATCTTCCCTAGTGACATGACTCCTTCACTCACTGAGTCCACTCGGCAGCAGGAGAGAGTATGAGGGGAGGGGGTAGCTGCCTATGTGCTAGGAGTCAGTCGGAGAGAAGATAAGCAAGTGTCACGACTTAGATGGCTTGCAGTTGTTCTGCCAATCGGAGCTGAGCAAGCTGAGTCACCTGACAAGGCAGGGGAGGGGGAGTCTGGTGTAACAGGAGCTAGAGCAGCCCTCCTGCTGATGACTCATCCTCACAAGAAGAAGCTGAGAGAAGAGCTTGGTGACGACAGTAATTAAGTATCTGTGAGTTTCTTACACTTCCTGCTGGGGGGTTAAGGGGGGAAAAGACAGGGAAGGGAGGCAGATAGGTGATTGAAGCATATTACAGAGTTATATAACTTTGTAATGTGCTTCAATTACTGAGAAAAAGTTTTTCATGGCACTTGTCCTTTAAGCTGTGGTTTTTCCAAGGGTGCTGTTATAGGGTGGGGGGGGGGGGGAGAAGTCCTGTTTTCAATCTAGGCAAGTCCCTTTAAAGGGAATCTGTCAGCACCTGGGCTGCTCCCGACCTCCTGCTTCCTGGTGCCGTTATATTCAGGTGTGCATGCGCCGTTGCTGGCACAGGCCATGCGCACCCATTGCCGGTTCATGCCTGCGCCCTGGGTCTGTGCGCTCCAGTCGGTGTTAACATGCATGCGCCGTAGTGTGGAGGAGCTGCGCAGGCGCACTGAGCATATCAACTGAGGGCATTGGCTTCAGGCCCTCAATGCGCCTTCGCCGCTCCTCAGCTCTACAAAGTGCACAGATCGCAACGATCCAGGGCGCAGGTGTGAACCAGAAAGTGGATGTGCGCGGCCAGTGTCAGCAACGGCCTGAAGATGACGTCACCAGGAAGCTGGCCACAATAAATATATATGCCAAACAGGGAAGAGGCAGTAGCTGTGAGGCGTGCCAAGTACGGCACCGCTACTCCTCTTTGACACTTGCTACCAATGTAACGGGCAAGATTGTGGACAAACTACAGCACCGGGGGCAAAAAGAAAGGTAGGCCACACAATGGGGGACACACATCAGCATTACACTGTCAGCACCCCGGGACCAGCCCAGATTCTGACAGATTCCCTTCAAATATAAGAAGCTGCTATCAGATTTTCTTGGGTTGTAACATGGTGACATGTAAATCGCTATCCTTAATTTCTTTGACAAATGAAACTAGTTCTCGCACAAAGCTCACGATAAGCTCATTTAAGACTTGGAGAACATCTAATATAAAAAGAACAAAAAAAAAAAAAAACGTTTCTGCTTTTTGTTCTGAAATTTCCGGCCGTGGATTATCTTTTTTACTTAAAAATAAACATTACCTCTGTGAAGTCTTCAAAGGGTGGAAGGCCGCACTCGGAGCAATTACTCTGCTTTATCATCACATTGTGGTTTACAAGAGATACACATCCCTCAGAATCACACCTTATTTATTCTCACTTAATGCCGTGCCTTTTTCCCTCCAAATGTAACTTTATCCCGGCTGCCTCTTAAGGACCTGGCATCCATTGCTCTACACTGTTTAGACTTTCCAGTATGGTAATGATGGAACAAAGACGGAGCGCAGCTAAGGCGTTCAGCACTTACCACTTCAATGGTAGGTGTTGTGTTTATAATTATGACGGCTCTTTGTTTAGAAAATTATTATTTTCCTTACAAGCTGGAGCAGGCCGTTTCCTTAAATCAACCTTTGATGAAGCGTCTTCACGGTTCAGAAAGCGGCGGTCTCGTGAAACAAAATAAATAGCCGACAGGTAAATTAGAGGGGGCTTTTCTTTCTAGCAGAGAATGTATTATCAGGGGATGGTCCAGTATCCTCTGGTGAAATGTACAACGTGGCTCATTATATATTGGTGCTTGATAAATTAATGTATATATTCTTCTTTCAAATAAAAATGATATAGAAGACGTAGTTTTGTCTTAAAGTGATACTGCCCCCCCCCCCCCCCCCCTTTTCCATATCAGGAGTTCTCAGCACCCTTCTTAAGGTTATATTCTGGACGTTAAAAAAATTACTTTGAGATGAACTGGTATTAGAAATTTATATAGATTTATAATTTACTTCTATTTAAAAATTTTAACTCTTCTCATACTTATCAACTGCTGTGTGTCCTGCAGGAAGTGTTGTTTTATTTACATTCAGACACAGGGCTCTCTGCTGCCACCTCTGTCCATGTCAGGAACTGTCCAGAGCAGGAGAGGTTTTTTTAAGGGGATTTGCTCCTGCTCTGGACAGTTCCTGACATGGACAGAGATGGTAGCAGAGAGCACTGTCTGAATGTAAATAAAACAACACTTCCAGCAGGACATACAGCAGCTGATAAGTATGGTAAGACTGGAGATTTAAATTACAAATCTATATAACTTTCTGACACCAGTTGATTTGAATTTTTTTTTTTTCGCTGGACAACCCCTTTAAGGCCCCCTATACACCTTCAATAAGTGACAGCCATCAAGTAGGTCTCCCACTCGCTGCCTATCCTCCCCGCACACAGAAACATTTGGCACTACCGAGTGTTCCTGTGTTCTTTATTAGGACAGGAGGTGTAAGCTGCACTCTACTGTAGAGAGGTGCTACTAGACAGCCAAAAGCATGAGCTAAGACAGTTTCCATGAAATAGGGTGACTATTTACACCGCAATGCAACGTTTCGGCTTACACCAAGCATAAAAGATCTAATGTGAGTCTTGTAAGGCCAGGTTCACATTACATTTTTTTTTTTAATCTGTTGTGCATTCGTTTTGATCCGTTTTTCCATTGACTTCCATTATAAAAAAAAGGATTAAAACGCATCCTTTTCTTTTAACGTACACAAAAATGTGGTCAGGCACATTTTCGTGTATGTCAAAAAACTGATGTGTTTTTGTCCTTTTTTGTTTATAATGAAAGTCAATGAAAAAACGGTTAAAGACGAATGCACGCAAATGCGTCCATTTTTTCATCCCTTTTTTTTTCGAAAACGGATAAAAAAAAAAAAAACAACTAGTGTGAACCCAGTCTAAGTAAACAGTTAAACCGGCTCAGTGTTTGATCTTATGCTACGTTTACACGGAGCAATAATTCGCCCAATCGATCGTTTATCGATTTTGAAGCAACAATTTGGTTAGAAAAATCGTTTGAAAATTCGAAAGAAAAATCGTTATTTCGATCGTTTTTAGGGTAAATCGGTGAAAGACTGTTTTCACGAAGCGATCTGCGAATTTTCAGTGGACGACGAACGACCATTTGAGAACATGTTGAAAGATCAAAATGAACGATTTCTCACTTGTCATTTGATCGCTTGCTGTGTTTACGCGGAACGATTATCGCTCAAATGCGATCGTTTATGCAAAAATTCGAACGATAATCGTTCCATGTAAACGCAGTATTACATAACATGATAATAAAACATATAATGATTTAAAGGGGTTGTCCAGGAATTTTTTTTTTTCAACTGGTGTCTGAAAGTTATAAACATTTGTAATTTACTTTTATTTAAAAATCTTAAAACTTCCAGTACTTATCAGCTGCTGTATGTCCTACAGGAAGTGTTGTTTTATTTTCAGAAACAGTGCCCTCTGCTAACATCTCTGGCCGAGACAGGAACTGTCCAGAGCAGCAGCAAATCCCCATAGAAAACCTTTCTTGCTCTGGACAGTTCCTGACAGGGACAGAGATGGCATTAGAGAGCACTGTGTCTGAATGTAAATGAAACAACACTTCCTGCAGGACATACAGCAGCTGCTAAGTATGGGAAGACTTGAGATTTTTAAATGGAAGTAAATTACTAATTTATATAACTTTTTGATACCCCTTCGCTGGACAACCTCTTTAAATCAGGGGTAGGGAACCTTGTCTTTCCAGCTGTTGCCAAATTACAACTCCCAACATACATGATGGGAATTGTAGTTTTGCAACAGCTGGAGGGCTGAAGGTTCCCCCTCCCTGGTTTAAAGCTTTATCATCATGACCCGTGAAGTAAAAACTTCCCATAAAAATAAAGGGTGCACAGAAGCCAGTCCCAAACCTTTCAGCTTACTCCAACATTTGGCATGCGTGGCTATGTGTGCAATGGTCCTCATCAGTAGCACCACAGAGAGCAGGTGTTCTGGGCCATGGACTGCCAGCTGTGCTGACTAAATTGCACAGATAAAAACAAGTATTTGCCATGATCTGCAGACATAAAAAGTAACAGTGACATAAAAGCGGCATGTATCCACATACATTGGGGAGGCAGCTGTAATGCCCTAGGAATGTACGCCGGCCATTCAGGATTTCTGCCGCTAATTACCTGACACTGAGCTGTTTGTTACAGTAAACTGCTGGACTTAGTCCTGATTTTGCCATCTCAGAATATAAAGGTACAAGGACTTGGCTCGATGCTACATTATGTCAATTACACAAAATAAGACTATTAGAATTAAAGGAGAAGTCCAGCGAAAATTTTTATTGAGGTATTGTATTGCCCCCCAAAAGTTATACAAATCACCAATATACACTTATTACGGAAAATGCCTATAAAGGGCTTCTTTCCCTGCACTTACTACTGCATCAAGGCTTCACTTCCTGGATAACATGGTGATGTCACTTCCTGGATAACATGGTGATGTCACTTCCTGGATAACATGGTGATGTCACTTCCTGGATAACATGGTGATGTCACTTCCTGGATAACATGGTGATGTCACTTCCTGGATAACATGGTGATGTCACTTCCTGGATAACATGGTGTTGTCACTTCCTGGATAACATGGTGATGTCACTTCCTGGATAACACGGTGATGTCACTTCCCGGATAACACGGTGATGTCACGACCCGACTTCCAGAGCTGTGCTGGCTGTGGCTGCTGGACAGAATGATGGCAGAGGGATGCTCAGTGTCCCTCCAGTGCCCTGTGTCCCTCAGTGTCCCCCTGCATTCATCCTCTCCAGCAGCCACAGCTCGCACAGCTCTGGGAGTCTGGTTGTGACATCACCAGGTTATCCAGGAAGTGACATCACCAGGTTATCCAGGAAGTGACATCACCATGTTATCCAGGAAGTGACATCACCATGTTATCCAGGAAGTGACATTACCATGTTATCCAGGAAGTGAAGCCTTGATGCAGTAGTAAGTGCAGGAAAAAAGCACTTTATAAGCATTTCCCGTAATAAGTGTATATTGGTGATTTGTATAACTTTTGGGGAACAATACAATACTTTAATAAAAAATTTTGCCGGACTTCTCCTTTAAGGGTTTTCCCAGTGACCTGCTTAAAATTGCCCTGAAACAGTGACTACCATCGGGGTCGCCCCAAAGAAATTTCTTTTTTTTTTTTTAACTAACAAAAAATATTTAATTAAAAAAAAATTGTAATTTCAGAAAAGATTAAATTGTGTCCAGGGTCTGAAAATTTTATCTCCTTACACTTTTTATTATTTATTTATGTTTATTTATTTAGACATATAAAACAAAAGGGAGAGGTCTTTGTTTATTGCAGGCATTATTACCTTTATTACCCTTGCATACATTCTGGACCTTAAAGGGGTACTCCAGGGAAAACCCTTTTCTTTTAAATTAACTGGTTTCAGAAAGTTATATAGATTTGTAGTTTACTTCTATTTAAATATCTCAAGTCTTCCAGTACTTATCAGCTGATGTATGTCCTGCAGGAAGTGGTGCATTCTTTCCAGTCTGACACAGTGCTCTCTGCTGCCACCTCTGTGCATGTCAGGAACTGTCCGGAGCAGTAGCAAATCCCAAAGAAACCATCTTCTCTGGACAGTTCCTGACATTCGCTGGAGTACCCCTTTAAATGCTGCATGCTCGAGTTCACAAGCAGGTGTAAATCGTGGCACAAATCTACTCCTGCTCCTTTAAAAGGTGTAGATATGTTGTGCAATGCCTGAGCCGGGCCCAGGACCGTCCGGATTTACTAAGAGGCATGCGCCTCTTAGTAAATCAGTGTGGGAAACTAGGGACAGGGCTTTATTTAGGACAGGCATACTTGTACGCCAGTCTTGATGAATGTTTCCCTATAACTACATTTAATACCATTTTATTTCATATAAAAATGTACCATATTATCGCTACCACCCTAATAGTGGGTGGTAGCCATAATAAATCTTAAATCACGTACCCCGACTTCTCCTTTAATGTTTATGATCATTGTATTTGTTCCTTTTTTTACATTGTGGGAACATAGCCTGATACTGTATTATATATCTGACCTTATAGCGCTGCCGTTTAACCCCCAGCGTACAGAATAGGTAATTCTCGCCCCTTCTTTTAAAAAATAGATGCTATTCCATCTACGCAATTCACCAGGTTAACTTCTATACATTTTGGGTAACTTAGAAATCCTCATCAACCTAAATACTATGTATTGTAGACGTCATGATAGATGGAGGGTAAACAATTATTTCCTTTGACAAATCAAATAGGAGCCCTGGCCCGGCGCTAATTGCAGTGGCTTACAGTAGTCTCCTGTAGACCTAGATTGAACTTGTTTTTGTTCCCTGTAGTTGCCTGAGGCTCGCCATCCAATAACTCCAATCACGGGTAATTACCGAGCCAAAAACTCCAGCAGGAACAGCCGGATGATCAGCACTCACAGCGGCTTGCCACAGGAAATCATATCTGTATCCATGTCGCAATTAAAGCTGAGAAACGTAATCACAATAACTACGATTTCTAGAAAAGGTCACATTCTTACGAAAGACGCAACCTTGAGCACATGCATTATATATCTTACCGCATCATTCTTCTGAATCAACAAAAACATTAAATAAGTTGGATGTAATTACTGTTAGGGTCCTATTACACGGAGCAATTTTTAACGATTAACGACTAACGATAGCAAACGAGATTGTTTATCGTTAACCTAAAATCGTTCACCATATTACACAGAACGATGGTCGTTAGTTACGATCGTTACTATGATCGTTTATTCCCTCTGATCCCAGCAAAACTATGAACAATGTGCAATTACACTGAACGATTATTGAACAAATGCGGAACTCGAGTGAACGAATGTGGAATTACAGCAAACAATTAATTTTAGGTTCAGATCTAAATCAACGATCAACAACATATGAACGATTTTTCGATCGTTGCCTGCAATTACACAGGAAAAATTACCTCTTAAATTTGATTGATATAACGATTTTTCGCACGATAATCGTCCTGTGTAATAGGGCCCTTACTCTTAATGGCATTTCCAGTATTCCAAAGTTGTATTAGGCTGGTCGTAATTCTGGCCTCATTTCTAGTTTTCTAGGACAAACCTAAGTGATCTATCAGGTTTTAAAGAAGTCCTGGGAAGCGGGAGGGAATGATTTTGGGCTGGGGATGATTACAGTGCAGTTACATCCACTGACTCACAGGGGGGGGGAGTCTTCTCTAAATGACTCACAGGAGATGTTGACCCCTCTAGCAGCCTCCCTATGGAAGATGGTGCCCCTCCGTGCTGCCCCCATATAGTAGATGGCCAACATCTGTGCATCCTCTCCAGTAGAGTGCCCCCCCATGCATTTCCTAAAGTAGATGCCCCCATTTGCTGTGCATCCCCTACAGTTGAGGGCCCCCTTTGTACCTGTCCCCTACAGTAGGAGGCACCCCCTGTGCAGTCCCCTATAGTAGATAAGCCCTCCCATATAGTCTCCTATAGTAGATAACGCCCCCATACAGTGCCCTATAGTAGATGCTGCCCACCTCCATGTAGTCCCCTACATAAATCCGACATGGGTGAGAGGAATGAATTTTAATCTACAATGATCTTGACAAATTACCCCCAACATCTGTGTGCAAATAGAATGCTATGTACATATATCATATACTCGTTTCCTAAATAGCTGTTGATGTAACATGACAATCTATCTTGCATATGCATACAGAACATGAACGGTCGGCTTTAGTTGTTAACGGTTGTTTTGGATAAAGCTGTTTCTCCTTCCTTACTTGAAAAAAAATAAATAAATAAAAGTTGTCCCTTAGAATAAAAACCATGTGCCTCTGTGCCCTAAGGTGTAGTAGGACGGCTGTCTGTGTACAATTACCATGTTCCTGCTTTTAATAAATTCATCTGAATGACCGCTAAGATCTGGTTTTTGTTTTTCTTGAACAAGGGACCTATTACTGATGGACCCTGAAGAGGAAGGAAGAGGGAAAGCAAACGGAAAAGCTGCCAAGCTCACAGGCTGTTCAGCTGTACTACCCCAAGGGAGAAGGCTTCATAGTCAAAAGACTGTCCCTAAGTTCACTGCACACCACTTTCTTTTCTTTTTTTATATCTTGGATTTCCTTTCTCTTATTAGAATGACTTAGGTTTGTGCTGTGGCATTGTTTTTTACACAAAGCTATAACAACATTATTTGGTTTTCTATAAAAATGAGTAGGGTTGTCTACTGGTCCTTATGTTGCTAAATCTAGTTAAAGAAGCATTCTGTTTTTCTTTGTTTTTTATAGTGACCCCAGCTGCAGGCTTCTACATATACTTGCCTATGATGATTGATGCCCTGTGGCGCAGCTTCGTTCCCGTCCTAAGGTGCTTCTCGCATCAAAAATGCTTTTTTCCCACCTCCTCCCTCACTTCAGAAGAAGCAGGATTTCTGTGTCCATTATACTCTATGGAGAGGGGAGGGGTTGAGGGGAGTGAGTGAGCACAGAGAGGAGAAAAGGAAGCCTTGCACAAAACACTACATCCTGCAATCTTCTCTCACCAAGATCCCAGATAAGCAGTGACCTTTCTGACCTCGGAATCCAGCATTTTATGTGCCCAGTCTCTAAACTGTACAGCTGCTTCTCTGCTCTCCCTGCTCACTCATCCCCCTCGACCCCTCCGCCTTCCATAGGTTATAATGGACTCGGCAAACCCATCTTCACTTTGCTCCTCTGTAATGAAGATGGCTTTGCCTGATAATGAACAGATTGGTGGGAAGGGGGCTGAAAATCAACTTTTAGAGTACAGAAAGAGGCTCTTTTTGCCTATTGAAACCCATCACAGAGTTTCGTAAAATCGCTTGTACTATTGATTTCTGCAAAAACTTGCTACACTTTAACAATTGGTATGTTTTACATGAGGTAAAAGTTGCATTTTGGGTAGGACCCCAGGACAATGTCCACCCCAGATACAGATGTAGTCCCCACTTAACTAGAAATCCATGAGTATGTCCAAGCATTCTCCGGTCTTGTGCAATGGTTGTCCTGATCTGCCCAGGAGCCTGTATAAAGAATTATTTAATGTGATGTCTGCTCATGTACCCAAAGTACATACGGCGATCTTTTATGGTAAAATGTTGCTCGTCTCCTTCCCTGACATGTTGACAAAAGCGCGGAGTTAAACGCAGTTTGCTTTTACAAATATTGACCTTGGCGTCTGTCATTGGATTTATAATGTAACACATCCTGTTGCTTATGAAGGGTGTTGAATATACTCATCTTATCTTTTCAGAATAGAATTGCTTCATATTTTTCTCAATATTAAATTCCATTGAGTGAACATTCTGGGTGCCAGGAGAGCTTCCGTATTACAGGACGAGCGATGGTCATTGCCTCATCCACTGAAAACACACCTTGTTAACAAAGCATTTCAATGACTTCAATATCAAGACTCAACAAACCTCTTCATAATATTTTCACCAGTCTGATCAAACACTAGAAACCTATGCACTTATATGCACTCCAAGTTTCTCTGTGCGCTTTCCAATATACCACTCAGACAGTAAGCTTCCTTCTCCTGGGTGTTTGTCTTCATGCTTGGATGCACTTATCCCTGTATTGTATCATGACTCCCGGTGTTCTTATGTATCTCTTGCAAAGTACTGTGTACATATTTGGCAATATCCAAAAAGAAAAAAAATTATCTATATACATATATAACATATTACTGGATTACCTATTCAGCCTTAGGAGTGTTAGGGAGGAAGCAGGCGAACAAAAAGAGAATACCCAGGCAGTGCAACAGTGTTAATTACATTGAGTATTGATAACCTTGAGAGTGAAAAGATCTGTAGATGTGGAAGCAGCGCCCTTGGTTGGAACTGTGCTGCCAGTAAACAAGGGGGGTTGAGCCTAAGTTACCCCCACTGGAATGTAGATCATACTGTGTTTCCCCAAAAATAAGACAGTGCCTTATATTAAGTTTTGCTCAAAAACAGGCACTATGTCTTATTTTTTGGGTATGCCAAACAAAAGGGTTTTGAGGCACTCACCCAATCTTCTGCACACAAATTTGTTATATATATATACAGTGGTACCTTGGTTTAAGAGTAACTTGGTTTAAGAGCTCACAGTTTTTCAAAACTGTGACTTGGTTTAAGAGCTCCCTGTACTGGGTGGGAGCACAAGTGGGGGAGGGGCATGGTCTGCATAGCGGGGTCTACAGCTCTGTACTCTGACCCAGGAAGTCTCCCTCACCTTCCAAATCATAGCAGATCCACTTCAGGCTGGGGCTTGCATCAGGGGACAGGGCTGTGGAGGTAATCTCTTCATAGCTGTAACCCTTCTCTCCCCGGACAGAGAGTGCTGCTATACTGTGCCCACATCTGCCCTGCTCATTCCTTCATGCTCCCTGCAGTCTCTGTCA